>NC_056729.1:597860796-598153296 GCF_019279795.1 Protopterus annectens
GTGCTCTTAAACTAACATGGAGATGTGTACGAGTGCAGGGGGTGTGTCTGAGAGCAGTGCTATCACAATACACACGCCCCGGCACTCCAGAATTGCCTTTCGGCAATTAAAATGAATGTGAACGCTCATGACACCCACAACATGTCAGGATTTAAACATACCTCATAACTGTACAGATTTTCACAGAATGTCCACAGTTTTGTATCATATTTTTGGTGTGTTTCTCCTAAAATGTGTACCTGTCTAGACAACAGCTGAGGATTGAAGTCAATAAATAAAATGACAACATTTGAGTTTAAAAGATTCTACATCCTTCAGAAAATCCATGCTAATGCAAGACCTATCATTAAGTGTTTAAGTTTGTAACAGCAATATTTAAAATCTGTCCCTCTATTTGTCCCCCCATCATTTTAGGGTTTGTCCAGAGTTTTTTCTCCAAGAGGTTGAGAGGTATGCCGACCATGAAGCAGAAAGCTGATAAAATAACAGGTTTAGCATTAGCAAGGATATTCTGAAGGGTATAGATAAAATAAAACAACAAACTTTTTTTTTTTTAATAAATGCAATACAGTTTAAGTGTAGCTGCGTGGGTGGGCCTATTGCTTAGCTACGTTCAGTCCATCTTAAACAGCAGAAGTTAAATAGCAAGAGAAATCCAACATAAGCAGTATTGCAATAGTGTAGTGGTTAGAGCATACACTTTGCGAGCAGCCATTCCTGCTTCAATTCCCACTATAACCAATTCACATTTTAAATGTAACAGCAGTGCATAAACAATTTTTTTGTATTACCTACTAAATAACATTTATTTGTTAACTGGGGTACTGCATTAGGTCCAGATGTGAGGTGTCAATGTAATAAAGTGGTGAAATCCCAATATAAACACAAGTGCCCCACAGAGTATAGTCACACATAGGTTCATAGGTTCATAGGTAGATACTAGGCTATCTGCCCTAGGGCATTTATAAGCCTAGCCAGAGTGTATTTGGCTTCCGCCTCCCTATTAGATTAGCCTACTGTGCCTCTGTAAAGTAGGTCACAGAAGGTACCCTTTTAAGATTAGTTTACTGTGCCTCTGTCTAGCACGGACACAGAAGAGATCCCAGGGGTGAATTTGCGATTTCCCATCCACGCGTCCAGATTTCACTTGAAGAGGGTCAGCGAGGGGCTATGTCTAACATGAATTGGGATTCTATTCCAGAGTGAGGGGAGCCTCTGGAAAATGAATCTGTCACTCCAGCATGTCCTATTTATTTTTGTGCTGAGGTTTAGGTCCCTGGAGCATGTAGCTCTAAGGGACTTGGATTTTTTGAGGTGGAGCATGTCCATTAATTCTGTGTTTGACATGGCTTTGTACGTCAGGCAAAGATCACCTATGAGTAGGCGGTAAGCAACTGAGTAGAGCTGGAATTTCTTTAGTCGAGCTGCATAGGACATCTGTTTGTAGCCCATGATCCTCTTGGTGAGGTACTTTTGGGGTCTCTCCAGTTGCTGCAGGTGTTGGGTAAGGTACATCCCAAAAGGGGCATTGTATTCAATTATGGGCCTGATGAGTGACGAGTAGAGGAGCACAATGACCTCTCTTGATCTAGATGCGAACCCTTTCGTAATAAGGTGGGCTATATAGAAGGTCTTTCTAACCACTTTGGCAACGTGATTATCAAAGGAAAGATTACTATCTATGTTGGTCCCCAAATCTCTAATTACTTCTTCTGTACTTAATGGATTACCACCTATGTGGTAATTTGTGGGCACCTTGTTTTTCCCAAAGGGGATGACTATGCACTTTTTAGCATTTAGCTTAAGGCCGTGGCTCTGTGAGACCCTTTTGGAGGATGCTTGTGTCATCTGGAGATTCAATTATGGCCCCAGTTTGCAGTCATCTGCGAACTTTGTCAGCCATAATCCCCCCGTGTTAGTCTGAACCTCAGAGAAGTATATACCGAACAAGAGAGGTCCCAGAACTGAGCCCTGTGGGATGCCACTTGTAACTGGTTTGGATTCAGACATGGCACCTGCGATTCTGACCATGTGGGTTCTATCTCTGAGCCAGTTTGAAACCCATCTTGTGATATAGGGTTGATATTTAAGCTGGAAAGCTTATTTATGATGCCTGAGTGGGGTATTGTGTCGAAGGCTTTTGTGAGGTCCAGGTAGGCTGTGTGGGCTACCTTGCCCTCATCTATGGCTTTGGTAACTGTTTCAAAGAAATCAACTGGGTTTAAGAGGCAAGATCTGCCCTTAACAAAGCTGAATTGGGTAAGGTCCAGTGTCTGGAGGCTCCCAATGTCTTTGTTTATGTGTTCCATGATAATATGTTCCATAGCTTTACAGACCAGACTAGTCAGGCTTATGGGGCGATAGTTTCCGGGGTCCGTTGTGGCACCACCTTTGTGGAGTGGGACCACTGTAGCTGTACGCCATTCTTGGGGTACATATCCTGTAGTAAGGCTAAGTTTGAACAGTGACTTAATGTGAGGGTTCAATTCTTCTTGGAGCTCATGTAAGACACAGCCTGGGACACTGTCCGGTCCCATAGATGCTGTGTTTTTTGCTTTGGAGAGGGCAGCTTTCACCTGTGCATCTGTGATGTCAGGGAGGTTACATTCAGTTGGGATAGGCATTTGCTCCTTTGGGGGGGAAGGGGGGGAGAAGTTTGCACTGAATCTGTCTGCCAAGATGTTGGCTATGTCTGTAGGTTTGGTATATTTTGTACCGTTATGCAACAATTCAGAGCATATCTGGGAGTTTCTGCCCATGTTCCTGACATAACTAAAGAAGGCCTTGTGATTATCTTTAGTGTCTAGGGCAATTTTTCTTTCAAAACTGGCCTTTGATGATTTTATGAGGGATCAAAGTTTCTTGCTAATACTGATCAGAGCTGCCTTCCCTTTTTGGGATTTTGCTCTGTCATGTAGTAGCTTCCTCCTTCTGTTGTATAGCTTATTTATGGCCAGGGTCCACCAGACCGGTCTCCTGTTTTTGGAGGAGTGAGTCTTGGTTTTATTTGGGATAGCACGATCCATGCATTCCTGCAGGTGCTCATAGAATGCATTTGTAAAGGATTCTGCGGATTGGGCTGTATTATCCTCTGGCCCAGGGACTTTGAAGGATTCCACCTCAGTCCTGAGAAGTGTGAAGTTGGCTTTTGAGAAATTCTTTACAGTGATTTCCTTGGCTGGGGGCGGGGACGGGATATGGATGTCCAAGGAAATTTGTTTATGGTCTGATCTTACCAATGAGGGGTTTACCTCTGGTGTGGAACATAGAGTCCCCATGTTGGTGATGACCAGGTCCAATATGTTGTTCCCTCTTGTGGGAGTGGTGACCAGTTGTTCCATTGCGTTAGAGTTTATAAATTCAAGGAACCATTGGGTGAGGGTGTTTGGGATTGAGTAGTTTTCCCAGTCAATGTTTGGGTAGTTGAAGTCACCCAATAACATAGTGTTTGGAGAGACCTTCATATTCTCCAGTGTTCTCAGGAATACCAAGTGGGGTTCCTGTAATAGGGAGGGTGCTCTGTAGCAGGCTACAAACTGAAAGGTAGTTTTGCCTGCTGTTAGTTGCACATGGATGGTTTCCGATGCTTTGTGCAGTGACACTAACCTGGAGGTGTAGGTATCTTTGATGAATATAGATACTCCCTCTCCTTTTGTGCTTCGGTCCGAGTTTTGGGGCCAAAACGCATGGTATGAGTTATAACCTGGTAGTGCTGGGGTACTCTCAGGAGCCTTGAACCAGGTTTCTGTTACTGCACAGACATCAATTTTCTCCATACTGAAAGAGTTTGTTGCACTAGACTATGCATACATGCAACCGACTAATGAGGTGGATCAATCCTCCATTGTAGCTCCTTCCTATTGTGATCATCTAAAACAGCATAAAACTTGGAAGATTCTCTTCTGACGATCTCTAAACGACATACCTAATTTTTCTACTTAATATCATGTCTACTTAGTCATTGTCATTTGAATATTTCACAGCAGCATTAGTATGCCTTTCTCCTTTCTCTCTACTAACATTCACTCTGTACTCTTATTAGCTATACTAACTAGTCCTGGGATTCGGCAAGCGGCCGTGCAGGAATAAGTTATTCCTGCATGGCAGGGACTGCTCCTGTGCAGCACGGCAGTGCACCCTGCATATTCATGAAGGCACACTGCCTGTGCTCTTAAACTAACATGGAGATGTGTACGAGTGCAGGGGGTGTGTCTGAGAGCAGTGCTATCACAATACACATGCCCCGGCACTCCAGAATTGCCTTTTGGCAATTAAAATGAATGTGAACGCTCATAATACCCACAACATGTCAGGATTTAAACATACCTCTCAACTGTACAGATTTTCACAGAATGTCCACAGTTTTGTATCATATTTTTGGTGTGTTTCTCCTAAAATGTGTACCTGTCTGGACAATAGCTGAGGATTGAAGTCAATAAATAAAATGACAACATTTGAGTTTAAAAGATTCTACATCCTTCAGAAAATCCATGCTAATGCAAGACCTATCATTAAGTGTCTAAGTTTGTAGCAGCAATATTTAAAATCTGTCCCTCTGTTTGTCCCCCCATCATTTTAGGGTTTGTCCAGAGTTTTTTCTCCAAGAGGTTGAGAGGTATGCCGACCATGAAGCAGAAAGCTGATAAAATAACAGGTTTAGCATTAGCAAGGATATTCTGAAGGGTATAGATAAAATAAAACAACAAACTTTTTTTTTTTTTAATAAATGCAATAAAGTTTAAGTGTAGCTGCGTGGGTGGGCCTATTTCTTAGCTACGCTCAGTCCATCTTAAACAGCAGAAGTTAAATAGCAAGAGAAATCCAACATAAGCAGTATTGCAATAGTGTAGTGGTTAGAGCATACACTTTGCGAGCAGCCATTCCTGCTTCAATTCCCACTATAACCAATTCACATTTTAAATGTAACAGCAGTGCATAAACAATTTTTGTATTACCTACTAAATAACATATATTTGTTAACTGGAGTACTGCATCAGGTCCAGATGTGAGGTGTCAATGTAATAAAGTGGTGAAATCCCAATATAAACACAAGTGCCCCACAGAGTATAGTCACACATAGGTTCATAGGTTCATAGGTAGATACTAGGCTATCTGCCCTAGGGCATTTATAAGCCTAGCCAGAGTGTATTTGGCTTCCGCCTCCCTATTAGATTAGCCTACTGTGCCTCTGTAAAGTAGGTCACAGAAGGTACCCTTTTAAGATTAGTTTACTGTGCCTCTGTCTAGCACGGACACAGAAGAGATCCCAGGGGTGAATTTGCGATTTCCCATCCACGAGTCCAGATTTCGCTTGAAGAGGGTCAGCGAGGGGCTATGTCTAACATGAATTGGGATTCTATTCCAGAGTGAGGGGAGCCTCTGGGAAATGAATCTGTCACTCTAGCATGTCCTATTTATTTTTGTGCTGAGGTTTAGGTCCCTGGAGCGTGTAGCTCTAAGGGACTTGGATTTTGAGGTGGAGCATGTCCATTAATTCTGGGTTTGACATGGCTTTGTACGTCAGGCATAGATCACCTCTGAGTAGGCGGTAAGCAACTGAGTAGAGCTGGAATTTCTTTAGTCGAGCTGCATAGGACATCTGTTTGTAGCCCATGATCCTCTTGGTGAGGTACTTTTGGGGTCTCTCCAGTTGCTGCAGGTGTCGGGTAAGGTACATCCCAAAGGGGCATTGTATTCAATTATGGGCCTGATGAGTGACGAGTAGAGGAGCACAATGACCTCTCTTGATCTAGATGCGAACCCTTTCGTTATAAGGTGGGCTATATAGAAGGTCTTTCTAACCACTTTGGCAACGTGATTATCAAAGGAGAGATTACTATCTATGTTGGTCCCCAAATCTCTAATTACTTCTGTGTAATGGATTACCACCTATGTGGTAATTTGTGGGCACCTTGTTTTTCCCAAAGGGGATGACTATGCACTTTTTAGCATTTAGCTTGAGGCCGTGGCTCTGGCACCAAACATCCATCTCTGTGAGACCCTTTTGGTCTTTCTAACCACTTTGGTAACGTGATTATCAAAGGAGAGATTACTATCTATGTTGGTCCCCAAATCTCTAATTACTTCTTCTGTACTTAATGGATTACTACCTATGTGGTAATTTGTGGGCACCTTGTTTTTCCCAAAGGGGATGACTATGCACTTTTTAGCATTTAGCTTGAGGCTGTGGCTCTGGCACCAAGCATCCGTCTCTGTGAGACCCTTTTGGAGGATGCTTGTGTCATCTGGAGATTGGATTATGGCCCCAGTTTGCAGTCATCTGCGAACTTTGTCAGCCATAATCCTCCCGTGTTAGTCTGAACCTCAGAGAAGTATATACCGAACAAGAGAGGTCCCAGAACTGAGCCCTGTGGGACACCACTTGTAACTGGTTTGGATTCAGACATGGCACCTGTGATTCTGACCATGTGGGTTCTATCTCTGAGCCAGTTTGAAACCCATCTTGTGATATAGGGGTTGATATTTAAGCTGGAAAGCTTATTTATGATGCCCGAGTGGGGTATTGTGTCGAAGGCTTTTGCGAGGTCCAGGTAGGCTGTGTGGGCTACCTTGTCCTCATCTATGGCTTTGGTAACTGTTTCAAAGAAATCAACTGGGTTTAAGAGGCAAGATCTGCCCTTAACAAAGCTGAATTGGGTAAGGTCCAGTGTCTGAAGGCTCCCAATGTCTTTGTTTATGTGTTCCATGATAATATGCTCCATAGCTTTACAGACCAGACTAGTCAGGCTTATGGGGCGATAGTTTCCGGGGTCCGTTGTGGCACCACCTTTGTGGAGTGGGACCACTGTAACTGTACGCCATTCTTGGGGCACATATCCTGTGGTAAGGCTAAGTTTGAACAGTGACTTAATGTGAGGGTTCAATTCTTCTTGGAGCTCATGTAAGACACAGCCTGGGACACTGTCCGGTCCCATAGATGCTGTGTTTTTTGCTTTGGAGAGGGCAGCTTTCACCTGTGCATCTGTGATGTCAGGGAGGTTACATTCAGTTGGGATAGGCATTTGCTCCTTTGGGGGGGGGTGAGAAGTTTGCACTGAATCTGTCTGCCAAGATGTTGGCTATGTCTGTAGGTTTGGTATATTTTGTACCATTATGCAACAATTCAGAGCATATCTGGGAGTTTCCGCCCATGTTCCTGACATAACTAAAGAAGGCCTTGTGATTATCTTTAGTGTCTAGGGCAATTTTTCTTTCAAAACTGGCCTTTGATGATTTTATGATGGATCAAAGTTTCTTGCTAATACTGATCAGAGATGCCTTCCCTTTTTGGGATTTTGCTCTGTCATGTAGTAGCTTCCTCGTTCTGTTGTATAGCTTATTTATGGCCAGGGTCCAACAGACCGGTCTCCTGTTTTTGGAGGAGTGAGTCTTGGTTTTATTTGGGATAGCACGATCCATGCATTCCTGCAGGTGCTCATAGAATGCATTTGTAAAGGATTCTGCAGATTGGGCTGTATTATCCTCTGGCCCAGGGGCTTTGAAGGATTCCACCTCAGTCCTGAGAAGTGCGAAGTTGGCTTTTGAGAAATTCTTTACAGTGATTTCCTTGGCTGGGGGTGGGGACGGGATATGGATGTCCAGGGAAATTTGTTTATGGTCTGATCTTACCAATGAGGGGTTTACCTCTGGTGTGGAACATAGAGTCCCCATGTTGGTGATGACCAGGTCCAATATGTTCTTCCCTCTTGTGGGAGTGGTGACCAGTTGTTCCTTTGCATTAGAGTTTATAAATTCACGGAACCATTGGGTGAGGGTGCTTGGGCTTGAGTAGTTTTCCCAGTCAATGTTTGGGTAGTTGAAGTCACCCAATAACATAGTGTTTGGAGAGACCTTCATATTCTCCAGTGTTCTCAGGAATACCAAGTGGGGTTCCTGTAATAGGGAGGGTGCTCTGTAGCAGGCTACAAACTGAAAGGCAGTTTTGCCTGCTGTTAGTTGCACATGGATGGTTTCCGATGCTTGGTGCAGTGACACTAATCTGGAGGTGTAGGTATCTTTGATGAATATAGATACTCCCCCTCCTTTTGTGCTTCGGTCCGAGTTTTGGGGCCGAAATGCATGGTATGAGTTATAACCTGGTAGTGCTGGGGTACTCTCAGGAGCCTTGAACCAGGTTTCTGTTACTGCACAGACATCGATTTTCTCCATACTGAGGAGAGCCTCGAGTGTGTGCATCTTGAGGTTTAGACTTCTGGCATTGAGTAGCATTACCTTTAGTTTTTTTTATCCTTGGGTTGTCTATGGAGGTGTGTTTGTCCTTTGAGCCTTGCCTAAAAAAGGAACTATGGGGGTGGCAAGAGCCTTGGCCAGTATACAAAAGCCTAAGGGTGACAATTGCAAGCCGTCCCTAGCGAAGCAACGTGGCTTGTCAAGCATGTCATCCCAGGCTGACAGGCACTGGATCCCCTATGAATGACACCAATACTTTAGCCAATTGTTGAAACTGATCATTTTGTCTTTATACTGTGGCATCATTCTTGGTGAGGGCAAGATGCTAGTCAAGGTCATGGTCATACCAGCCTGGGCTACATGGTCAGAGGGCTCCTCTATGTCTCTTTTCATGTAGTCCAGGGAGGTACGTCTCAGGTCATTCACACCAGCATGGACAATGACAGAGTCATACTTGTACTTGCTTTGGAGTGACCTGAGTGCTTGCATTATGTGGCAGATCCTGGCACCCGACAGGCAGCTTACAGTGACCTTCTCCTTGTTCAGCCTGGTGAGCGGGACGTCAGTGTGCCGGACAATAGAGTCCCCTATAACAAGTGTATTTGGATAAATGTAATGAAAGCACATTGGGGGATGTCAGGGACAGTAAACAAATTTATAATATATAATGAATGATGAATCAACACCATTCAGCAAATAGTCTATAAAATGAAAAATAAGCAATCCTAAGCATTGCACAGCTTTGCTTACCAGGTGTAAACATTGTGTACATATGACTGCTAAGCAATGAGTAGCCCAGCAAAATGGATTTGCCCATTGGTAAGCAGTGCTAAACCTTCCTCTTTAAGCAATGCCAACCTTAGCTAAGCAGGTTTGCCCATAGCTTAGCTTAGCTCAGCATATTCAAAACCATCCAATCATGGCAAAGGGCAGGAAATTGGCCATATTTAAACCCCACAGGTGGGAATACAACTGATAACTGCTTGCTGCTTCCCACTGTAGGCAGCATGACTGGAGTTGAAGAGGGACTGCACTTCTGGGCACAGTGCTGGAGCATCCAGGAGTCCAAGGTCATAGTAGGACTCCTGGTAAAAAAACATGATGAGAGACTGCTGCAGAGCCAGTACCAGGGCTCCCAATATAAAGCAGCAGCCTGGGACCATCTCATCTGTGGCCTCACCAGTGCCACTGGTATCCCTCAGACTGGTGAGCAGGTCAGGCACCACTATGCTGACTTGAAACGGAGGAAGAGGGAGCTCTTGAATCAGTGGATCCAAGAATCTAGGCAGAGCGGTGATGTACCAGCAGTGTGTAAGTACTCATATCAGTAACTGCTTAATAAAGTCCAGCCTGTGTATATGATGGATAGGTATGGCTAAATTTTTCTCTATTTCTCTTACAGCTGCAGCTGAGTGGTCTGTGAATCAGGAAGCTCATGCGAGTAGGCTGCAAGTAGTAGAAAGTCAACTGCCAGTATAAAACCTGTTTTGTGCATGGGTTGTACTGAATAAACCAGACAATATGGCAGTAATAGCCCCATATAGGTCATATTTAAATAAAACTGTAACTGTCTGGCAATAAAGCTCTAAATCCAGGACTGGTTGCATTTACTCTGATACCATATGGCATTTTTAGTGTTGCATTCTCTGAATAGTAATGTTATATTAATCACTGTTACCCACACTATGCTACATGATAAAAATGTCTAGGAATGTCTGTATAAGACTATTGTAATTACAAGGTCAGATTGTATAACTGAGAGAGACTTAGACAGAAAACAGTGAAGAGATAAACAACAATATCCAAAAAGCACACTCTAATGTGACTTAAATTGTTGTATTTTTAGCAGGCAAAGCAGTGGTTGAAATCCTGGGAGTGGTAGTAAGTTACATGCATACCTCTCAACTGTACAGATTTGTTCAGAATGTCCAGATAATTGGTTCATATTTTCTGCCTGTTACCCTGTCCCTCTGGCAAATCAGTGGGATGATCTCAGAATTTTAGGAAGCAAATAATGACATACATCTGATTTTCAGACCTCAAAACCTTCAGAAAATGTATATGAAAACAAACCTGTCACTCTAGCAACTCACCAAAAGTTTATGAGAGCAATTTTCAAAATATGTCCTATTTCTACCCCCATGTTGTTAATCTATGACCAGAGTGTGTGCATTAACAGATTGAGAGGTATGTGCATGATATTAACTCGGAATCTGGTAATATCTGTGGAAACATTCAGGTAGTGTTAACAGACATTCCCTCCACAGGTCTGTCAGATAGGAAATCTGTGCACTGTCTAGGAATGTCTGTATAAGACTATTGGAATTACAAGGTCAGATTGTACAAACACGAGAGACACAGACCGAAAACACTGAAGAGATAGACAGCAATATCCAAATAGCACTCTCTACTATGACTTAAATTGTTATATTTTTAGCAGACACGGCCATGGTTTGAATCCTGGGAGTGGTAGTAAGCTGTATGCATAATCATACCTCTCAACTGTACACATCCTTTCAGAATGTCTAGATAATTGGCTCATATTTTCTGCCTGTTCCCCTGTCCCCATGGCAAGACAGTGGGATGATCTCAGATTTGTAGTTAGCAGATAATGACATACATTTTATTTTCAGACCTCAAAGCCTTCAGAAAATGTATATGAAAACAAATCCTGTCACTCTATCAGCCCTCCAAGTTTATGAGAGCAGTATTCAAAATATGTCCCATTTCCACCCCCATGTTGTCAAGCTTTGACCAGAGTTTTTTGCAATAAGAGATTGAGAGGTATGTGCATAATATTAACATGGAATCTGGGAATATGTGTAGAAACAGTCAGGTATTGTTAACAAACATTCCCTCCACAGGTATACCAGTAAGAGATGTAGAGTTTAATGATACGACAGTTGAAGTATACACTTGTTTACAAACATACCACTGGCCAAACCAAGGCCATAGGGTCATATAATAATACCTGTACCTTACTGATTAGAGCAATGAGCATTAAGGTTGTGAGAACTACAGGGATATATAAGTTGTTAATTGACATCCCCCCCCTCCCCATGATATCTGCAACAATAATCTAGATACACAAATCAATGGGTATGTTTACACCAAACCTACTGTTGGGACATATGTCCTATTGTTCAATAAATATTGAAATGTGTTTCTATTAATGTACCATGTTGAAATACTATCATTGGTGGCCTGTTGCTATCAATGTAACCTGCATGCTGTTGTAATGTCCACGGTGGTTCTGTATATGCATGTATTCTGTTTGCTATGCATCTGCTCAAAATCTGGTGTTTTGGGTTAAAGGGAATATCTATGCATGCTGTTATAACTAATCCTGGATTGTGTTGACTATTACTAACCCACATATGTTTTAAAACTGCAACACCATTGCACATTTGGGAAGGCTGGTCCCAGCAGACCCACCTCTCCCACCTCATCTGGCCATGGCACGGGGCTACAGCACGTCTGGGACCAACCCCGGGGCCTCCTCATCTGCTGGTCCTGCAGCACCTTCAGGTAGAACCACCTCAGGGGATGGGGCTTGCCCCCCCGGGAGTGGGTGCAGACAGGAAACTGTGACCCATAGTCAGGTCCAGGGCCTGGTGCATAGCGAGCTCTGCAGGGAGTTTGGAGATCTGCTATGCCAGCTTGAGGGCCAGGTGGTGCATTTAGAGGGTCAGCCTACCCCTTCTACCTAGCCCCCAGCACAGCCACCTTCAGGGCTGTGAAGGTGCAGTGGTGACTGCCCATGGGTGGGGACCTCAGTCCCACTGTTTCCATTTAGGGGGTCATGGGGCTTCCGACTTCCAAACACCCCTCCCTGTCCAAGGTGTTTACCCATCACATGTGTCATATACTGTCCCTGTATGCTTTAGAACATATGTGGATAGTAGTAGTCAACACAATCCAGGATTAGTTATAACAGCATGCATACATATTCCCATTAACCTAAACACCAGATATGGAACAGTTGCATAGCAAACAGAACACATGAATATATGGAACCACAGTGGCCATTACAATGGCATGCAGGTTACATTGTTAGCAACAGGCCACCAGTGATAGTGTTTCAACATGGAACATGAATAGAAACACATTTCAATATGTGTTACACAATAGGATATATGTCCCAGCAGTAGGTTTGGTGCAAACATACCCAATGATGTTTGTGTTCAGATTAGTTATGCAGATATGGTGTGGGGGGGATGTCAATTAACAACTATGATATTCTTGCAGTATGAGGTCCTCAGACCTTTTTACCTGTTTATGTCTTGCAGGTACCATGTCAAGAAAGCAACTTCCGGCATTCACTCCACAAGAGAACAATATCATCAACTTCATGGTGCATCACCATGGAACCCTCTTTGGGCATACAGTCCATGATCTGCAGGAGAGGACTGCCCTGTGGAACGAGCTTGTCCATAGGGTAAACAATGTTGGCCTGTATAACTGCAGTTATGAGCAGGTGCAACATCGTTGCACTGAACTCATCTGCCATGCCTGTCAGTGTGCTGCTGCAGTTAGGAGGGACCAGCTAGCCACAGGAGGGGGTCATCCCATCCAGCCCCCACTGACAAATGCGGAGGAGCTCCCCTCCAGCCTTGGGGCACCCGCCCGCCAGCAAAGTCAAGAACTGGAAGATTGCATTGTGGAGGTGGGTGCTACCCACTCAATGAACAAGAAGCATGCAGATAAGTCCCCAGGGCACATTAGTAGACCACTGTTGCTTATCCATCCTTATCTGTAAAGTATCTTCATGCATATGTCAGATAACATAGTCAGTTGCTGCAGTGTAGTAATGAACAGATGTGCATAATCTATAGTATTGTGGGTTTGTACTGTTGACGTACTGAAATGCTGCTCCCACCCTATACCAATGCCACAGGTGTGGCTGCTGACATCATATATCTCACACAACTATGTAGGTCCCTCTGATATACCTCTGGGGCAGCAGCCTGTAGCTGGTGAGTATGGAGGTCTTTTGTTCAGGTTTGCCAATACACCAACCATGTTATGGCCATGGCCTTTGCCATGCACACATTTAACACACCTACCCATAATGCATGCTGTACATGTTCAATTATTTTTACTGTTAACTGCACTGCATCACAGTAGTGACCATGGCGATATATCTGAAGGGTATGGAAGAGTCCTGCAGTATAGCTAACAACCTGTCAGTGCAAGATGTATGGACAGAGATGAACATAATGGTGGGATACATGGCTTACAGTAGGGACATGGCTGAAACATTACCCTTATAGAGTGGCTACAACAGTGAATGTATATACCAGTATTACAATGGCAACTGTTACAGATCTACACAACGGCATATCTCAATACCACATTCCTCGACTTCTACAACCTGTAATTTGATCCTAACATGAACAATGAATGTGTAAGATGGAATCCTATGTTAGGACAACAAATATGGGGAATACATACCTTAACAAACAATGGAAGCATATGTGTGCACGCACTCCAAATATATTGTGGAAGCAGCTTTTGAGGTACTGCAGCATTCACTCATCTTGAGTAGGTATCTTCTATCAAGTAGGGTTCCTCAATGTCACACCAAGTAATGGTCTGCTGTCCAAGATGTATGTCCATGATATCTGTCCACTCACCTGCAACAGAGGCAGCCATAGCTTGCACACATCTTACAAATCATGGAATGGATCCCATATCCAAAAGGTAGCACTCAAGAGTGGGAGATGTAGCCTTATCTCGCCACTGCATATACCATGGCAAACAGTGCAGACAAGCATGTATGTGACGATGAAGTATGGGATACCATCAGTGTAGAAAATAAACATATGCCCATCCAAGACAGATGACAACATGTGTTGCAAACTGGTTATGGAGGCTGCACAGACACATGCAGCAACACTGGGGACTTGCAGAAATGTCTAGCAAGTACTGCCTGTGCAGTACTTGTGTCGACAATTACCTTGACTCTGCATAAGTGTGGCCTATGGGTTAGGGTAATCAGATGGAAGAGTTGTTCCACAGGGGACATCATCCTGGGCTCTCTACACGTAGCAGATGCATAACATCAAGTCTCCAAAACGCATGTGTTGCAATGTGTAATAGTGTACTGAGACCAAAGTTGAAACCTACAGACAGTATTAATAAAGATACATGTGCTGAACAAGCAACACCTCACTCGACCTCAGACCTGTCATCCCCATCTGTACCTTGCTGGTGCCAGTGTAAACCCATGGGTTTGTTGTTCATTAGCAGGAACTAGGCTGGTAGACATGGTGTTCTGAATTTGGGACACTGCAAAATGACACTTATGTGTGGCCCATAATTGTCAAGCATCTGCAAAAAGGCTGAGAATGGGGAGGGGTGTCATCCTGAAACACAACAGTAAACTGAAGCATACATCCAAAGCTTGCTAAGAACAGCTGTATCTGAACACAGTCAAGGTCATGCATTGTGCTAGACATAACCCTGACTCCACATCAATAGTGAAGGCACTATGTGACCTCCAAGGGCTGTGCACATGAGCTGACCTTGCAATCTGGCAGAGTTGAAGGACATTTGTAGGGTGGAGTGACCAAATAATGGCAAGTGAAGATGGACCATGCTAGTATACACATTCCAGGAACAGTGACTGCTGTAGTTCACTTAACAGTTGCTGCAACAAACCATCGTGTTAAGGGTGTGCACACTTATGCAACCCACATATTGTATGCATCCCAATCAACATCTGCACAACTAACACATTTGTTTGATAATACATTTGATTGCACAGGTCATATGTAATATATCAGGTGTGGCCCCATGGCATATCAGGGAAGAGGTTGGCATGTCAATAAGGGTGTGTACACTCCTCATAGCCACAGTAAGCTTTGTAGGTTGTCAGTATAATTGGATTTTATTGGTCATACATGCACTGCTGATGATGAGATCTGCAAATCGAACATCAGGCATTCACTATTGACATCTGTCCTCATATATGAACCCAGGTATGTGTCAGACAGACACATAGGAGCTGTGAGCAACAAAAGAAACATAACTGCCACACATATACACATTCAGCAATGGTGTGTACACTTGTGAGTTATGGTGCACAGTACATGGCAGGGTGCACATCAATACTGTGTACATGGGTGCAGTATGTTCCACACACCACACAGCTTTTAGGATGAGGTGTGTCCCGAGTCTCTTGTTAAGTGAGGAACATCACCAGGGCTGGTAACAGGGATTGAGTATAGCTGCAGTGCATGCTGTTGAGTGCCATATGTCATGCAAGTTGACAGTTGAATAATGAGAGGTCTGTATAATATCTTTGTGCCACCTCACCAGTAAGTGTGTGTGTGTGTGTGTGTGTGTGTGTGTGTGTGTGTGTGTGTGTGTGTGTGTGTGTGTGTCTGTACATGTGTGTAGAGGTAAGCAATATTGTACAACTCATACTAAGTTTTCTGTTTTCCCCTCACAGGTGGTGAGGTGGGTCAGGGTTCCTCCTGCAAGCAAACTGATGTTAGTCTCCAGACAGACTCTGACAATGATGATAGGTATGGTAAGGCACAGGCTGGGTTTTCAGGGGCTGAATCTGTGCCATCAGTTGACATCCCACTGTTACCCACCCCATCCCTGCACACAGTCACATTGCCTATACATACCCCATCACAAGTGGCCATAGATGAGGGATAGTTGGCAGGTGGTGGCATGGGAGAGAATAGGGTGGAGACTATGACAAGTGTGTCTCTACATAACAGCCATAGACAGATGACCTGCAAGGTACCACACAGGCAGATGTACAGGGGTGCTCATAGGAGGGCTGCTGGCCATCATACCCCTGACAGAAATGCCACAGCAGGTGTCACCAGACACATGTTTTGGGCTGTCATGGAGGCATAGACAAATATGGAATGTTATACCAAACAGGGTTTGAGGCTCCAGTGGGCTACTCATTCTGCTATTTACAACATCCATGATCTGGCAGGTGCCCACTGTTAATTTTCAGAGATCCTGAATAGATGGTTGGTTGAGCTGGTGGGAATCCTCAACTGTGAAATGTCTGTGTTAGAGCATATGGTGGGTGTAGGGCGACATCCACATGGACGTAGGTCAGCAAACCCAACGGGTGGAGGTCTATGTGGACGTGCAACAAGTTAGAGCCACTCCCATAGTGGCAGTACTAGCAACAGCACTGCACGGGGGGGTGCTGTCCACACCACAACACAGCAGGCCACATGCATGTGGCCCTGGCCAGTCCCAATAGGGACCCTGAACCAGTGGACATGTGTCATCATCGGGGAGTGTAGCATATCTGGCCTTGTACCTGGTAGTGCTCGTGGAACCCCTGGCAGGCACAGTTCTCATGTCCATGGCCAGAGATGGTGAACTGCACACCCTGCCATGTAGAGTCTGCAACTGTCCAACAAACCCCTGTATAGTGCAGCCACATAGCCGAACTGTGTGCATACATACACACACGCAAATATCACCAACACAGCTAGGGCACCTCCATACCTACACACACCACATCTGCACAGCCCAATTAATAACAACCCCCCCTAAAACACACATGTGATGTCAGCCTAGGTCTCTGCCAAAACCACAACACACCCTGTGCATATGATGATACCCGTGCCACAACCCTGTCATCCATACCATTGATGCAGGGACAGGCTAATATGGTTCTGATGCACAGGGTGAATGTACTACGGTGTAGCAATGTAATGCTGTGTAACATGTTTTCAACAGGAAAATTTAATGCTTACATGTCAGGATGTGTAGCTGTTCAGCCATAATGCATTACAGCTGTTATCAACACTGACTGATAGTGGTCTCCATAATGTATTCAGTTTGTGTTGAAGGCATCTATGTGTCAACAGTATTTTAGTCTGCTGTTCTTTCCTGCAAGAGGTATAGCACCATGGTGACACATTGACTGTGTCATATCCTGGGTACAGCTGAACACAAGTAACAGGTCTGTATAAGAGTTACTGCATGTGCCACATGGCTGATAGTTCTGAGGGATGTATACAGGTGAGTTCATGGTGGCTGATGTCAGCACCCCTTCTACAGTGGACAATGGTAAGTGTACTAGGTGGCACACACCACATGTTTGTGTATAACACACACAAACACACACACAGAGGTTTTGGTGTTGATGCAATACACAGAGAATACTGTACATATGGATGTACTTAATTTTGCAGTAAACCCATCTTAGCCTATGTGATTCCACCAAGACATAATAGGCAAAACATCACATCAGTAAATAATCAGTCTGCTACTTGAATGCCATCGACAATGGTACTGGCAGGGTATATGTCCCCTTCCCAAATGTAGTGCAATCCCGGTGTTGGTAAACATAGGTGTACTGGTGTGGGTGGCACAGCCCTACACTTTGGAGGGTGTGGGGCAGTGTAGAGCTGTACATAGTGTGAGTGACTACCTAACCTGTTAACATACACTGTACAGTATTACAGCAGACTACGCATGGGGATACACACACAATAACCCCTATGATGGTGGCTGTGTCCACAACATCGACAGCCAACTATATATACTGACTCCAGTATTGCTGTACAGCTATACAGTGGGGAAGAGGACATTTATACATCTACTACTAGTTTTAACGGAATGAATTTCCATGACATGATTCCTTTGAAATGTAAGCATTTGTCAGTCAGCTCTCGGACAGATGACCTTCTGGGACATGTATATTCTGCAAACTTTAGTGGATCCCTTCACATACACACACTTACTTGGCAACACTGAGAGTAGAACCCCTACCTAGGTACTTATTGCTACTAATGTGTTTGGCTTTAGTTGCACACACCACACAACTTTTAAGATGAGGTGTGTCTCGAGTCTCTTGTTAAGTGAGGAACATCACCAGGCTTTATACAGTATGGTAATGGGGGAGGTACTGGGTGTTAATGGACAATACATAGTATGCCATACTGTCATATACACATTGACAAACTCATAACAGTCATAAACACATCTGAGAGACCTGGGTTTATCTGTGCTGACTATCTTGTCAGGGAGCCCATTCTGTTATAGATAATTTGCACACAGCACATGCATCATCAGGCTGGATAGTGTACTCAGTTACCTATATGGTTGATGGTGACATTAGTCCTCATACAGTGGACCTGGGGACATCTACTGGGGGCACCATGGTGTAAAGACAGTATACCCACCACCCACACCCCACATTGGATATTTTACTCACTGAAACCCATAATGATACTCTGGCATGCCCACAATCATACATTGACATGCACTGCAATACAACCCCTTGTCTATCTAATCAATGCTACTACAGGGATATGCATTTATTGCACAAGCTACAGGGAAAGTAGGGTGATGGTTTGTTATGGCTCTCCTAATGTCAGCAACATCACTATGCCTTATACTGTATGGCCAGGTATATTTGGAAAATGTGGCCTCAGAATGCTGTATCCTACAAATGTACACACTTGCACACATACACACACTTGCCATGACTCAGAGGGTAACCCATGCCTATCGAGCCATTTGTACAACAGTGTTGTGTTGGTACTGCAAGCTCCAGGTAGTACATAGGGTGAAGAGTCTGACAAGGGACATTTAATGTACATTACAGCAGTGACCATTTCTAACTATGGCAATGGGGGGTGTAGTTTGTGAGAATGTCCTAAGGGTATTATCAACTGCAGGTTTACAAACACACAGACACTGTTATTCTCAGCAATGCATACCAAAACATTTGTCAGCACTGGTGTCCATAGGTGCAGGTGTTCCTAGGGGTGTACCAGGATATTGTCAATGGAGAGATGATAAGAGTAGGGGATGTGTGTACAGTGATTTCATGCCACCTGACATTAGTCAGCAAGCCATCAACTGATGCCATGTGAGTGATCCTCAGAGTAATAGTTAAATGCAACATTCAATCATATGGTTGTCTCATGCAGAGGGGCAGTGAGGTGCTCCAATTGACATATATGCAACAAATATTACATAATGTTGGCAGTGCCTGGGTTGAAGACCTTTACCCAAGCATGTTCTGTTGACTGTGGTAGTCTAGTTGAGGTATCCATGGCATGTGGTGCATACAGGGTGGGGTTTCCTAGCTGTGGCATTCATAAAACAGCTGGGCAGACATGTCAGTGTCAGTCAAGCATAGATTGCCTGTGAGCAGCCCAGATGGATACCTGACATCTGCACATCTGTACAGAGGAGAGACAGAAATCAGCTAGCCAACAGGTTATGCATTAGGATGAATGTTTTGACAGATAAATGTCTGACACTGATAGGTATGCCATTACTACATGACAGCAGCCCTCAATGACATGTCCTATATACATAGAAGCCTACAGTTAATATACACATATCAGATCAATATCCAGTTCCAAGTTCTTAATAACACACAGCTAACACACCAAGAACACATTAGTCAGTACTCAGAGTCCAGCTTTGCATGCAGGGATGTATGGTTCCAGTACTACAATCTGCAATCTACTCTTACTTGGGAAAGCACTGTTAACAGTAGTAATGTAATGATACAATACATGAAAGTGTGACTGCATATAACCTGGGATACCACCCATGTATGAAACACATACAAAAGGAAAAGATTGTTGTACTAGCTATATATATTCAGGTGTCCCAGACAGTATACTCACACCCCTTGCGACTGTAATGACAGCACATAGAAGCATGCTCTGTACATGGAATTAAATACACTTATTAAAGATGTCATTACCCTGCTATTTTATCAGACTGGAATATGATCACTGGTTACCAAGTCTAAGCTATGCTTAATACGTGTAACCATTGCTTAAATGTAAATGATAAGCTGATTTGCTCACTGGTAAGCAAAGTCTATATGGTGTAAGCGGCTTTTCATTTAACCGTACGTTAGCAACGCTTACCATCAGGCAAACTGCGCAAACCTGCTTAATGCTGCTCGGAACTGCCTTAACTACTCTGTATCCAAAAGTCCATGTTCTGCCTAGCAACAAAATAAACAGCCCTTACAGGTCTTGAACCCAGGACCCTGTACATTATAATCATAGCAGTTAACCACTAAGCCATCACAGCTGTGAAGATGGTTGTTGTTTTTTCGCATACTAAATAGTATTGAACAACTGCTTTGACTTCTACAATTGTGTAGTACTTGTTAGTGATATTAGTGTTGAACCACGTATGTTGTTATATCTAAATATGCACATATCAGATAAATATGGTGTGCTACATCTGAGAAGATATATACAACAGTCATGTCTACACATAAGAATATATATATATATGTGTGTGTGTGTGTGTGTGTGTGTGTGTGTGTGTGTGTGTGTGTGTAGATATATGTATACATGTATATATATATATATATATATATATATATATATATATATATATATATCTGTATATTGATTTATATATAAGTATATATATATACATATATACATTTATGTATGTATGTGTGTGTGAGTGTGTGTGTGTGTGTGTGTGTATGTGTATATATATATATATATATATATATATATATATATATATATATATATATATATATATATATATATATATATATATATATACATGGACAGACTGACACAATCTGGTCATTCCAGAGGTATACACAGAACGTCTTAGTGCAAGATGTGTGGACCAAGCCGGACAAAGTGGATGTTTACAGCCATATAAATGGGGATGTCACAAAAATACTGTAATAGATAAGCTCACACAGTTGATGCATTTACACACTCCTGTTTGTTCTAACACATATTAACCAGAGGAGCAGAGGTCCCAGGCCCACATACTTCACACGACTTAGTGACATACATCTTTATGCCATCCCACTGCCTTTTCAGACATACACAACAGTTATGGTGGCCAGGCAACAGTTCATCTAACAAATATCTGGACATAACATCACACTAGTAAAATACAGTGAGCTGCTAGGCATATCACAAAGCACTGTGCAAACTACAGCTAGAATGCCACAACACTGTCCCAAGTTTCCTATGAGGGAATACCATTTACTTGCAAATATAGCAGGCACTGTAGGCATGTAACAGCATGGAGTAACAGACACAAGTGTGAAAATGCATACCCACAACCAATCTGAACACAATCAGTCACATTATGGTAAGCCTAAGTAATATTACAGTATATGTACTGTGTGAACAATGCCACCCTCATATGAGCCACACACACAGAAACCCTACATATACTAGACCAATACACAGTGTAGTCTGATGCCTGACTGTGGTATGGGACATGTGTCAGTCTGGCCCTACATACATGTACGCTGATAGGGTACCATAAACTGGAGCAGCATGCAACATCAGATAGAACAGGACCAAGGACAATGACATTTACCACAGTCTGTACACAGGCCAAGTAACATACTCACAATACACACTCTGACAACAATCGCCATAAGTACACAGACCTCACTACTGTGCACACTACAACAGAATGTCCAGGTTTTGTCCTCAAATATAAGGCCTACTATACATAATATGTCTAGCACTCTGATATCTTACTGGCTTGTTAGCAGGTATGATGTCAGTAAATAATGAATGTACAACAAATGTACATATGCAACTCCGTCTGCATGGCATATGGACAAAGGGTGACAGACGTGGGAGACAGAAGCACAAACACAGCACCAATATTGACATATTGCTATGATAATCTGAGAAATTTTCTGGTGTAACAGGGTTTGTTGTGACGTATCTCTTCTGAGGGATATGAAGTCAGTAACTCATATGGATGTCACCATGTACTGAATGCAATCATCAGAGTAGGCTACTGCATATCGAAAGGTGGTAAATGTGTGAGTAACACAGCACAAACTCTGGACAGTCTGCAGATAGCCCTACATTTACATTTGACAGGACTGGGTATACAAATGCTATATGAATACTGATTTGTACTATCATGTTACACAGTTATCACAAGCACCACAGACAATATAGGGCTGAGGGCTACCAAAAGCAAATGTCTACAGTGATTGCCATTGACACATCATGTAATATTGGCCAATTGGATGTGTGTTGGATGGGACAGGACTCATGATGGCAATCTCTTTGTCACTGTCTACCTCTCCCTTCCCTACATCTATGTCTGTGTATGTTTGACCTATTATAGTGTGTTGGTCCTTGGATATGTGTGAATATTCCTATCCAATGTGTGTGCAAAGCATGAATGGTGTGCAATGTGGTGTGTGTGCACAGACATCTGCGAATGACATATGTATAGTCCACTGTTGTTGTTGTTAGACATGAGCTTCATTTCTCTAAGTGTTGGAGCATGTCCAGAATGACCTTCTGTATTTTTTGTCAAACATGGACTTCATTTCCCTAAGTGTAGGAGCATGCCCATTATAACCTTCTGTATTTAGTGCGTGACTCCATTCCAGGTAGGTTGTACTCCAGTGTAGGATTTTGTGTTCTACACCTGCAGCTAGCAACCTGTTTCTGCAGGATATCTGTAGACAGGTTGACAATATGCAGTCACAATGGGCAACAGATAGTGGGATACTGTAACTATTGATGTCTGTGGTGCTTGCATTACATGATTGGTGTTAGCAGAGCTATTCAGACATGTACTGTTTTACACTGGGATGTATTATGTCATCAACTACTAACAGATATACTTCTTTGCTCACAGTTATTTATAGGGGAATACAAGATGAATGAAGCTGTATCCAGTACTGTGGTCTGCAGCCTACATATTCTTGCACACTCATGCCATTCTGGTGGGGTAGCTGCAGACACTTGCTGATGGATCTGTGGAAGTGGTCCAGCACCTTGGTACTGTGGTGGCTAAGGATCCCCTGCTTGTACATCTATCAACATAACAGAATGGCCATATCCTGCTGTGGCCATACTTCTCAGCTGTGCAGATTCACCCAGGTTACCCAGAGGCAGGGCTCATATATCTGGTCAGTTCCCCTTCACATTCTGGTTTATGAGTGGGTTTGTAGCCACCCATTGCTGGGTTTGCAGGCAGGGGTAGTATAGGCACACATCAGAGTTTCAGACTTCTCACACTCAATGGCATCCTTGCTTCTACACCCCCACTCTTTTATTCTATCCCCTTCCTAACATTATGCGAGTGATATCTGGGAAGTATCCCTAGAGTTGTCCCTTCATCCCAGTGTTATTTAGGGGTTGGTCCACAGTTCCTGCAGTAGGACATGGTGGCATGCTACTGGGATTTGTTGACATGGCCTTGGATTTGTGTTCTGTGGACTGTGTTATATTGTTATTTGGGACCCCATGTGATAACATACATTGGCAGTACGGATGAGGCACAGGCCTTTGACAGAGGACTGTAGGACAATTGCTAGTGATGCAGGCCATCTACAGCAGGCCAGTGCATTCTGTAACTCCTACGGTCCCATGCTGTGAACCACTCGATTCCCCTGGGGTGATAGGGTAAGTGTGGGAGGAGTTAATGGCAATAATCCCTGTCCATATAATCCATTGGTCTGGATGCTGGCAGGGTGCTGCTTACAGCTAGGGAGGACACACCTGCATAGGACACCTCTTCAGCATGCTTCATTCTGTGGGTATTCCTCTTATGCTGCCTTGTGCAGGGACATAGGCAGTTTCTCAGTACTTCATAACTGTGCCTTTTGTGGTCTGCCAGTGATTGGCCAGAATACATCAGTATTCCATATGTGCTGCTAACCTGCATGTACAATTCCAAAGGTGTGTGCAGTTGACAGTTACATTTTATGTACTCTGTGTAAGGCACTTCCACCTGTGTACTGTGTGTATGCTTGGGCCCACATTCATGGCATGTCTATCTTTTAGATGGTGACAAATATTGACATCTGAACAATGAGTATGGATGACTGCTGAATTGGGTCTTGCTGGGATGCATTCTGGTTGGCACTGTAGTTGTCAGAACATGGCCCTGTCATCAACAGTAGTGGCCATAGGCCACCGGGACACAACCCTCCATGCCTACATACTGACCACTTCCACACAATGTGCACTACACAACAACCTAATACACAGAGCCCTGCATATTGTACACATGCAACAAACTATCATGTAAATTGGGCCAGCTCAGGTAATCTGTGCTCCACTGTTATTAACCCCACTTGCACATGTTACTGCATTTCTACATAGGATTTGGGGGCACACCTGACAACTGCAAACATTTGCTATGACTGTACTGGTATTTCAGGTACTCTGTTGGCTTCCATTTCGTTTTGCATTCTGACCTATCGTGCAGACTAGAGGCTTATCAGTAGAGTGCAGATCTTAGGTTTTA
Organism: Protopterus annectens; assembly: GCF_019279795.1. Lineage (NCBI taxonomy): Eukaryota > Metazoa > Chordata > Ceratodontiformes > Protopteridae > Protopterus > Protopterus annectens. The sequence continues at coordinate 597,885,238 of NC_056729.1, forward strand.
TTGACCTACATTTCAGTTTCAGACTTAATACCCTGCAGAACTAACTTACACCTGCATGACCTTTTGTAGTCTGTCTGCATAGGTCTGGCGGGGGGCTATTATCCATTGGTATTAATTGGAGGCCTTAGCACAGCCTTTCTTTATGGTCATCTACACCTGTCCTGCTGGCTGAGGCTGTTGTTGGGTATGTGAACCTCACTGACATGCATGTGTGTGTCCTATGGACACACATTTGGGCCACCACATGTACTGCAGTGGGATTTGTCACCTTGTCTAGTACTGCCTACGTTGTTGACACCAGTATTTGTTATGGATTCCATTCTGCCCATATAGGTGTCCACTATCTGCTGCCATCCCATTCAGCCACCCGATTTCCTTGCATGATCACATCCATACCATAGCTATGTCTAGCAGAACATACTACTCCATTCAGCAATTGATAGGAAGAGTGAGTTAATTGTGGCTGTTTCAATATTGAGGATGGTGCTGGAGGGCTGACTATGTCAGATGCATATAGTACACTCCCTATACACGATAAAGCACAGGTAGTGCCATATTTGTTATCCCTTTTATTGTATGTGCGAGTCAAAGAGAGGTATCATTCCCTGGGTTCCTACCATGTCAGTGTATGTGCTATGCACTGCCTCTTTGCCAAAGCCTGGGCATGCCTCCTTCTGTCTACATGGGCAGGCTCAGGTTGTTCTTCCTCTGAGTCCCTCTGTGCCTGTGCTGGCCTTGGCAATGGTGGGGGGCTATGTGGCCCTGCCCTGTGCTGTTTCTGCTGCAGCTGTTTCCGCAGGATCATATTGTGTAGCATGGCACATACAATGAAAATTTGTGTGCATGTAACTGGACAGGACTGCAAGGCTCCACCGGATATGTCCAGGCACCGGATCCATGACTTGAGAATCCCAAGCACATGTTCTATTATGATTCTTGTCTGTGCATGTGCCTCATTATGGCATTCTTATTCAGGTGTGTGTGCATTTCTGATGGGTGTCATCAGCCATGGCTCCAGTGCGTAACCAGCATCCTCCACTAGGTGGCCATATGGGATGTCCCCACTGCAAATCTCTGGTACAGTTGTGTCATATGCTAGATGTGGGAGTCGTGATATCTTCCAAGGCTGCCAGCACACACATTCATTATAATGCCCTGGGCATCTCAAATGACCTGACAGTTGATGGAGGGGAAGCCCTTGCAGTTTATAAAGACCCTACCCCGCTCACCAGGTGGTGATTTGATGTGTATGTGCATGCTTTCTATAGCACCCACTACCTCAGGGTACTCTGCTATTTGGTGGAAGAGACACATATTGCTGGTGTTGAGAAAATATATGTGCTCACTGGCATGTGCTGGAATGGCATCCAGGAACTGGTGGAGTACCCTGAATGCTGATGACTGTGAGATCCCCATGATATCCCCAGTTGGCCTTTGGAAGGTACTGTGGCTAGTATTCTCAAGCCTACACATATCTTGGTATCCACTGAGATGGTTTCCCTTCTGTTGGCTCTGTGTGTGAGGCGTGGCCAGTACAGCTCAACAATTTACTGTAGGATGTCCCTGTCCACCCTATAGCACTCCACCATCTCCAGCTCATGTAGCCCCTGGTAGGTTACCCTGGGTCTGTACACTCTTCTCCTTCTCTTCACTGTAGGTTGGTCATCAGCATTTTCATCCTCACCACCCTCTGCCTCTTCCACATAATGATGTATGAGAGCGACAGCAGCCCTTATCATTTTGTTAGTCTTGTCTGGTAAAATTTTCCCATCTGTGTACACCGGTGGTGTAGAGTTTGTGGAAAAAACAAGAGGGGAAAGGTGTTTGCATAGTTTATAGTAGTGTGCTGGGCTGGGCTGCTGCCTGTGTAATTGGCTGATTCTGATAACATTTCACCTGCCAGCTATGCTAGTTCTCCTTGGTTGCCTTCCTACTGCTATTTTCCCTTCCTATTGTCTTCCTGTTTAAGCCCCAAAGTGCGCAGCGCATACCCAGTGCTCAGATGTTTTTTTTTTGTTTTTCTTTGTTTAAAACCCGGTGCATGGCATGCACACCTGTTTAGGCAATGTAAACACAGCTAGGCAGCCTCAGACACACCCCTTTCCTTAGCTGTGCTTAGCTAAGGGCAAACACGACCCACAGAGCTCCAATAAATTTACAGCATGCATGCCACTCCCCCTTATGAAGTCAGATACCTCATAGGCTTGCACCATGGTATTACGGCACTTACACAGTTGGGTGCAAGCTAACACTGAGGGGAAATCTGTGATTCAGTATCAATCCTCTCATTTGCATAAAACTCACTGCTAATGCATGGTTATAAAACTGACACTCAGCCTTCCCCCTTAGCAACCACTATTCAATGGTATTGTTGTTTTCTGCATGTCATTGACTATTATGGCAGAATGCTGATTTTGGTTTAAAAGCTTATTTCCAGTTTTTTTTTTTTTTTCTGGCCGATCCCGTTTGCGCACCACAGCCCTACGCCTAAATGGCCAAAATCGGCAAAAAAAATTAAGTTATTTTTTTATCATTTTGAAACTATTTACCATGCCAATGGCCATATATTTGGCCATTGGCATGCCTACAACATTGAATGCATGCTTTCTTTGGCGCTGTCATGCCTCCGTTTTGTAATTTGCAGAAATGTATACGCTTAGTAACCGAATACATTTCTGCAGGTTACACTATTCCTGCACAGATGCCTGCATACTTCCTGGATCACTAATTCACCTCATTTGCATGGTTTTCACCTGCAAATGGGGTAATTAGCATACAAGAGCTGTGTCCGTGCAGGAATAGTGTTGGAGCACTCGTGCATGTCCCGGGAGCTCATTCCTAGATCGCTCCTCAGCCATATTGCATGCAGTAGCTCTTGCACTATTCCTGCACACTGTGAACAGCTTGTTGAATACTGGGGTAGGTGTTTATCACATAAGTCCTTATTCCAAAATTTTTGCTGTCAGAGTGTAAGTGACCACCTTAAATTGAGATATGGCTGAGAGCAGGTATTTTGGAATTTGCTCCTGGTAGTAAGCCTGTTTATAAATAGGCTGCAGACTTAAGTAAGTCACTTAGAATAAGAGCAAGTCATTTAGAATCAGGGCAGACTTGCATTGAGAGCAACTCTTTTGGAATCTGGCTCAGAAATAATTTTACTGCTTTATCTTTTTATATATTAGATGCTCAGCAAATTTAACTTAGTTCTTAGATGTGCACTGAATGTTGATTCTTTGTTATAAGGTTTATACTCAGCTGTATTTATAATTATGTTTTTGTAATAGATCACCATTTGCCTCAGTCAGCTATACAATTGATTAGCTTCACCAGTTTTTGGTTAATGATTTTCTGTTTAAGTTATGAACAAATCTGCTGTTCCTTTTTTTTTTTCTGGCTGCTTTAAAAAATATATTTTTAAATCATTTGCTCCAAATAAATAACTAAAAGCATTGTGTGTATGCAGCTATGATCCTCAGAAGTATTTACATTTTTCAAGTAGGTGGGACCTTCTTCAGTTAAATCATGTTCCTTCTTCACTATTTTTAACTTGTAGTGTAATATAGAAGTATTACGAGCCCATCGTTACCTCTTTCTCAATCACAAAATGGTTTCACTGCAGTTTGTTAAGAACACCTGATCTCTTCACCTCATTTAATCTTTCCATGACCACGACCTTCAGGGTACAGACACACACAACAATGGAGGGACTGAATTCATCTATACCAGATTCACAGCTTCCTGTACAACTTTGTTAATTATCGTTCTATAAAATTTGTTCTGTAACAGATATTCAGTACATCTCCAGAACCCACACAGCTCCCCTCTTTCAAGGGTACTGCTACTACAGCATGCTCTGGCAGCCAACAGTGACTTCTCTTAGGAATGAACTAATGAACAAACATGTTTAACTTACGACAGTAACTTAGACTCTATTGATGAATAAGTCATTTTAACCTTTTCTGGGTGGTGCACTGTCTATAGCTCCACAAGTGGAGCAGTCTTGGCTACATTAGTTAAGTAGTACGAGTCCTTTCATCAAATTCCCATGAACTCACAGTATGATCTATAATGGCATTGATGATGTTCTCCCCCCAGCTATCCTTATCACATTGTCATGTAACTCTTAGGAGCGCCATGTCCAGTTCCTATAAAGTCTCTAAAAAACTGAAAGCCAGACATAAAAACTGTATCAAAACTACTGCCCCATGCAGAGTCAGAAATGCACTTCCAACATTCTTTATCATTAGTAACGAACACGTCTTACACAGTTCAGTGCATGGGAGTATTGTTTTCTACCAACCCATCCCTGCTTCATTTTTAGAGCTTTTGGGGCATTTAATTTGGTCTCCTGCTGAAAAGTGTCTGCTTTATAAAATTTAAGAAATGAAAACTCTTGCTCTCTCTTAACAGAATATACAGGCATCTAACTTTCAAAGACACTCTTTTTACACAACTTTAAAAGGTGTTGCATCATAATGATGCAGTTTACACCTAATAGAATCCTTTGTGTACCTTCATTTAAGTATGTAGTGTTATGAGTGTACTGGAAAAATGCACAACATCCAAAAACAGTACTCTAAATTGGCCCTAGGCTTGAGTGGGTGTACGAGTGTGTGGCACGGATGAACTACACTAGCAGGGCTAGCCACCTGGCAGTGTAAACCTTGGCTCTGCATGATTGTCACTTTTGAAGTGCCACTCCAACCCAATGTGCAAAAATGGGGAAAGGGGTTAAGGATGGATGGAATCAGTTAGTGTCCTTGTTAGATTTACTAGTCATTGAGGGTGGAAATGGCCAACACCAGGTCATCTATCCTAAAAAGGGAGAGGCATATTGATTCACTACTCTAATGACTTACATTAATGGCTGGCTGTGACCATGATATAGAACACAAATGAGTCCATGCCTGATCATGAGGCAGTGTATACTGTTACCAAGGTCGTGCCTTTATAGAAGTGAATATAACAGAGGACCAGCATTGACAGCACTCCTGCTGTCATGTCTGCCATGAGGTAATGGAGGAGATGGCACAATAAATATCATAATGGTAATCTAAAAAATGGTCCTTCATCAGTGTTTATCACCACAGATAACAAATGATCACTCAGTCAATGGAAGGGCTCACAGCTGCCAGGCTTGGTGAAAAATAACCCATAAAATGTAACCAAAGTGTTAATGATCACACGGTTACACTCACAACAAGTTCAGTCAGCTGACAAATATGAATGAAGACTTCTGCTACACATTTGTATAGAATACCCTACCTTAGAAAACTCTTTTCTGCAACATAACCACTATTCCAAAAATTAAGTCTAAATGTTGTGGTAGGGTTATAGCTTAGCGATCCCAAAAGGAAGTTTTCTTTTTGCAATGTTTTGCATATTTGGCATATCTCTCAACCTCTAAGACAAAAATCTGGACAATGCCAAAAATAATGAGGGGACGAAGGTAAGGAATCCGGTACAAATGTCAAATATTACTCTTATTATCTTAGAAAGTTGCTAGAATAATAGGTTTTGCATTAGCATACATGTTCTTATCTATGTCATCATTTTGTAACTCAATGATTTGTCAGAAAACCTTGCATTTTGTGATGAACAGACCAAAAATATGAGGTAAAAATCTGGACATTCTGTGAAAATCTGGACAGTTGAGAGGTTGTTCAGTCTTTTTGGTGTTAGGCAAGATGAATGATTGAAATGTTTTTGTTGTGTGCCAATGTCTTAATATTTTGAATAGTCATGAAATTATCAGATAGATAGATAGATAGATAGATAGATAGATAGATAGATAGATAGATAGATAGATAGATAGATAGATAGATAGACAAATAACAAAACATTTTGACTGGCAAATGTATAATATGCTTTTAAGTGTATTGCTGCAAGGCATGTGAAGAGCAAGGAAGTACTTAAGGAGGTTACATTCAAGCAGTAAATAATGAAGGAAGTTTCTTAACTGCTGGATCATTTGAAGGAAGACCATGGAAACCTGGAGGGAGACAGCCAGTCACATCTAACATGTGGAGTGTACCTTGTGGAAATGCTTACTTATACAGCTGAATGTTGAGGTTGGGAGATGCCTGCAGTGTTGGAGTTTTGCATTAAGAGAAAGTGAGTCTTGGATAAAATAACTGTGCATTTTGTTTAGGTCTGCTAAGCCAAATGTGTTTTGCTTTTGGTTTGATTTTATCTTGTGAAAATAGACTTGTGAGTTTACAATAATTCCACCTTCAGTTTTTCCTTGGGTTTACATTTATATACAATACATGCATGTTAGTTCCAAACAATGCTAAAAAATATAAGAAATAATACATATTACATGCAAAGTACCAGTCACAGATTTAATTACCTACTGTAGATCAATATGTGTGTACGGCTTTAAGAAGCTTTCTAGGGACTTGCACAAGTGTATAAATACTGAGCACATGCGAGCCTAACTGCCATTTTGTAGTTAGCTGTTGAGAGGTAAGCATGTATGTCTGTGTAGTCTGTCTGTTAATCAGTTAATTTATATTTTGTAATGCTGCTATCCATCCTGATGTGTTTCTATGTAATAAAGCATATAAATGAACTACCCCACCTGTTTGTGTTCTTTACTGGAGAGGGATGACTGACATGGTGCCAGAATAGCATCCAGATTCCTCAACTTCGAGACCGAGAGGCACTCAGTTAAGATTGAACTAATATACAGGAGTGAATCATCCGTATAACTCACAAAATAGGTCAAAAATGAATTTCAGGTATTAAAGCTTGCTTAAACAATTTTTTATTAACAAAATATGAAATGAGGCATTCAGATTGTTCTAACTGAATTTCTAAGTTACAGAAATATTTGAAATTATGACATATTAACAGAAATATTTGAAATAACTAAGGGAAATGTTTGAAATAAAGTCCAAATCATATAAAATGAATAAAATAAGGGAAATGACTGCATTCTTTTGCTAAGCACCACTTTTTCACATTAATCAAAGCCATTTGAGTTGTCTGAAGTGTATGAGGTGTTTGCATGTTTGTGCAGTATTACAGTATAGTAATTTTGCAAAATACAGCCGTTTCAAAGCATATTTCACAAAGTACAGTATTTTGAAGTGTTAATTTTGCATTTGAATGTTATTACAGCCACATACATCAGCTTGTTCATATATAATCACAAGGGCCATATTTTTCAGTGTGTTTGGGCATAATGTGTCGGCGTGGCAGATGGATTTCGAAAACCAGGTCCACTTTTGTTTGCCAGTAATACTGCATTGAAATGGACAGTGTTTGAGCAAGAGTACGACATTTTCATACAGGCTACATTTTCAGATAAAGATGACGATACAAAGGCATTTATTCTGCTTAATTTAGCTGGGTCAGAAGCCATAGAAAGGGACCGTTCATTTTTGTATGCACCTGTTGCCTTTGCAGAAGAGGGGGAAACCATCATATAATTGTACCAGCTCAGTCAAGGGAGGAACCCAAGTCCTTAAATCATAAATTTAGAGAAATGTGTAACCACTAAACAAATGTTACAATGGAAGGTGACTTATTTTATACAAGGGATCAAAAGCCTGGTGAAACTTTTGCAGCATATATAACTGATTTGAGAAACAAAGCTAAAACGTGCAGATCTGATGATTTAAGAGATGAGTTGATAAAACACAGACTTGTGTGTGACATTAAAGATGATACTGTGAGAAAGATTTTGCTTTGTGGCAGAGACTTAACTTTGAATAAGGCTATTGAGATTTGTCAGATATATGAGCTTACAGAAAAGTACACAAATATGTTTACAAATGACAAATGCATGCTTACAAATGAGAGTAGCCTTGGAAGATACTGCAACAAAGCCAATGTTGACAGCACATGACAGCAACTGTATATGCTGCAACAGTCACTGGGAAACCCTGTAACTTTATAGCAAATTTCAGAGCATGGGACATCTTAGTGAAGCATAAGAGTGTGTCAGGAAACTCAAAGAATGGGCTCCCACCCAGTTTATAGCCAACTGTCATAACTGTGGAAGAACTCATAAGCCTAAAAGGGAAAAACGTTTAACTTTTGGTCAGCAATGTCACAAATGCAATAAGTGGAATGATTTCAAAAGGTTTGGTAAATCAAAAGGGACATATTCTTTTATTAAAAGGGAACATTCAAAGAAACAAGGTGATTAATTAGAAAGCTGTGACCCGACTTTTTATGTTGATGGTGTGTCAGTGCTTCATGAAACAGTCAGTGCAGTAGATTTATGGGCAAAGAATAAAGTATTTTGTACTGTTTAGATTAATGGGCCTTTCATAGAGCTCAAAGTTGACGCAGGTTCAAAGTGTAATGTTATGTCTGCAGAAACATTTGCTAAAGTATGTGCTGGTGAAAAGCTTGAAGCTTGATTTAGCAAAGTGTGCAAAGCTTGTTGCTTATGGTGATGAAGAGATTCAGACTGAAGGTGCAGTAGTACTTTCATGTTACTCTGCTGGGAGAAACTATGACTTGTTATTTTTATGTGGTCAAAAGGCATGTACGGTCATTATTGGGGCTCAGAGACAGTTTGAAAATATAACTGCTTTATTTGAATAAGGAAGTCAATCATGTTAGTTTGAAAGACCACTGCTATAATTTCACCCAGTATTTTATTTCTACCTATGCCGATCTTTTTGAAGACAAACTAGGCAAGCTTCCAGTTGTGTACTCCATTAAGTTAGACCCAGATGTCAGCCCAGTTTCAGGGCAGCCCAGAAAGTTCCAGTAGCTATGTAGAACAGAGTCAAAGTCGAGTGAGATAAAATGGTGCAGCAAGGTGTAATTTGTCCTGTTGATGAACCTACTGAATGCGTATCATCCATGGTGGTTGCTCATAAGAAAAGCTTAGATGATATCAGAATATGTATTGATCCAGGAGATTTGAACAAAGCATTGAAAAGACCTCATCATCCCATGCATACAGTTGAAGAAGTTGTAGCTGTGATGCCAAATGCCACTGTTTTTTTCTGTCTTAGATGCAAAAAGTTAATTTTGGCAAATTTTGCTTGACAAGAAATCCTCGCTACTTACTACACTCAGTACTCCTTTTGGCAGGTACAGATTTTTGAGAATGTCATTTGGGATAGATTCTACCAGTGAAGTCTTTCAATGTGCAATGGAGCAAATTTTTTCTGGGTAACCCTGTTCTATTATACTAGATGATCTTTTAGTAGGTGATGGTGAAGCCGAGCATGACAGAAACCTCAAGAAAGTTCTGGAAAGAGCAGATCAAGTGAATATTATGTTGAATCCTCAGAAGTGTAAGTTTAGGTTACAAGAAGTTACTTATGTTGGTCATTTGTTTACCATTTCAGTCTTATGACCAGACCCTTCTAAGCAAACAGCTATTCTTGAGATGCCAGCTACAGACAATATTCAAACCCTTTAATGTTTTTTTGGCATGGTTAGCTATCCAGGCAAGTTCATTCCAGACTTAAGCCAACTAGAAGAACTGCTTAGAGAGTTGACATGTAAAGATGTATCCTGGTCATGGTTGGAAGAGCACCAAAAAGCATTTAATGTCCTGAAACAGAGAATTGCCAGTCCACCAACTCTCAGATACTATGATGTTCACAAACCAGTTAGTCTTTCCTGTGATGCTTTGAAATTTGGCCTTGGTGCAGTTATTCTTCAAGAGGGTGAACCTGTTGCCTATATGTCCAGATATCCAACCCAAACTGAAATACAGTACGTTCAGATAGAGAAAGAGAATTTGGCAATTTTGTTTGCATCTTCAAAGTTCATGATTATATTTATGGCAGACCTATCCAGATTGAAACAGACCACCAACCTCTAGTCACTATTTTGAGAAAACCTATGCATACAGTTCCAGCCAGATTGCAAAGTATGATTGCAGAAGTATAACTTCAATCTTGTCTACATGAAAGGCAAAATTCTTTATCTTGCGGATACATTATCCAGATCACCTAGGAATACCACTGAACAGCATAAGAATGAGATACTTAATTTTGAAGTCATGGAAGTGAAAACTTTTTCTTCCACACAATTTGATGAGCTTAGAAATCACACATCCTCAAATCCTGTTTTACAGAAGCTCAACCACTTTATTAATCAAGGATGGCCATCAAAGCAATCTAGTTTACCTCAAGAAGTGCAGGCTTATTTTCCTTACAGAGATGAGATTTTGTCTGACAATGGTATCGTCATGAAAGGTACAAAAGTTATTGTTCCAAAGTCCCTGCAACCAGAGTATATTACTATCTTGCATCATGGCCACCCAGAAACTGATTCTTCTAACATGAGGGTGAGAGGACTAGTAATAACACACAGGAAGCCAGTGCCATGCCAGTCAAGCGTTTATTGCGATCTGGTACCTCGGCTTTTTGCCTTCAAATGGATCACAAATTCATGGTGCTGTTAACTCTTATTTATACAAATCTTTTTCAGTTAATCAGCACCAATTATTCAATCAACTTTTTCTAAATCAATTTAAAGTGCTCTACCATTATTTTATTGCACAGCTCTTAAACATTAAAAACAGAATATCAACAATCAAAACTTAATATTACTATTATTCAATTCATGAATTTCATATATAATCATTCTATAATTTAATGATATAACAATAAATATATGTGAAAGAGAATAAATTCAAATAACTTTAAATAATAAATGAAAGAATCAATACAAGACTAAAAATAATATATCCTATATCTACCAGACATATAAGATAACTAGAAAAAATATAAATTATTATAGTTTAAATACACATGTATATATATGACCATTTATATGTATAAAAGAAAAAGGAAAAAATTAACCTCCATGATAATTCATTTATTATCAACTATTTGATTAGTCTATAATGACTGTATGAAAGACATATATGTGTATAAATATATGTGTGTGTATATGTGAAAAACTGAATGATATTAAATACTTAACTCTAAATTAAGTCCATGTGGTTTCAATGTATTAAATTTTAAAATCAACCTGGTCTCTAGTTCAAGTAATTTTTGAACAATTAATCCCCCATTTTCATAATTAAAGGGTTGGCCCAACACACAAAATTTTAAACTACTAGCATCACCTTTATGTTTTTCCAAAAAATGTTTGGCCACCGGGCTATAATCATTTTTGTTCCTAATATCTTTTATATGTTCCAAAACTCGAACACGAACCATCCTCTTAGTCTGACCTATGTACCACATATTTGGACAAGAGCAACCCAACAAATATACCACTCCCGTAGATTTACAGTTGAAAAAATGCCTAGCTTTGAAGGACATACAATTGATGTTAGTTACATTATTAACCCTGCTACAAACACTACACTGTCCACAAGAAAAAGTGCCTACAATACTCTCATTAGTTCCCACATTATCTTTACCACAAAAATTGTAATTTAATAATTCCTTTAAATTTTTACCCCTTTTGTATGAAAAAATTATATGTTTGGGAAAGATTGACCCTATGTTTTCATCCTCACAAATCAGATACCAATATTTTCTTATAATATTGCTCACTTCATTAGATAGAGGAGAATATCTAGTAACAAAGAATAAATTAGACTCACTAGTCTTTATATTATCAGTACTTCTTCCCCTAAATGTAATATTACCTCTTGTTTCTCTGATTGATAAACTTCGTCTCTCCTGTCTAAACTGGCCTTGATCTTCATAATATGAGTGGTCTGTAATTCCTAATACCTTATTTTTAGAAATTAGCAAATGATCACTTCTATAGCCTCTCTTAAATAATCTTGATTCGACTTTATTTAATTCAAAATATCTATCATTAACATTACTAGTGTGATTAAAAATCCTTTGAAATTCACCAAAGGGAAGAGACCAAATCAGATGTTCCGGTTGCATGCTATCTGCATGTAGAAACATATTCACCGAGGTTTCTTTCCTATAAGGTCTGTATCCTATTTTATCATCTTCATGAAACAAAGTTATATCAAGGAAATTAATCCTATTTCTATCCATTTCATGAGAAAATTTTAGACCATGATCATTGTTATTTAATTCCTCGATAAATTCTAAAAATTCAAAAGTCTCACCACTACATATTAGTATAAGATCATCAATGAACCGTTTGTAAAATATTACATTCTTTTGATAGAAGGAAGTTGAATAGATATATAATTTCTCGAAATAATCCATATAAAGTATGGCATATGAGGGTGCAAAAGCAGCCCCCATAGCCGTCCCTTTAATCTGAAGAAAAAAGTCCTTATTAAAACAGAAATAATTATGGGAGAGACAAAATTCTAACAATAGTATCAAAAAAGAAGTTCTAGGACCATCTCCCAACATCTTTTGAACAGCTTCAAGTCCCCACCTTCTCTTGATATTAGTATATAATGCCTTCACATCTATAGTTACCCAATAATAACTATTTTCCCATTTAATTTCACTAATTTTATCTATTAAATCCTGAGTATTAAAGATGTGAGCTGAAATTCTAGATAAATAGCTTTTTAAATGGAAGTCCAAGAAAATATTGACTTTACTCAAAAAGGATCCTTTGCCTGAGACTATGGGTCTCCCAGGTGGCTTTGTTAAATTTTTATGCACTTTTGGTAATGCATAAAAGATTGGTGTCATTGGTTTTTTAACATATAACTTTCCTACATCATTTTGATTAAGGAAGGTTCAACAATTCACTATTAAATTCAACAATTGGGTCATTAGTTAGACACATATATTCATCTTGATTTTTTAACAGGTCAAAAACCATTTCACAATAGTCACTTTTATTCAAAATGACCCAATTGCCACCTTTAGCTGCACATTTGAAGATGAACTCTGTTTTAATTTTTTTCAAATATTTTAATGCCATCCATTCTTCTTTATTTAAATTATAATACTTGGTCACATTTCTTAGACTCTCCATTAACACTGTAATCTTTTCACCATCCTCAATATTGTTAGATATGTCTTCATAAATAGAATCAAAATCAGCATTTTCATAGTCATAAACTGATAAATTCAATAATTCATTATCAACACTTTTTTCATCATTCACATTGGTACTATTGTCATTATAGAAAAAACAATTAAATTAGATAAGTTAACCACACATAAACTATCATCATGTAACATTTCTACATCGATTTGTTGGTCTGAAAGGAAGCTCGGCAGCAGTAATGTTAGAGGGAGAGCCATTATAATATCAAATTCACCCTGTCCATTGGTAGAACTTCTCCCGCCTGTTCTGAAACACCCTGAAACTGCGCTTGGTGTCAGTCGCTTTTTTTTGAATTTTTCAACCTTCCGTGAAGTAAGACGTTGCCATGAAAATAGGATTCACTCTCATAAATCCTTCATATCCGTATCAGTTTATTTCTTTTATAAGCTCTTAATCTTTTTGCAATTAATATACTTATTAGGTTATATTCATTCAGAAATGCACCGCTTTATTAAGCAGATCCTGTTCCTGTTCATCAAACTCAACTCAGGCGGGTAACTTTCAATACGAACAAAAGATATCATCAGTCTTTGTTAGTACCCACCCATGTTCCAAACATCAAAAATTGACAAAAACTTTTTTTTTCTTTCACTTACAATTTTCAAAAGCAAGAAGCACCCACTGGGTTAACTGTTTTTAATGTTTAAGAGCTGTGCAATAAAATAATGGTAGAGCACTTTAAAATGATTTAGAAAAAGTTGATTGAATAATCCATTTGAAAAAAAAAAGAGGCACCAGATCAATAATAATAAGCATGGCATGGCACAACTGGCTTCCTGTGTGTGTGTGTCGTGGTTGCTGACTGAGGACTAGTATTTTGGCCTTCTACGTCACAAGATATTGAGACAGTACTTTCATCTTGTTCTGTATGTAATAGTACAAAGCTACATCATGAGAAGGAGCCACTTAGCTAAACCAGATTCCTGAACTACCTTGGTTAACAGTAGCCACTGACATTTTCAAATGGAATGGTCAACATTACTTGGTGTTATTAGACTCTTATTCTAATTGGTTTGAGATTGACCTGCTTCCTAACTTAGTGTCCAGTACTGTCATTACTAAGATGAAGCATTCTTTTGAAGTCCATGGTAGTCCGCACAAAGTTATTTATGACAATGGTGCACAGTTTACTAGCCAGCAATTCAAAAGATTCGCTAAGAGTGGGACTTTATCCATGTTACGAGTAGTCCTGAATGCCCACAGTAAAATGGTTTGGCAGAACGTGCAGTACAAAGTGTGAAACAGTTAATAGAGAAGTCGAAATGAGATAATAGTGATGTTTTCCTGAATGTTTTGAATCTTTTAAATCTCAGAAATATTCCTCATGATAAACATCTTGGTTCACCTGCCCAGAGACTTCTGTCGAGACAAACCAGAACAACATTACCAGTCAGCAGTAGTTTATTGGTTCCAAGTGCTAAGAATAATAGATCAATGAAAGCCCATCTGTTAAAGAAATACCTATCCCAGAAGTCTTATTGTAAGAAATCCAGTAAACCACTCAAACCATTACATGCAGGAGAGAGAGTGAGAATGGAAACGTGCAAAGGTTATGACCAGAATGGAGTCATGAAGAGTATTTTTCCGAAGCCAAGATTGTATATTGTGGAATCACAAGCAGTAGCGTTTAGGAAGAAATTGTAAACATTTGATGCTGGTGTCTGAGCTTGTACCATAGCACCTAGCCTGTGAGCAAGACTCTTTATCTCAGAGTGAGTTAAACAGTGTTTCAGTTCCAGAGGACGTTCCAGTAGGTATCCCTGTTTCTGAGATGAATCCTGAAATTCTTTACATGAGTTGTTCACTGAAGACTGTCCCTGTTGCTAAACCCAGTTCTGATTACTATATTACTAGATCAGGTCACATTTCTAGACCGTGTTACAGATACACGGCAACTTGGACATGACATTGTGTTTGTTGCTGATATCTGTATTATTACATGTCTTATTCCAATGTTATTTCATTAAGGGAACTCTATTTGAGAGGGAGGATAGAGATCAATATCTTTGTACACCTTTAATAAACTTTCTAGGGGCTTGAACAAGTGTATAAATACTGAGCATGTGTTAGCCTGACTGCTATTTTTTAGTTAGCTGTTGAGATGTAAGCATGTATGTCTGTGTAGTCTGTTAATCAGTTTGTTTATATTTTGAAATGCTGCTTTCCATCCTGATGTGTTTCTATGTAATAAAACATGTAAACAAACTACCCCGCCTGTTCGTCATCTATACTAGAGTGGGGCAAATGACACCTACCTTTGATGATATTAATGCAGATATTAATAACTGTTCATAGTAATAATTACTGTAACAAACTGAAATGGATATAACTGGATGTGTTCATGTTATAAACCTCCTATAGTCATCCCATTTTACGGCTTCCCTCTTCTTGCTTGGTCTTTGACTTAAAGCAGTTTATTCAAGTCCATGATTTCTTTATTAATATATGATACTTGTTACATTTCCTATAACTCTGAACAATCAGTAATAAACTAAGGAAAATAAATGGCACACTGATTGTTCCACTGTACTGAGATACTAATCTATAAGAGAAGGGGTAATGGCTACCTGGCTAATTTTTATCAGACATGGCAGCAGTCTTCAATGTAGCCTTATATAGATGTGACAGTCTGCCTTACTAAAGTAGTGACCATTCCAAAATGCGAAATAGGACAGTGAGAACTCTGCAAACATCAGACATTTTTTGTTGCCAAATAGTGATGTGAAGTTTTATTCAAGTATTCTTGCAGCTATTTTGAAATAAAAGTTTATTTAAAAAAAATCAAAGGGGAAAAACTGTCAAGATGTGTCGAGGGATGCAGGTTGGAAACCATTAGATCTTTTGTCTGGACTTTCTAGAAGGGGAATGAAGGAGTGAAGGTGGTTGTAACATTTTCTTGTAATGAAGGTCTTTGATTCTGTATGCCGGATTTTTCTGCAATGAAAACTGCAAGAAGCAAGTCTTGAAGATGTCTTAGAAAATCACTTTATGTCATAATCTGACATTGAGTGCTGTGGTGAATGCCAGTATGTCCAGGACAGTGGATTTTAGTAGAGGTACAAGACAGGTATGTCCACTTTTGCTTCTTTTATTTCTACTTTGATGATCAGAAGAAGGACTGAGAAATGAATCAGAAAAGTAGTGATGATGACAAGGTAAGAAAGTCTTAACATCTTTGCTGATAATGGTATGCTGCATTATTTATTTATTGTTTGTTTGTATGTTTTGTTTGTTTGTTTAAGTGGTTAAGTAGGCTAATACAAAACCATTTCATCTACTACACAGATGATATGACAATAGACAATTGTATACTGTATAGTCTATAGAGGCAGCTGTAAGTTCAAAATGAGTATATAGATAAGAGTACAAGGTTAAAGCAACCTGTCATTAGCCCACTGCCTGATTAGGAACATAAATCCACAAGGCTGATCTTGAAGTAATACAACTTTTTACAGAAGCTGACTGAATAGCTAGCAAGACAGCAATTGTCTAACAACTCAGGAAGCATACACTTTATTTATAACATATTATGATGACATTCAATTGTCAGACACAAGAAGAGCATCTATATTATAAAAACATGATTAAAAGAAATGCAGGTTTGCATTGCCATTATCTGTTGAATAACTACAAGAGTCATGGATTGTTTAGTAGAGTTCAAACCAAAGGTGATCAGTATAGGAAATTGATCATTAATTAGCCATTATCTGTAAAATAAGTGCATCGAAATGCCATATCAAAGGTCCATTAAGCTTTTTTTTTCAAAAACATTTTTATTTCGTTTTCATTATAAACATACACAAATGTACATATAACAGAATAAAACAATAACAAAACTATTTACAGCATTTACATTCATCCATGATAAATAATCATTTTATCCATGAGAAGTTATCAGATTTGTTCAAAGGGTTTTCCAGTTTTTTCCATGCTATTTTTTATGAGCAATGTTATGAGTTCTATAACAAATGGTTTGCAGTTCTTTTTTACAAACAACTTTTGCTAAAATTAATAAAATCTTTAAACATCAATTCTTATTTACTTTTCCAGTTCAAGGCAGTAACCTTTCTGGCAATTGCAATAATTGACCAGAGAAAATGAATCTGAGATTTAGGTATTACATTAGGTATAGGAACACTGAACAGGATTAGTGAGTTAGAAATATGACAGTTATCAGACCGTAAAATATTTATAAAATATCTGAAGTCTTTCTAGTACTGAACAACAGTTCTACATTCAATGAAAATGTGAACCCAGTTGGCCTCTAGTAATTCATCACATTTCCAAAATTTACTTTCACTGTTTTTGAGTATTAGGTGTATTTTATATGGAGTATAGAAACTTCCATTCATAAATTTCCATGTATACAATCTCCAATATAATGAAGAAGAGGCACCATATGTACATTTCAATAACATTTTTTTTGATTCATCAGATATTTGTTTTCCATTAATCTTTAGATAGTAATTCCAAAAATCTGAGTAAGACTTTTGTCTTTTCTTAGTATCTTATAGATAGGTGAGATACTTAATGTTTGATCATCTATCTTTTCAAGACACCTAATAAAAAGCTGGATCAAACTAGGTATTAATTTCAGTCTCTAGGTTGATTGATACTTTCATTTTGTTTTCTGTAAACTGCCGTAATGAGTGTATAAACAACCAACTGTCTTGACTATTATCAAAACTGCATAAAAGAGAATTTAGTCATTTAATTCTGTTATTTTCAATAAAATGATGCCAGAATATCAGTTATTTTCCTTTAATTTTCACATCATATTGATGTTGAAAGAGTCTAGGTAATTAGGGGAGTATGCTATAGGAAATATAAGAAACAGGAATTGTTTAATGGTGTAATTACAATCAATTATATTTTTAAAGTTATTAAATATTTGATTAATGCCATAAGAAAAATGATCAAACTTGTTATTACATAAACAAAATTTACATAAAAGCCAATGAACTCTACTTATTCCATATCATTCTTTAAATTGATTTTCTATAATTCTGACATCAGTTATATGAATCTCATGTACTATTTGTCATGGTCCTAATGAAACACAAACACCCAAAGACATTTGACAACCTTTATTTTAATGAAAATGAATAATAAACATCAAACTTTGAGGCACACAGAATCTAACATTGCAACAAATAGCGCACCCACTCACCCTGGATAAGCAGAGTCCCCCACTTGCTCACTTATCCTAGTAATCCTGAAGCAGCATCCCCACTCACCTTAATATCATCATCAATTCCATTTTCAATTTCAAGTCATATTAATCTTAAAGGAAGCATCCCTGCTCACCTTAATATCATCATAAATTCCATATTTCCATTCCAAGTCATAATAATCCTGAAGGCAGCATCCCCGCTCACCTTAATATCATCATCAATTCCGTATTTCCATTCCAATTCACCCACCATCAAATCACCATCTCAATTCCAAATATCCTACTGAGGGGGACAGAAGAGGATCAATCCTGACCCTCTTCTCTATCCTTCAAGCCATCACAAAAACGGGAGTGCTAGGAGGGCCACAAGACCACACCAAAATGTGCTTACTCATACCAATTTCCCCTACAAAACCCCTTATGACCCACCCCTTAACCTTACCTCACTTTCTCACTCAGCTCCCACCTTAATTAACTCTTTCCTACCTGCTCCTTACCCAAACAGACCTAACCTACCTATCACCCTACTTCCAGCCCCCCCACTTTACTCATCTCAGGTCATCCCATGACAAATTTGTCTGTTCCAAACTTCACTTTCCAGCCAGATATGTAGGTAGGTGTGATCCAATGTAATATTATATTAATTCTAACTGATTTGGAATAAAGATCTAAGCTAGGGTATGCTATCCGATTACTGTTCCAAGCTCTAATGTGCCATTTATATGCAATCCTAGGTTTTAAGGGGAACCATAAAAATTTAAGTAGCATGGAATACGTTTTTGGGAGGGGGTAGTATCAATGACTGTAAAACAAAATTTTAGGTAAATTATCATTTTAATTAAAGAGAGCCTATCCTCCATTGTGAAAAATGTTCTATTCCATCTTTTGATTAGGTCACTAGTGATGGTTATTAAATTATTGTAGTTTAGTTTAACAGACTATTTCCATGCACTCTTTATACTGACACCCAAATATTCTAATACGTCATTCTCCTAATTAAATAGGCTATTCTCCCTTAGCTTTTATTAATCTTTTTGTTAAATTAGTAATGTTTGGATTTATTATGATTAAATTTAAGCCCTGAAATTCTTTCAAACTTGCTTAAGGTATTTATAACATCATGCAAAGAACCATCAATATCACCCAATGTTAACAACATATCATCAGCAAATAACTGTATCTTAGGACAATAGTCCTTATTAACTTGAAAGCCTTTTATATTTTGCTTGTTTCTGATATATGTAGAAAAAGGTTCCATTGAAAGAGCAAACAATAATGGTGACACAGGACAACCTTGTCTAGTTCCCTTGAGGATATCTAGTGGTGAGGATAGACATGATCAAATTTTCCATAAGCTTGTGCCCCACTATAAATTTTCATTAATAAGTTGACAAAATCTGAAGAGAATTCAAAACCAATCAGGATTCTTTGTAGATAATGCCAACTAATAGAATCAAAAGCCTTTTCTATGTCTAGGCTGATAAAAGTTAGTTGCTTTTTGTATTTGCAGGCTATGTCTATTAACGCTAGTAATTTAATAATGTTATCTTGCACTTTTCTATGAAGAATTAACCCTGTCTGATCATTATGTATTAGATTAGTTAATATTTTCATTATCCTATTAGCTAATATTGTCATGAAAATTTTATAATCAGTGTTTAGTAACAAAATAGATCTATATGAATCACAAGATTTGCGGTCCTTGCCTTGTTTTAATATGGGGGAGATAATTGAATATTTCCACGATGGAGGTGTTATACATTTTTGCTTAACCATAGTAAAGGCACTCATCATTTTCTTTATTATATATTCAGGAATTTTTTTATATAGTTCAGGAATTATTCCAGCCAGTCCTGGAGCTTTATTATCTTTTAAATTTTTTATTTGCTCTTTCACTTCTGGTTGTATTTGTTTATTTAATATGTTATTTTGTTGCATTAACACCGTAGTAATTATACTTTCTTGAATAAAAGTACCTATTACATTATCTGTCTCCAAAAGTGGTGTGTTATTATTTATATCTTTGTAGCAGTTTTTGAACACTTCTAATATGTCCCTTAAGTTAGATGTACTCTTAACTGAACCATCACTTTTATATTTAATCTCATTGATAAGATTTTGATTATTTATTTTTTTGGATCTTACCACTATTTTATGTAGATATTTGGGATTTACAGCATAAGATTGTAATTTCAATTTTTCCAGGTTTATGGCTACCTTATGATTCAGAACTTCTAAGTATTGTTGATTTAACTTAGTGATTTTGTTATGTGCTACTTTGTTATTTGGTTTTGCATCTATTTTTATCATGTCTATTTTTTTTTGTAAGTCTAAAAGTTCTTTGTCCCACTCTCTCCTTTTTAATGTACCAATATTTTATTCTACCATATATATATATATATATATATATATATATATATATATATATATATATAAACTTTAAAGGTGTCCCATAGCATAGTGTCAGCCACTTCACCATTATCATTTGTTTCCATAAATATGCCTATTTCTTTCATTATCCATTCCCTAAAGACTTTTAACTTAGTTGTGTAAGCAGAATTCTCTGTAGAAATCTTAAATCATCTGTATGTGTAGTTAATGTAAAGATTATAGCATGAGGGTCTGAAAGTGGACAGGTCATTATAAATAAATCACTTATTTTAGAATATATATTATTTGATAAAAAGTCCTTATCAATGTTTGTTTGTGTACCAAACCGATATGAATAGTGAGTATAGAATAAAGAATAATGTTCTCTTAGACCATGTATATCCTTAAAGTTCATCTGGTTTGTAAAGTCATTTACCTTCTTGGCTTGAGATGTTAGTTTTATTTTACCATTTTTAGAAGTATCACTGCCTGATAACCGGCAGTTAAAATCATCTGTTGCTATATATATCCCCTTTTGCATTTAAAGTAATCATGTCCAGATAATTGTCAACATATTTTGTACTTAGTCCTTGTATCCAGTATGTATTAATCAAAATATAATACTTCCTGTTGATTTCCAAAATAACCATGCTTAGCATCCCATCTTTATCTGAAATAGTATCTATAATTCTAGGCATAGTATAAGTATTTTTCCATCGAATAAGAGTGCTCTTTCTCTTAGTCTTAAAACATGAATCAGCCAGAATGGTATAGCCATTAAATGAGTATTTTTGTAGATCTTTTTTTAATAGATGGGTTTCCTGTAAAAAGATTATCCGGGCTTTATGCATTTTGATATATTTAAGCAAACCAGCTTTTTTGACATTATTGCACAAACCATTAATATTTAATCATAAACATGTATAAGCCATTGATTATAATGTGTATGCTGTTACTTACTGAAAGACCTTTCTTCTGTGCTGACTTGAAATCTATTGAAAACTTGCTTATCATGGATGCATAACGTGTATTAAGCACTACTTTCAAAACCCCCAAACTATTTTCAAACACATACATGAAACATAAAGTTTCTGGTTTAGTTAAAAACTTAACCAAACCATCCATCCACCACCTCTCCAACACCGAAAGACACAAATTATCCATCCCTGCTTAGAATATAGTATAAAAGCAAAAAAGAAAAGCATTATGAAAATAACTAAATTTGAATCCATTAAATATACATCAGAATGAGAGTGTTCAATATAATTGAAGCTATATGAATATGTCACATATGGTAATAGCACCTCTAATAAGTAGATATGCCAGAAATACACATCAAATCATAGTATGTATAAACATTAGAAGCTGAAGGTTAAGAAGACTGTCAATATTTCCAAGACTTTTCAAGAAACATCAAATGATTTAACCATTTTGTCAGTCATCTATCTAATATTTTTCATTAAAAGATCCGTTGAGTGTATATATATATATATATA
Source organism: Protopterus annectens (assembly GCF_019279795.1). Classification (NCBI taxonomy): domain Eukaryota; kingdom Metazoa; phylum Chordata; order Ceratodontiformes; family Protopteridae; genus Protopterus; species Protopterus annectens. Next base: position 597,907,219 of record NC_056729.1, read on the forward strand.
TATATATATATATATATATATATATATAAAACACTTATTACAACATAACTATTATATTTTATACTTATACACATATTACTCATATGTATTAACAAAAAAACAAAAAAAAAAAAAAAAAAAAAAAAGGCTCACAACCCTCTGTTTAGTTACTAAAGGTTTAGTTATGTAACATAAGTCCAATGTTAATATGCATAATGAGTTTTCAAATTCATCTCCTAGTTCACTTGATGTCATTTGGTTACTAATAGTGTCAGTGACTCTGCAGAATATATGCTTCTATAAAAGAACATAGGTATTTTCAAAGGAGTCAAACACTTCCATCAGAATTAATCATTTACCATTTAAAGTATCTAAGTGAAGGATAACAGAATTTCAAGAGAAAAGAATTCTAAAAACAACCATTTAACAATTTCAAAAGGTCAAATGATGTCATTACTGCTGTTTCTAAGTATCTAAATAGGCTCATGCACAACAGAGGTTGTCTCTAGTGAGGAAAAAAGCATTTTCGGTGGGAAATTCAGGTTTTGAAGCTTTTAGAGTTTACAGAAAGGAAAAAAAAAACACCCGCGCTGCCTTGTCAGAGCATGTCATAAATCTTCACAATGAGAACAGTCATACAGATCACCAGTTTCTTCACAAATATATATATAGATATATATATATATATATATATATATATATATATATATATATATATATATCTATAGGGTTTATATTAGATCACTGAACGCTTAGGTATGTGAACCATGATTAATCGACCCCATGTAAGTGAAAGCTTACAAAACCAAATTGTCAGAACAGCGCTTTTTTCCAAGGGAAAAAAAAATTGCTGTTCCATCAAAAAAAGAAAAAAGAAAGCACATTAAAACATGAGATTAATTGGGGGTCTTTGCCCCCACACCCCCCTACTTAAATATACCAACTCTGAGACTGCAATACAGTGCCAAAAACGGCAAAATACCGAAGCAGTCAAGTGAATTCTTTCCTAGGGAAAGAATTCGCTTACATGCAACTTCGATATTTTGCAGTTTCGGTTTTGTCAGTTCGACCAAGATGCATTTGAAAACATGTATCTTCGGTCTGTTGATAGGAACCCTATATATATATATATATATATATATATATATATATATATATATATATATATATATATATATATATATATATATATATATATATATATATACATATATATAAAAACGTATATTTAGCTATCTATAAAACACCATTAATGTGCTGTATTAATGTTTATATGTATCTAAACAAAGAGTCTAAAACATCTAGTTAGAAACACTAATGAAAAACATATTATTACCCCACCACTGACCCACTAGAAAAAATGCACTTTGGTATTAAGTAAAATTATACTATTGCTGAAAAATTAGAAGACATATATCATTTGTAATTATTTAAAAGGGAAAAGTATGTGCAGTACTTATAATGGGGAAAAGAGAGAAGAGGAACATTAGTAACAAAAAAGAACAGGAAGAAAGAAGAGAGAGAGAGAGAGAGAGAGAGAGAGAATGTTATTTAAATACTCAGTAATTAGAAGAAATACATATAGAAAGGAAAAGAGAAAGATAATAATAAAGATGATTCACATTACCTTATTGTACAGAGATTTTCCAGAAACAAATATATTATGATTCATAAAACAAAGCATTTAAAATTAGAAGGAATTTTTCATTGTTGGCTCTGATGGTTTGGGGTGTTTGCCTTACACAAACACAAGGGTGCAGGGTTTGAATCTCACAAGGGATAATTGGCTGTCCTTTAGTTTCTCAGTTTTGTTTGCTCCTTCCTTCACAGACCATCCATTTTTTGTTGCCTGTCTTTTTAAACTCTGGGATGACCATTCCATCTCTTCTATGTCTGACAGTATTTTCTTCATTTGGATGAATGCTACTGCTTCTTCTAGGGAATCAAAGATCATCACTCCTTATGACAAGGTGATTTTTATTCTTGCAGTGAAAATAATTTGAGCTTTAATATTGCTTTTTTCAAGGACTTAATTAGAGGAACACACTTCTTTCTTCTGGATATGACTTTAGAGGTGTAGTCATTTTCAAAACAAATAACTTTTTCACCCATCTCGATAGGGGAATTGGTCCAAGCTGATTTTAGCACTAAGTCCTTGTCTTGTGAGAAAAGAAATCTCACTATTATAGACCTGGGTTTAGATGAACTCAGAGATGAAGCTGGATTTGCCAGGGACCGATAAGCACTCTCAATTCCAAAAGAGAGGGATTCAGGCATGTTTCATGCTGATGAAAACCAGTTACTGAAGAAATGAATCATTGTTAGCACCATCTTCTTTCTCAGGAATTCCATATATTCTTATATTATTCCTCCTTGATGTACTTTCAAGGTCTTCCAGTTTCTCAATCAGCCTGGAGTTTTGTTTCAGAAGAAATGCATTGTGATGTTCATTTTCTTTCACTCTAGTATCTAATTCAGTCACTGTTTTCTCTAAGGCAAGAATCTGTTCAGAATGTTTTTTTTTTACTATTCCATTTAGAAGTTCTAGTTGTTTACTGCATTCTTGTTTGACAATATCCATTTTGTTTTCAAATGTGTCCATTATTAGTGACAGTTCTTGGATGTTTGTTATTATAAGATGTAGTTCTTTCTTCACTGCACTCTCTTGGTGTGGGTTCTTCACGTTGCTCATGTTTTTAGTGCCAGTTCTTGGATGTTTGTTATTATAAGATGTAGCTCTTTCTTCACTGCACTCTCCTGGTGTGGGTTCTTCACGTTGCTCATGCTTTAGTGACAGTTCTTGGATGTTTGTTATTATAAGTTGTAGTTCTTTCTTCACTGCACTCTCCTGGTGTGGGTTCTTCACGTTGCTCATGTTTTTAGTGGCAGTTCTTGGATGCTTGTTATTATAAGATGTAGTTCTTTCTTCACTGCACTCTCCTGGTGTGGGTTCTTCACGTTGCTCATGTTTTTAGTGCCAGTTCTTGGATGTTTGTTATTATAAGATGTAGTTCTTTCTTCACTGCACTCTCCTGGTGTGGGTTCTTCACGTTGCTCATGTTTTTAGTGACAGTTCTTGGATGTTTGTTATTATAAGATGTAGTTCTTTCTTCACTGCACTCTCCTGGTGTGGGTTCTTCACGTTGCTCATGCTTTAGTGATAGTTCTTGGATGTTTGTTATTATAAGTTGTAGTTCTTTCTTCACTGCACTCTCCTGGTGTGGGTTCTTCACGTTGCTCATGTTTTTAGTGACAGTTCTTGGATGTTTGTTGTTATAAGATGTAGTTCTTTCTTCACTGCACTCTCCTGGTGTGGGTTCTTCACGTTGCTCATGTTTTTAGTGACAGTTCTTGGATGTTTGTTATTATAAGATGTAGTTCTTTCTTCACTGCACTCTCCTGGTGTGGGTTCTTCACGTTGCTCATGCTTTAGTGGCAGTTCTTGGATGTTTGTTATTATAAGTTGTAGTTCTTTCTTCACTGCACTCTCCTGGTGTGGGTTCTTCACGTTGCTCATGTTTTTAGTGACAGTTCTTGGATGTTTGTTATTATAAGATGTAGTTCTTTCTTCACTGCACTCTCCTGGTGTGGGTTCTTCACGTTGCTCATGCTTTAGTGACAGTTCTTGGATGGTTGTTATTATAAGATGTAGTTCTTTCTTCACTGCACTCTCCTGGTGTGGGTTCTTCGAGTTGTTCATGTTGAGATCTCCAGTAGAAAACTTCTTGACAGGAGTAATTAAAAAATTCTCTTGACTATGTATTACATTTTAGAAAATAATAAAGAGTCTATGTTAATCTAACTTTCAGTATAAAGATAAAAATGATGAAAGCAAAGTGGTAAAAACCAGGTGGTATGTCCTCCGTTGCAAAATAAAGATAAATATACTGATAAATAATAAAAAGAAGCAACGGAAGGCAGGCAGGCAGCACTTGAGTCCAAAATACAGGTGAATCCAAGCCGAAAATAAGGCGTTTCAAGCAACAATCCAACTTATAAACTCAGAGACACAGTTAAGTTAGATACCATAAAAACTCTCTTTTAATGTAGTCGACCATTGGTAAACGCTTTCGCAATACAGCTTCATCAGACCATAAAACAACTACTAAAACAGCACCATATATAAACTTACATCAATTAAGCAACAGCCAATAGCATAGTCATTGTAATCAAGCCATTCATTTAAAGGGGAAAATAAAACAATGGATACCAACACTTACAGACCTCCAAGCGAGGACTCTGTATTAACTATCACAGTCTGTACATATATAGGTGCACATATATAAAAAAGAAATATATACAAATACAAATATATATATAAAAACATAGCATAAGACAATATAATATAACAAATCATTTATGTAGCCTTCTTTTCTTCAAAACAGGCTTTATAGAGGCCCTTTCATTCAAACCCCTGCCTCTATCAGCACGAAGTATGATGATCCAGCAGGCCTCTCTATACTCAGTATGTGTGCATAAATCACCTCCCCTTATACTGGGATTAATACTCTCAATCACCCTGAAACTAAACGTGTGTGACATAGTCTCTAAAACATGTTTGGACAGTGCATTATGTACAGAACCTTTCCTAATGTGATATATATGTTCACGCATCCTATCACGTAGGACTCTATTGGTTTTACCAACATAAAAAGAATGGCAGATGGTGCACTCATCATGGTCGACTACATTAAGAGAGAGTTTTTATGGTATCTAAATTAGCTGTGTCTCTGAGTTTATAAGTTGGATTGTTGCTTGAAACGCCTTATTTTCGGCTTGGATTCACCTGGATTTTGGACTCAAGTGCTGCCTGCCTGCCTTCCGTTGCATCTTTTTATTATTTATCAGTATCTTTCAGTATACTTTTAGATAGATTTTTCTAAAAATTAAAGTATATTTCCTGTCAGGATATTAAAATCTAAGCAGAGCTATGGATTTCTGCTGCTATCAGACTGGTATCTTGGCCACACCTCTCATTAAGCTTTTTTCTAGGTTAGCATATTAAGTAAAAAAATTAACCCTTCCAGAGTCAGGAAACCATTTAGCGTTTTGAAATGTGAGTCAGTTATGTTTGTTAGACTTGCTTAGATCAATAAAACTGAAGATCGTTTTATAAATGATTTGAATTACTGAGATCCAGTGATTGGAGAGATAAGAGTACTGATGTAAAAAAGTATTCTCAAGTCTGGAGAGAAGAATGCTAATGGCAGTGGTCAAATGGACTTCAGTTGTAAGGAAGATGGAAATACAGTCAGCAAATTTGAGTTGTTTCAGTATTTTGGAGGTGATCATTTCTGTGTGGTTTTAAAAGGTAAGAGTATTATCTCAAAGGATTACTAGATTTTTTTTCATCATAAATGGTATCACATTTCCACAAACGTCTGTGATACAAGAAGATGGAATATCTGCTAGTCTGATGGATGCAGCAAATTGCTTTTGATTTTGTTTCATGCTAGTTCATTGTCATGGAGTCAATTCTAATTTAATGAGGAAACCATATTCTAATAAAGCAGTGACTTGTTGTGGTGACCTATAACACAATATCATCTGCTTGCAAGGTAATGCTAAGGTGGGGAATGCCCCAAGTAAAGCAATTAACGTACAGAGAAAAGAGTGTTGGAGCTAATACTGAGCTCTGTGGAACTCTATTTGTAATATAACCAATGCTTTACAAGCAATTGTGATTAGAGACAACAAAAGACTGACAGACCATGATATTTAGGTAAATGGTTACAAAACATGAGATTACGTCATTTAAAAAAACATACTCAGCAGCAAGCTTAAAACTTGTTTTGTATTTCAGATTCAGAAAAATAGCACCGGTAGGCATGCCTTTCTCCATATTATGAGAATGTCTGAGGTAAAAGAATGTCGATGTTTGGGTACTATATCTTGGGAGAGGAAATTGTGCTGTCTGCCAAATGAGAGGTCACATTTCTGAAAGTAATTGAGTGACTGTTCATGGAGTATTTTTCTTTATTTTTTTGGTAAAAGGCAAAGATTGGCAGCTGGTCTGTAGCAAGCAGTGGAGATAGGATTAGGGACTTTAGGGAGCAGAATGATAAGTGCATGTTTAAAACTATAGTTTATTTTACCTATGGTAAAGGAGACATTAAATACATGAGATAAAGATTTAGCAAACTATCTAGTATTAGAATGCAAGATTTATGGGTGTAAATAAACAGCCTATTTGTAGGTCACTGCTTTAACACATAAATAGTATGCTAGTATTTTTTGTAGTGGTGCAGAGGGCTTGTGCCATGAGTAGTACAGGGAGAGGAGACATTGGAATATAAAGCTTGTACCATTTCAGTTTACAAAGTTGGAAGAGGACTGGGATTTTATAAGCATTCTGTTGGAGATGTTAGATGTTAGGGCTTTCCAAATGTGTCTCAGTTTGCCTCAGTGTTTAACCTCAATATTTCTATATGATTGTGTTTGGCTTATTTGGATGGAATTCTGGTAGAATACTTTTATTCTTGGTAGTGTCGGTGTTTAAACATATCCATGAGATCTTTTTCCTACTCCTTCTAAGCTTTATTTCTAATCATAATGGTAGAGCTTAAATCTGTAGTAACTCAAAATGGGTGGGAATCCTTGAAAAGTCTTTTAGAGAAGTGCAGTAACTTGAGTTGTGTTGCAATTAGTAAGTGAAATAATGTTCTTAAGGCAGAGTTTGGGTCTGTACATTTAAAAACCTCAGTGAGTCAGTAAGAAATAATTCAATACTAATAAGAAAGAACATAACTATTCATAATGGGTGAAACAGTCTTGATTTCTATATGCTCTTCTTCTTCTGGCTTTTCCCGGTTAGGGGATGACACAGTGGATCACCTATCTGCTCATGATTGGCAGTGGAGTTTTACGGTGTTCAGTTGCCAGCCAGGTGCCCAGCCTTCCACAGAAGGCACACACACTCACACCTAGGGCTAATTTGGAGTGTCAATCCACCCCACTCATGTCTTTGGGATGTAGGAGGAAACTGGAGTACCTGGAGAAAACCCACGCGACCACAGGGAGGACATGCAGATTCTGCACAGTAGGCACCCCAGCCGAGGATCGAACCAGAGAACTTCTTGCTGTGAGGTGGCAATGCACTGATTTCTATATGCTCTGATTATCCTTAATCATTCCAGATGTCAGGGCCTAATTCAGGAGGAGTGTTGCACTGACCTATCTAAAGGTTTGTTATAATGGCACCTACAAGATTAATATAATTTGTCGTCTTTGCCAAATTTTGCATGTTATTGTAATTTATTAGGCTAGGATTGTTTTACTTAGTTTCCTAATTATTTTTCAGAGGCATGTGAAATGCCAGAATGAGTAGATAAAAAGAAAGCTCTAATGTCAAATGTAAATGGTTTAAACTCCTCTGCCAAGTTACATTGTTTGTAGAAGAAATTTTACCAGACTAATATATATGTGGCATTTCTTCAAGAGAGAAAAAAAAACTGAGGTAGCACAAACTGCTGTTAAAATTGTGGGAGTGGAAAGTGTGAAATGTGGTTGCTTGTGGACCAGACCCCACTAAATGCTTGCTAATCCTAGTGAGAGATTCATTGGACTAGATTATGTCAGAACCAACAACAGATCCAGATGAAAGATGGGCTATTATTAAAGCAGGAGGGAGACAAGACATGGTATTACTAAATGTATTCTATGGCCTTAATATTGAAACTGCGCATCTTTTGTAAAAAGTTATGACAAAACAGACTATATCAACAGAATGACTAATATGCTGAAGATGATGAAAAGTAAAAAAGTACAAAATTTGAGATAAAATACAATATACAAAGATAGACTGCTACTTTATTTACTACTATGAGATAGATTATTATTAAAATATTGAATAAATATCTTATAACATAACACCCCTATAACTCCAATTTTTTTATTCCAAAAAAACATAAAAGTATTTCAAACCTCCCCTTAGGCCTTTTTGTTTCGCTAAGGGTCTAAACTAGAAGCCCCATGGCTAGATATTGATTATTTATTGTAAGGATATTCTTAATTTATTTCCACATATTTAAGGACTCTTGGCATTGCTTAGACAAACTAAGGATCTATAATAATGAACAACATTCTGGACAAAATATAATATAATTTTGATTGATATGATATGATATATATTTTTGGAGGAGGCAATAGGCATGAACTAAATGAATTAATCTTAAAGAAAGCTGGAAAATCCTTTGTAAAATCTTGGGATGTTATAGTGCAAATGAGGGGGGGGCATGACCATCTATTAGTCCTCATGGGAGGGTATTTTAATGTGGTGATGAATCAGGAGCATGATTGGACCCCATTATGTTGAGTGAAATTAAAAATAAATTAGAGAATCTTTGAAGCACTGGATGACAGAACTTGATTTGGTGGATATCTGGTAGGCATTAAACCAAAGAAAGAAGGACTTTGCATATTTCGTGCCACAAACTGTAGTGGCTAGTAGGCTCAATCGATGGTGATAAAGCAAAATTGGTTACCTAGGATACAAAGGGTAGATATTGCTCCAGATGCATTATCAGATCACTATAAAGTTTTGTTTCAGGGTAATACAATGCAACCCCACATGTAAAACCTATTAGATGTTTTGACCTACTTATTTAAAAAAAAATAAGCAAAAGTAGGGGGAATAAAAACATGAGGTAAAAACATTTGGGAGCCATAAGAACCACCATAAACTGTTATATGGAGATGGTAGGATGTGTCTAAATTTGAAGTAGTGGAATATGTCAAAACTATCCATATCCCAACCAAAAATAAAGTATAACCTAGTCTGAAGGATACTGAAGTTAATTTAGCTCAACTCACCAGAATAATACAGTAATTCTTCATGCACGAGTGGGCGAATTAGAAGGGGCATTACGACAGTCAAAAAAGAAATAAAAGCTAAGTAATATGCCATGCAGTACCAAAACTGTGAAAGAGTTAATCTATTATATTGGGAGAACAAAACGAATCTCTGAAATTGTTAATACAACATCTAAAAGAATGTAAAACAACATTTAATATTGCTGAGCTAAAAGACAATAATGCTAACTTGCTATTTTCTGCTCAGGACATAAGTCTCAGGTAGACCTACCCAAATTCATGAGAAGCAATGGCAGATTTTCTCTGAGAAAATTAGTCAGCCACAGATCTCCAAAAAGCATCTAAGTAAATTAAACAAATCCCTTACGTTTGCTGAAATTAGGCAAGCCATAAAAGCACTGAAACATGGGAAAACCTTAGGACCAGATGGAAAGACACTGTCAAAGAAAATGACACCTGTACTACTCATTTTGTATAGTATTAGCCTGGAAAAGATAGAACTTCCTTCCTTAAAGAAGAGAAAGGCCCCTTGCTTCCACGCAGTTACCATCTGATCTCTTTGATAGTAGTTGAAACTAAAACCTTCTGAAATTACTTACTTAAAGGTTAGAAATTCATGTCCAAAATTTGACTGGGCAGCCTAACAGGGTTTTATACTGTGCCAACTGAGAATCCCAGGCCTGTTACACCTCTTCTACGATGTACAAAAAAATTGCCACCTTGTTAATGAACCTAGAGTGGCTCTATTTGTTGATTTCAATAAAGCCTTTGATTCATTGTGCTGGAGCTTTCTGTGAAAAGTGCTATAAGCCTTTGGAATAAGGAGGAAGCTTTTGATCTGGTATCAGTTGCTGTATAGACATCTGCTTGCTAGGATAGTAATGAATAAGACCGACCCCCTCTGAACCTTTTGAAATACATACAGGAGCCAGACCAGGTTGCCTCTGTCTCATCTTCTCTTCACTCTGACTGTAGAAGCTTTGGATCTGTACTTAAATCAAATGTATTCAGGCTCTGGAATCCTGATTATGAAACAATGGATTCTGGTTCATACATGCTTTGCAGATGATTGCACAATATGGTTAAAACCCCAATCCAGTATGGGAGAAATACTAGCACTGTTTCAAATCTTTGACAGTGCATTGGGTTGAGTGTAAATTGGCAATAAAAGTGCTCCCCATGTAAAATTCAGGTCTACAATGTAAAAACAGTATATAGTACAGGGGAATTTCAAGCATGCTTTTCTTGGCATCGAGGTCTCATTTAATCAAAGTGACAGATAACCTTACCCTGGTAATTAGATACAGCCAAAACTAAAACTGAGGAATAATTTAAAGGTCCTCTTCTCAGCTAAAATTTCAGCACTTCACATGTTGCTTCTTTCTAATTTTTTATTTTTATTTAGATGCATCCCATTACTTGAAAGAGCCCTTCTTAACAAAAAAACTCCAAACTTTATTCTGAACTTTATTTTGGATAATAAGGATCCCAGAAAAAAAAAAAGGAAGAAACGCATGCCCAGAAAAGAATATAGTGGGATAGGTCTTCCTGTCCTAGGAAGATATGCTGTGGCAGCCCACATAACTCAGTTCATAATGGCTAGATGACAGAAAATGCAATAATAGATACACTTCAATTATACCCTTAGGCAGAGGAAAGGAGAACCGTATGGGATCCAGAAGGTCATGAAAAGTGGGGAGAGTAGGATGCTATACAGCTCACTTATGATTATCCCATCAGTAAATAGAAGAGGCAGAATTTGAGCTAATGATAGAAAAAATATAAGGAATAATACTGCATTCTGGGAGAAGTGAATTACTGGAGATATACTATCACTCCTAGAGCTCTCTCCTGGAAATGGGTCTATGCTGTTTCCTTATGTGGATTGCCAAAGCAAATGTGGCCATATTAATCTATTGTGGTGGCAATTCCTGCAGCTAATTGATATAAGAATAAAAAGTATCAAAAAGAAGGATACACTCTCCTTATTACTGTAATTGCAAAATTTGGGTAAACCACACTTAAGCAATCAGTCTGCAGACCATTTCAAGCCTAGCCAAAATAGAATTTGTGGCTGCCCATCCAGTTATCTCGGCTGACCTTAAAGGTGGCAATGGTGCTACTCTGTTTGACATGTAGCTGTAGTTTGCTCCACAGGTGAGGGATATGTTGGTATATGAGTCTAATATGTCAATGTATCTTATTTATCTGTTGATGAAGGTTTAGTTCTTTTAACCAAGTATTTGATGTACTATTAGTTCTGTGAAGGAATAGGAGATCAAATAAGGTTGGATCTTTCATGCCATGAAAGGCTAAACATAGATCTCCACAGAAGAGTCTATAATAGATTGAGTACAGATAAAGTGCTACCAGTCTCTCCTGATAAGTAAGATTTTTTAGGCTACTGATCTTTTTGATATGAATCTCTGAGGTCTCTCAAGTTGTGTGGTATGTTTTAATAAATACATGCCAAAAGGTGTGTCATATTCAATAATGGTTTGGATGAGCTATGAGTATATGGCAATTAAGACTACTTAAATCTAATGGAAATACCTTTGGAAATTAGATTGGCCAGATAAAAGTCTTTCTGAGCTACTGTGGAGATGTGATGATGAAATGATGAGGAATTATCAAGAAGTGTACCCAGATCCTTTACAACAGTGTCTGATTGGAGTGGTGCATCTCCTATACAATAAGTGAAATTATATTATTTACCAAAATGAATTATGCTACATTTTTTATATTTAATTTTTTTCATTGTCTTTGTGGCAATTGTTAAAATGATGAAAGCCATGTTGGAACAATTGATAGTCAGTTAAAGATCTAATAACAACATCCAGTTCAGAGTCATCTGCAAACTTAGTTAACCATAGGCCAAAAGTACTAGTCTGAAAGTCTGAAAAATATATGCCAAATAGGAGAGGGCCCAAAACTGAGCCCTGTGGTACACCACTGGTAACTAACTGTTTTGCTTTCAGAAGTGGCACCTGCTACTCTAATCACATTTTCTGTCAGACAACCAGTTAGCTATCCATCACACAATATAAGGATTTATGTTCAGATTTGCAAGTCTATTGATAATGCTTACATGGGGATAGTGTCAAAGGCCTTGGCCAGGTCTAGAAATGCTGAATGCACTGCATAACCACTGTCCACTGCTTCAGTTACATTTTCAAAAAACTAATGTGATTAAAGAAGCAGGACCTTATTTTGATAAAATCAAATTGATGAGGGTCCAAGGTTGAGAGATTTTCAATGTCCAGGTTAATGAAGTTTGAAATAATGCGCTTCATAACTTTACATATGAGGCTAGTGAGACTATTGAGTCTATAGTTACCAGGGTCAACGGTTGGGCCACCATTGTATAATGACATTACAATAGTTGTTTTCCAGGCTTCAGAAATGTAAACAGCGGAGAAGCTTACATTAAAGAGTTTAAGTAGGTGTTCTGTAAGGTCATATTTGGCCCTGATAATCAGGTAATCTAGTATGTTGTCAGGGTCCATGGATCAAGTATTTTGAAAGGGCTAAGATAACTTGTTCCCTGGTAATTAAAGGGGTGGCTGGGATTGTGCAACCTGTTGAATAGCTAAAACTGTGGGTGGAGTAAAGTTTGTACTAAATTTGTTTATCTATGATATTAGTTATTTCCTTTAGGTCAGCGAGTGTAGTGTTATTGTGGACTAGCTGGTAACATTGGTGTTAATTTTTAACTTCCTGACATAGATAAAGAAAGATTTTCAGCTATTTTGGTTTTAGTGGCAGCTTTATGTTCATACTAAGCTTTGAGCTTCCTAATGGTTCCCTTGACCTCTTTGTTAATTTGCTTAAATGTGCTCTTAAGGTAGATAGAATGAGACTTCTTATAAGCATCAAACATTGTTTCTCTCGTTATATAAAAGATTTATATGGGTATTCCACCTCAACCCCTTTTTTCCTGATCTCCCCGATCCCATACCTTTGTATAATATCAGGATAGACACAAATGGTCTATGATATTTACCAGAGGCTACTGGGAAAATAAACTCCATTTATTTAACAAAAAATGCACTTCGGGATTGGATTTTCTTTACTCATTAAAAAAAATCCATGTTTGGCATATCACCTCCATACAGTATACACATCATTGAAGGGGTGATGATTCCTGTTGGAGGTATAGCATGAGGGTTGCAGATTATGGGTCTATATTAGAACATCAAAATTTCACAATTTCAAATGTTCTAACATCGACCCCTATTCAGCGAATGCTGACAACATCGAACATGCAGAACAGCAAATTTTTTCCTAGGGAAAAAATTTGCTGTTCCAAAACACATGCACACAACACAAGCACACCAAACAGCAATCCACACACATACACCTAAAATCTTACAGCTAACCCTACACTAAACTGTACAAACACCACTAACTATCCACTTACCTTAACCTAGACCCTAACCCTAAGGTCTGTCACTATTGCACACTCACCTCACCCACGCCCTCACCCTAACTCACCTAACCCGCACCCAATCGCACACTTACCTGAACCCGACCCATAACTTTCCACCACAGTGCCGAAAATAGCGAAACAACAGAAATGGACAACTGAATTCTTTCCCTAGGAAAAAATTTGGTTTTCTGTCATTTTACTATTTTCAGCATTCGCTGAATAGGGGTCGATATTAGAACATTCAAAATTGTGAAATTTCGATGTTCTAATATAGACCTGCAGATTACTTGCATATGATATGACATTGTCAACCCATACATGATACCTGAATCAGAACACATGAGGCAGCCTCCCTTATACTCAGGAAGAATATTCCCACTTTAACACATTTGAACTTTTGGATACTGGGAAATTTGGACAGATATGAACACCTTGCCGTAGTAGAGAAAGAATTGTCGAATTACATGTAACTTGTAGTCCCTGCACTTATTTGAATTACTGAAAAATAACACACAGTGATTTCAGTAGGAAGTTGCATTGTCTTATGAACAAACTTGGCAGATTCATTACTGATGACACTGCTTCCAAAGCCTTAAATGAGTTTTGAGCAATTTTCCTATATGCTTGGAGTATTTACTAGAAATGTAAATATGCTGTCTTTGTTATTGTTCTTTTTTTCTTGTCTTTTCTTCCTTTTTGTAAATGATATAACCTTGTTAATTGTTATATCCTATATGTTATTCTTAAATTGACATTCTCAGCTGCATTTTAAATGGCACATGTTGGGTTATGTGTTATGACTATTCCCATAAAGTTTGTATGTGTCAAAAAAAACACCAGTATATTCATGGGGGTCCTTATGCTGGAATCTTTAAGGGAAACAACATGAGGGACTAAAGTGGGCTACTTCAGAGTAAGGACAAAGAGCAAAAGTACTAAAAATAGGTATAGATCAAAAGTGTGATAGCAAGGAGCTGAAAGAAGAAAGTCTAAGCCATTGATATATTAATTCCTTGTCTGCAATAGCCTAAAAGTAATAATTGGAAATGAGTGATAAATAAAGAACCCATGGAAGGAATAAAAGGCTTGGTTTTGGGTCAATGAGAAAGGGATCAGCAGGATAGAATTTTCTCACAAAGGAAAAGAACGGATAGATGTTTTACTGCAAATGGAAGTATTAAGTCAAAACAGATTCAGAGTTAGAGCTAGGTAAGAAATGTGTGTAGTAAATCAGTATAAATGTTGTCTGTGGAGAAGATGAGAGAAAAAGAAATGAGGGCAAATGCTGCTGTCTCCCTTTGTGATTATGACAAGGAAAGGGGGTAAGGCCAATAAGTACCAGGGCAGACATGAGAATATGAAGACAATCACTTTGGTTTTGTCTGTCAAGTAGGTTTTTACAGACTCTATGCTTAATGAGCTGGAGTAACATAAGCATTACAGGAAAATAAGAAAGGGGGTGTGACATTTGGCTATTGTTTTGTGAATTTACTTATTATGGAAAAATATATCTAGGGGAGTGGTTATGTTTTCTATTTTTTAACATAAGGGTTGGCAAAGGAATACCGAGCTTGTGAAATGTATAGTACAATTTGACAGATATGCAAGTTGTGAAGAATTTCATGACCTTCCTTGGCCCTCAAGATTCAGCCAAAATCTATCCTAGCAACAATGGTTGGTGTCTTTATTAAAGATTATGATGTTTCTCTGTAACACCCCATTATTATGGGAAGGATAGCATAAAGGAGTATGGGTCCGTTTTGGATTTTATTTGATGCAGTTGTATTATTACTCGTATATACATGTGCTTTGCTTCTACAAATATTAGTAAAATTGAGACCTGGAGTATGGTTGTTTTTATAATAATAACAATATGTTTTATATGAAAACAATAAAATGGTATTAAAATTATGTTGGCTAATGGAAGCTTCTTGTACACAATAGGGCACGACCTTACCATTATGCTATACATAGCCCTACCAAACGAAGTGCTGTGCAGCAGGGCAGAAATCAACAGTGCTATGAGAAGTCCGTCAGTTTAATCTACCATCTTAGGAATAGAGAGTAGTACAGTTATTGATAAGAGTACTCCTGAAGACCTTAAAGACTGTACATTACATTTTAGGAATTTAATATATATCTTAGCTTTTTTCTTTCAGAGTTAAGCTATTTATTGCTTATACAAAACTGTTCCTGCAATAGAGAACTCCATTGATTAACTGATGCTCTTTGACTATTGTAAGGAGGTTTAATGACTATAAAAACTGTATCTTTTAATTAGAGCTGCAGAATAGCTTAACCTTTTGAAAAGATTGTGGGCTTTTAATCTTTGGTAGACTGCTCTATGAGAGTGTTTTGAATTGCACAAATGATTTTGTCCATGCGGTATAAAGATCATTTAGACTTAGTCAAATCCTGTGAGATAATGACAATCTCGAGGTATGCAAGCTGAGACACATAGTTGCCTGATATTTGGATACAGCTTTCATTATTACTACACGTGTGGTAAAAGGATTTGAAGAGGAGCTCTTTCTCTCTTTTTTTTTTTTTTGGAAAGATGCTTTTTTAATGGCACCGGTATAATTTATGGAGAATTTGGCATTGTTGCTAGTTATAACCTCTTTTCCTGGAATTTTCTACACTTCTTGCCTTCTTGAACATGTGATTATGATGTCCCTGAAACTCCAAAAAGTACTGTGTATTGTAACTCTTAACCTCTTACTTCTAGAATCAGGGATAAAGTAAAAATGTAATGGAGGAAAAAGAAACAGCATTATGGACAGATTGTAAATATCACTCTTATAAACTTAAATAAAGTTGGCACAGTTACAGGTTTTGAAAATTTGCACATACTTCTTGAAGGATATGAAGTTTGAAACTGAAATGTCCATCATTTAATGGTTATAATCATTTTATAAGGAACAAGCCAAAAATAAGAGACAAAATTAGGGGCATTCTATGAAAACAGAGATAGTTGAGACAGACAGTCCAGACAGCTTGTGAGAAAATATGGTACCCTGAGATATCCGTTATTACTTTTTCCTGCAGTTTTTGGAGACCTGTACCAGTTGATGACACTTTATATCAAGTATGACTGTAAGCCCTTGCTGTAAAATGTAAATGACAAACATTTGTGGTCACTTACAGTAAAACAACTGACGATTACTACTAGTTAAACTTTTCCAAAGACAGCCAGCTAGATATTCACCTCATGGCAAAATGAAGAAGTCATCATTCAGAAATATACCTTAACACATATGACAGCAGATAAAGAACAGAATGAAAGATAAAGATTTCAGAATTATATGACAGAGATTTTTTTTTTCATTGACATTATAACAGTATATACTTTAATTTATAAGTTGCTCCAATACCTCTGAACCTCTTGGTGCAAGAAATCTGGGCAAAGCCATAAATAATTAGGGGACAAAGGCCCAAAATAGGGACATTTTTTAAATATTTATTTGACAAACTAGAAAGATGATAGATCAGGTTTTGCATTAGCATGAATTTTTTAAAGGGATTGAAGTTTGAAACTCAGACCTCTACCATTATTGTCTGACTTCAATCCTAAGTGATTAGACAATGATTTGACAGAAAATGGCAATTTTATAGAAATAGACCAAAATATGAGTCAAAAATGTGGACATTTTGTGAAAATCTGGACAGCTGAGAGGGATGGATACTTCTTTATTAGATTCTAATTGATAGATTATTATTATTCAGTGCAATAAGTTTGGTGGTGGTCTTTGTATTGCTTGCAAATGCATGTTATGTATAACCCTAATACATGTGTGCTTATCATAATCAAGATATGGTTCAAAACAAGTACATGTCATAGTACATCAGTTTTCAGAATAAACTTTGAAACGTATGAGTTATTATTCCCAAAATTTAATGGATTCCTCTAAAGTCTTCACAAGGCAAGATATTGAAGTCTGCTGCCTGAGATATTTTGTTTGTGTTGCATTTGAGCAGCCATATTATGCTTGAGTACTGTTTTCTCTAATTGCTGATGGTGTTAGTTTATGAAATGGCATTGGAAAAGAAAGAGCAGAAAGGGAAAAATGCAGTTTTTTATATATATATATATATATATATATATATATATGTAAAATATCCGGTTAGTACCTAGAATTAAGAAATGTATGTGGCTGCTGGGTGAGGCTTGCTTCTCTGCAAAAACACTTTTGGGTGCTTTTTAGGTACTTTATGTTTCTCCTATATTAGGCACAAGCAATTACATTCAGTAGCTACCTCTACTCATTTTATACATGAGCAGTTTTCAAGGAATCATGGGAAAGCTCATGTAAAATCTTTCTTGAAATTATAAAATAAAAATCAAAACATGTAATATACCATTCTAGATCAAGATTATTCACCTCTTTTGTTAAACCCATAATCATCGAATGGATTTATGTCTTGGATCAAAATGTATGTTTCAGCATAAAACCCATTACTTTGAATACTCAAACGCTGTATATGCAGGTACTTCAAAACCACAGCTTTCAAGAAAGTAATACCCAGATATTAAAGGTGGATATTTTTTCCATAGAACAAACCCTTTGCACCCTCCACCTTTTTTCTTACTTACATAATCACACTCTGAGGTCATTCCAACCACAGAAGAGAGCAAATATCCACAAAAACTAGAAAAATAATTATTTTTCTTTCTTCAGAGCATATACTCAAGATATGGTTCAAAACAACTACATGTCATGGTACAGCAGTTTTACAGAATAAACTCTGAAATTCCCAAGCTGTCCTTTGTACCTAACATTTAATGGATTCCTCTTAAGCCTTCATAAGGCAAGACATCACAGTCTGTTGCCTGAGATTTTTGTTTGGGTTCTTTAGGGCTCCTCGAGTTTAGAGTTTAAAAGTCAAAAATTTTGTTTAGCATAAATGGTGGCAAGCCATCACAATATGGAAAAAAAATGTCAAACTGAAATGTTTGGAGAAAAAAATTCTCAGTGCAGCAAGTTAATGCCGATGCTTCCATTGGACTCTGAGTGGATTTAATGCATGCTAACTGCATAGTATGGGAGAGAATGTATCTCAGGGGGAGAGCACATGCTTTGCTTGTATAAGGTCCTGGGTTCAGTCTACAATATCTGCAAAGTGCTTTACTATCTAATGCTGATGTTTTCTGTATCAAGGGTATAGGGTTCAAACCCTTCCATGTTTGATCTGACATCTGTTTCCATTAGAAAGAGGATACTGCCACAGTAATATATATATATATATATATATATATATATATATATATACACACACACACACACACACACACACACACACACACACACACACACACACACCCCTCCACACACAAACAAACCTAAGGGATTAAAACCTGTCCAATACTTCTGAGAAGCATGAGTAGCCATAAAAACACCCTTTAAGGTTGTTAGCCTGGTATTCTCCTATGATCCTAAGTCAGTCTCTGGCATGTAACCCTTCTCAACCTGCGTTGTCTAGATTTTTTTTGTTTCAGATAACAAGGAGATTAAATGATTCATTGCATGGTTATCTCTGCTTTGCATCCCATGACTATTTCCTGAAAAACCAGGCATAGCTTCAAACTTTCCAAGATGTGGGGCAACTTGTAAGATAATCACGTGATGCTCAAGTTTGCTGTTTATAACAACACTATACACAGTTAACAGTTACTGGCTGTACTCCAAGTGGTGCTCACAGGTAGCTCACAGCACCCCTGCTCACTGTTACTTGCACTAAATGGCAAATGCCTGAACATCTGCTATCCTAATCTGACTTAATTCCCTTGCCTCCAACCATCTGACTTTAGTAAACTTTGTAGTCCTTACCAGAGCTGTAACTCTAACCCTAAGTCATCCACCTGGTTCTTAAACATAACCTGTACGCCCTTTCCCTAAACCTAACTATAAAACTCCATACATTTTGTGGACTATAATCAATGATAATTGAAGCACACTTGTCATACCTTTGTTGCATCACATGGCTGCAGGTAATAACTTCTTTAATATAAACAAGTTATTGAAATTGCTGTATGTCTCCACTTATACAGGTGATCTACTCTGAAACATTATTTTGAGGTGATACAACTGTGATACATATTCAGAAATTTGGGGGAGAAAAGAATAAAAAAAATGTTTAATACTCCTAAATAATTGTTTCTACAGCTGTCTAAATAGATATTTAAACATCCTGAAGAAACAGAAATTCCCATACCACTATATATAATGCAGTTTTGAACACCATCCATTTACCAACCTCTTAAATTTTGGCTAGCAGTTGCATGCACGTGTGCACACGCACACACGCGCACACACACAAACACACACACACACACACAGACACACACACACACACACACACACACACACACACACAGTCACATATGCACACACTCAGAAACACAAAGAATAGGCATATTCTTTGAAAAATCATTCTAACTAGAATGTCATCTGACATGCTATGAAGTCTAAATTCTTGGACCTCAGTAATTGAAACATCTATATCTCTGAAAGACGGTAAGTATGGTGAAGCAGCCGCAACATTAAGGCATTCTACTAAGCCATAAGGAATGAAATGCAACATTAAACATGCATGCATTTTAGCATTATTTCTCTATTCTTTTCTGCTGGAATCTGTCATTGTGACTATGCACAGCTTCAGAAATCATTGGCAAAGGCTGAGCAGTAAAAAATCGTGCTAACATTTTGCTTGTAAGTTACAAGAATAGCTGCTCATGCCTGATATAAGGGTATACTTTAGAATCCGCTTGAACATTTGGAAATTCACTAAGCTACCTGATAGAAAGCTTGAGTGGTGTTTTGACTCTACTGTTTCTTTGTAATGCACTTTGCAGTGATATGACTGAAATACAGAAACTATGTCAAGTTGAAGCCTAAGCAATTTTACAGCACATTGCTTCCAAAGAGGTGAATCTGCAGTTTAACAATGACAGCACTTTAAAATAAAATAGCTGTTACAGATGTAGCACAAAGGTTTTCCCCAGGACCAAGAATTTATTATGTCAGTAATTCAGCATAATATTAGGCAAGAGTTTGAGTAATATCTACTGCTGCACAAAAAGGACCAAATCAGCCTGGCTTGAACAAAATGCAGAGAGCTTAAGTTGCATTTTCACAGTGAAAAATGATCCAGTGTTTCTTCATTTATTCATACCTATTTTTCAGTAGGCAATTAATTAATCAAATAGTCAATTAATTTTATTTCTTTCCTGTAACTAGATGGATATATTTATTTAAATCCAGATTTCAAAGATTACAGTTTATCCCCTTAGCCATCCTGTTTCACTTAATACATATGTACATTTTTCTGTGATGACCTTTTTTTTCATTCATCTTGCTGGACACTTTCCCTTCAGAAAACCACTTCACTGTGACAGCCTTTGCCTCCACACTCATGCTGTTAGCTGGGCCTACTACTGACCTGTTTAGTTATGCTGTTGCTGTATATTTTAGGAGTCCCACAATCACATGCAACTCTAATGCCACAGATTAGGTGCAATGATACTAATGAGTTTGTTGTAAGCATTTTCTATTCTATTTATGTTTTTATTGCTGACAAGAAAGATGCACTAAGGCAAGGATTAATTACAACATTAATTGCTACATGACTTGTAAATGATTTTGCTTGGCAATAGTTACTATGACTATATAACTACCAATGCATTTTTCTTCAGTTAGACCTCTGTGATATGTTCACTCACATGCGTGTTTGGTAGGTACAGTCTGAAAAGAAAAGAAATACACACACACACACACACACACACACACACACACACACACACACACACACACACACACACACACACCTACATACAAATATTTCAAGCATGGGCATTAATGCCCTTTTAGCTTGCCAATATAGCAAAACAGTTGTTCCCATAATAAGTGTCCAGGCTGTTCTTTAAAATATATAAACTAGTACTTGCTTTAATATAACTTGGAAGTCTGGTCCATGCAACAGCTGCTGTCTCAGAAAATCAAGTAGTGCACTTCTCATTTCTATAAAATCTTTTTTAATTTCTCCAAATCTTTAGGGTTTCTGATACTATGACTAGAATGGACCCCCATTCCTAAGTCAAAGTATGATTAAAATTCATAGAATTATTATTGTTTCAATTTTTTATGTCTGCCTTCGCAGCATCTGCAATGTGCCCAGTAATGACTTTTTCTGCAATTCGTATGGAGTTACATGTATTGGTGACATATCTAAATACGATTGTAGATTATTTTTTATAAAACCCTTTGCTCCTACAACTATTGGAACTGTCTGGGTATCTTTCTTCCACATTGCTCTCATTTCTGCCTGCAAATCCTGATATTTTATGACTTTGTGTTTTTCTGTACACTGGGTGTAGCAATTTCAATTATCAATGCTACTTTTGTCTTCTTTACATGGACTGCTATATCTGGTTTTCTCACATCTATCATTGAACTGTTGGTAATGGGTGATCCCATGTGATGTAGACTTCATCATGTTCTATGCTGCTTTGTGGCTCATGTTTCCAATGTTTTTCAGATACTTCAGTATTATAATGCTTGCACAATCCCCAGTGCAACAGTCTTTCTACATTATTAGTCCTTTCAGTATACAGTCCTTCTGCTATTAGTATGTCACAACCAGCAACAAGGTGTGCAACTGTTCCCAATTCTGTTTTTTAAAACCTACATTTGTCTGTTTCTCCCACATGTTCAATTGATTTTGTAAACCAGCATGTATGTAGGCCACTATCTTGGGCTGCCAATATTAACCTTTCATGTTTTGGTTTGAATTCGCCTCTTCTTAACTATTCCTGCATTTGATCCTGATTAACATGAGGTTTTTCCAGTTTTCTATACTTGCAACTATATTTATGCATTTTTATATCACATTCTTGCCCCAAACTGATGTTTTCTTGGTGCTGCAGCTTTCCTACTTTAAAGGTTGCTTTTGCACATTTATCAAGACCAAATGACATTCTTATATCATCTGAAAAAGTTTTGACTACTTGCAGTTGTGCTTTCAGTTCCTCGTCTGATGAGCTATACAGTTTTAAATCATCAAAAAAGAAAATATGAGAAGTCTTTATGTGTAGCTGTTTTCTGGGAGCCAAATTATAGCCATGTAATGCAGACAGCTTAATGGGTTTAGAGCAAGGCAAAAGAGCAATGGTGACAGGGAGTCACCCTGGAATATCCCCCTTTGGATTTTTATCCATGTAATAATAATTTGTCTTTTATCATGGCTTAGCTGCAAAGTGGTTTGCCACTGTTTCATCATCACTGTGATGTAATCTATCAGTATAGGTGTATCTTACACATTTTTAAGCACTCTTTTATCCATTAATGTGGGGTACTGTCAAATGCTTTTTTGTAGTCAGTCCATGCCGTGTTTAGATTCTTCCCTTTTTTACAATTCTCTGCTATGATTTTATTTAATGACAAATGATCCTTTGCTCCATATGGGTGGCTGTGGTGGTGCAGTGGTTAGCATTGCCACCTCATAGCAAGAGGTTCTCCTGTTCAATTTTCAGCTGGGGTGGCTTCTGTGTGGAGTCTGCATGTCCTCCCTGTGGTCACGTGGGTTTTCTCTGGGCGATCTTGTTTCATCCCAAAGACATGCTGTAGGTGGATTGGACACTCTAAATTGGCCCTAGGTGTGAATGCATGTGTGTGCCTTCTGTGGAAGGTTGGGTGCAGGGCTGGCAACTTGACACCATAAAGCTCCACTGCCAATCATGAGTGGACAGGTGATCTGCTGTGGTGACCCCTAAGCAAGTAAAAGCCAGAAGAAGATCCTTTGTTCCATATGACTTTTTTATTGCCCTTTTGTTCTATTATCATAATTGAGTTTTCTTCTAAATGACTATAAACTCTGTCTGCATCAATTCCAGTGTATAGTTGATACATCATTGGAAGACAAGTTACTGGTCTATAATTGGTAGCTTGCAGGTTCACTCTTAAGTAGGAGCATTGTTTTTCCTGTTGTTATCCAGGTTGGTGTCTGTTCGGGGTGCACATATAAATAGTTCTTACTCATGGCTAATTTTGTGCAAAGATGTTAATACTTTGAACCAGAAGTTAGGTACTGCATCTGGGCCTGGAGTTTTCCATTTAGGGGCTTTTCTTAACTTTATTTCAATCTATCTGGCTGTTACATACCATTTCATATCCTGTACTTTTGAACTTCTTATTCTTTGTTTTACATCTTCTGTCAATTTAGCATTTCTATTATGTTCCACAAGATCTTCATAAACACTTCTCCAAATGTATGTATTTCTTCTTTTTTTGGTGGTCTTTCAAATCCTTTTACCTTGTTTCCCAATGCTCTATAAAACGTTTTTGGGTCATCAATAAAATGCTTATTTTATACTTTTTCTTTATATTTAACTATGCATCTTCTATCTTTTCTGCCCATGCTGATATTGATATTTTTAATTTATTATTTGTGATAGTGTGTGATAAATCCTGATCTGTTATAATACTGCTCATTGCTTTTATCATGTCTATCTTTCTGAGTATTTTTGTTGATCTGTTCCCTCTTCTATACTCTTCTAACAGTGACACTTCTTGTCTTAATTGCTTTTTAGTTTTCTCTATTCGATACTTCCATGATGGTATTCAATTTCTCTCCCCTTCCTTTCCCTTACTATCCAGTGTTCTTGTGGTACAATGTTATTTGTTATTAATTTAGCTGCACAGTAATATATCCTGTTTACTTCTGTTATATTGCATGGCTCTCTATGAACAATACTAATTACTGTGTTCATTTGTTTTATCAAACATAATTTTTTGGGTTATATTGACATTCTGCAGTCTATTTCTTTCATTGATCTTAATATGTCATCTATCTCTGTTAAATCAAGCAATTCTTCTCTTAGGTAATTTTCTTCTAAATTGAGGGTACATTTTTCATTCTCCATTTTCTGCAGGCATTCTATAGAAAGTTCTATAGCATCTTCATGTGGCACATTCTCTTTAATTTCATCCTGTGCTATCCGTTGCTCTGTCATATGGGTACTCATTGGCCCATCACTCGTCAACACTGACTGCGTAAGAGTTGCCACAGTTTCCTGTTCCTTCCCTTGCTGTCCATCTCGAGTGAATGTTTAAAATGGTTTCCTGTGAAAGGCTCAAAAATACTCTTATATGGGAACTGATGTGTTGCTTTTCATTCCACTGGTTTCTCCTTAATATGGATGTCCATTGCTCTATCTTGCTATGGCATTCTCGAAGTTAGATTTTTTACACTTAATCCTTTGCTTTGCAGGTACTCCATAACTTCAGTTTCTATTTCTTTAACTTCTCCATCACTAATCTTCTTTTCTGCTTTTCCTCTTTGTCTTCTTATTTTTTGTACTGTAAAGTTTACCATGTCCAGATTCCTTTGCCTGTATTTCTCTTTAGATATCTTGAGTTCTGCTTGTTTTGTATTAATTAGTTTTGCTTTCTCCTTTGAATAAATACCATATTAAATCTCCTTTTCTTTCCCTTGTCCGTCTTTCACTTTGCAGGCATTCCATAACTTTAACTTCTATTTTTTTTTAACTTCTGCTTTACTAATCTGTTTTTCTACAGTCCCTCTTTGTGATATTATTTTTTATTGTGAAAATTTCCATATCTGGATACCTTTGTCTGCATTTCTCTTTGAATATCTTTGGGTCTGCTTTTTTTGTATTGATTAATTTGACTTTCGACGTTGCATAAATATTGAACCATATCAAATCTCTTTTTCTTTCCCATGCCAATATTTCTTTTTTTATATTTTTCAAAAAGCTCTAGGTTTTGTTGTTTATATTTTTGCACTTCCTTAGATGCTTCTTTTTCCAAACAGATCAAAGTACCTTGGTCTATATAATGTTTTTCACAAATCTGTTGTATTAATGAACACAAATTTCTATTTGGAGTTTCCAACAGTTTTTCTTGTGGAAATACTTTTCTTTCCTCTAATTTCTCTCTTAATCTTTTTGTATATCTTGTGTCTTGAAATTCTGGGACTTTTACATAATAGTAACAATATATAATTTATTTCTTAAACTCAATATACTCTATTGTCTTTATGTCTCTTCTTTGGCCTACCAGTTTTTGTGATTTTTGTAGACTGCTACTTCCTTCTACAGGAAGGAGAGGGGGCATTCTCCCCCTGGGCCTGGCCCCACTGTAGGAAAGTTTCCATATTTTGAGGATTCTACACTGTCATTTTTTCCAATTCTGGCACTAGTGCCCTGTAGATCAGAGTGTATGTGCTGTATCTTTAAGAAGCATATCAAGGACTGAACGTCCACATATAAATACCGGGCACATGCTATTCCCAGTGCCATTTTGAGAGTGCAGCCTAAGAGTGACCATGTATGATTGCAGTAGTTAGCTTGCATATATCCTGATGTGTTTGTATATAATAAAGCTGCTTGAACAGAACCCACAAAGACTCTTCTATTGTGTCCAAAGTAGGAGAGCAACATGGTGTCAGAACCAGGATTCTAGAGAATGATATTCAGAGCCATGAGGTGCAGAGATAACAGTGAAGGTAAACTAAGAGAACTGAGCATGGAAAAGAGCCAGAAAAGATCCAAAGGTATTGAGAATTCGCACAAACTGCATATTTAATAAAAAATTCGCACAAACTGCGTATTTTATAAAAAAGATAAAATGGAGCATTACAAGGGCACAAACCGCAATATTAAATAAGTTGGAGGCACAAAAGATTTATTAAATAAGCAAAATGCTTAAGATTAAGATATGTGATGAAAAGATTGTCAGATAACCAAAATGAGTATGTTTAAAGTAAAACAAGTATGTTTGAAGCAAAACGGGCATGTTTAGAGTAAAACGAGCACAAGAAAAGTACAATGGGCATGAAAAGAGATTAAACGAGCAAAACAAATATAATAAGGGCAAAAAGGGCACATTAAGCATCCTGGGTCAAGAGAAAAGCTCCAAGGTTTAAACTATATATACATATATAATAATATATAACAAGTGAGTACAATTAAATACACTGATGCTTACAGACCAAAATAAGAGAAAGCAAGAAATATTAAGGTTACTGGGAGGCAGAGGCTAAGAGAGGCCTAGGTGGTAGACATCTGGAGGAGGGCATAACCATTTGGAGTTCATGGTATCTATTTAAGATATTCAAGTATGCTCGTAATAGGTTGTTCCAGTGAGAGGGGGTAAGATTGCAGTTGTTTTTGTGTATTCTATATTGGGCATGCCAATTGGACCACCAGCATATGCGGCCACCACACCAGCATTGTTCGATTTAATGGTCCTTTGGAAGAGTTTTTGGAAGACCTGAGGAGTTAAGGAGGGAATTTGTGTAGGGAGTATTACCTGGATGGTTAATAATTTTAAAAAGCCTCAGAAAGCTGGTTGCAGACAGTTCTGTTGAGTTTGAGTACTGACAGTTCCAGCCAAATTTAGGCAGTTATGAGTAGGCAGTGGCAGAGTCTGGCTATGCTCCTGTTATGAATCTGGCTAAGTTGTATATAGTAAATTAAGTCTTTAAGTTCTTAAGAGAGGAGAAGGGAGAGGAGAGGGGAGGCATAGAGAGAGGTAATGAAGAGTGTGTCCGTTAGACAGCAGTTTGAGTTGTTGGTATAAGGCCTTTATTCTATACCCAAGATGTTAACGATTTAATAGTTAAGTTTATTAATTTAGTAATTCTAGTTCGAAATTAGTTATGTGGTCACCCCCACCCCTAGTTGGATGCAGGGTATTGGTAGTGGATGGGTTGGGAGTGGGATGGGAACAGTTGAAGTTGAGATTGTTTGGTGAATTAGGGTTGTTGAGAGGTGGCAGTTTGAGGTGGGGAAAAATTTGAGGTTTTTGGAGCAGTTTTATAAGTTTATAAGAGGAAAGAACCATTTTTCAGCAGCAGAGAGTTTTTTTTGTTTTTTGGTTGAGAGATGAGAGATTCATCAGATCAGATCAGTCATCAGAGTCATGATCACATGAATACATTATACAGGGGAATAATAGAGAAGTAGTAGATTTATATATGATAAAGAAGAAAGGGGACCAAGGATAGATCCTTGTATACCAATATTAGTTGGGAGTAGGGTCTGTAGGCTTTGTTTGCCACTGGACTGCCTGTTTTCTACTAGAGAGAGATATAAAATTAAACCATGGTTAGTTTACTACTAGATGTATGTTTCCCAGTGTGCCTGAGTAGTTGGTTGGTGGTTGACCAGAGGCTTTTTCGACAGATCTAGATAAATAGCATAAATAAAGCAAGGCGACTGCATGTGCTTTGGTAAAGTGCTCTGTTTTGGCATAACTATGACTTGTATCAAGGGCATAACTAGAGTTATTTGAAGTATCTCAAAACCTTCTTTAGCTATGTTAAGAATCTAAGTGGCAACTCACAGATATGCACTGAACTAGTGCAAAATAGCACAAAATATACTGAACCTACTGATATTGCCAACATCCTGGCAGATAGATTCAATGCAAGCTTCACCCCCTTCTCACCCCCAAAAGGGCCCACAACAATACTTGAAAAGTGTAGTGTCCCAGAAATCACAGACACACAGGTGAAAATAGCTCTTTCAAAAGCGAAAAACACAGCATCAGTGGGGACAGATGGTGTCCCAGACTGAATCTTGCATGAACAACAGAATGAACTAACCCCCCTCCTAAACACTTTGTTCAACCTCAGCCTCTCCACAGGCTACGTGCCCATAGAATGGCACACAGCAATGGTTATTCCACTCCATAAAGGAGGGGCCACAACTGACCCTGGTAACTATATAAGCCTGACTAGCCTCTCTGCAAGGCTATGGAGTGCATCATCATGGAACTCATTAACAAAGACATTAGGAACCTCCAAACACTTGACCCGACCCAGTTCGGCTTTGTTAAGGGCAGATCATGCCTACTAAACCTGGTTGACTTCTTCGAGACAGTCACCAAGGCCATAGATGAGGGAAAGGTTGTTCCCACAGCCTACCTTGACCTCGCCAAGGCTTTTGACACTATTCCCCACTCGGGTATTACAGAAAAACTCACCACCCTGAACATAAACCCCTACGTCATGAGATGGGTTGCCAACTGGCTTACAGATATAACTCATACTGTAAAAATAGCGGGCTCCAGGTCTGACTCTAAACCAGTCAACCAGTCACAAGTGGTGTCCTGCAAGGCTCGGTCCTGGGACCCCTACTGTTCGGCATATACTTCTCAGAAGTACAGGCAAACACAGGAAGACTATGGCTAACCAAGTTCACCAAAGACTGCAAACTGGGAGCTATAATTGACTCTCCTGCTGACACGGACATCCTCCAAAATGGGCCTTACTGAGACAGACACCTGGTGTCAAAGTCATGGCCTCAAGCTAGATGCCAAAAAATGCATAGTCATCCCATTTGGGAAAAACAAAACACCCACAAATTACCACATAGGTGGCAGCCCCCTTAATACAGAAGATGTAATAAGAGACCTGGGAACCCAGGTAGATAGTAATCTCTCCTTTGACAATCATATTGCCAAAGTAGTTAGGAAATTCTTCTATGTGGCCCATCTGATTACTAAGGGGTTTGCTTCTAGAAATAAAGTAGTTATAGTGCCCCTCTAGTCATCACTCATCAGACCCATCATAGAATATAATGCTCCATTTGGGATGTACCTCACAAGACACTTCCAACAGCTGGAGAGACTACAAAAGTACCTCACCAAGAGGATTACTGGTCTCAAACATATGTCCTATGCAGCCCGACTGAAAAAACTCCAGCTGTACTCAGGGGCATATCGCTTACTCAGAGGTGATCTCTGCCTGACTTCTCAGAATTGATGGACATGCTCCACCTAAAGAAATCCAAGTCACTGCAAGCCATGCACTCTAGTGAGCTAAACCTCGCCACAACAATAAATAGAACATGCTGGAGAGATAGATTTCTGTCACAGAGACTCCCCATGCTTTGGAACAAAATTCCAAACTACATTAGACAGAGCCTCTCACTAACACTCTTCAAGAAAAACCTTGACGAGTGGATGGGTAACAGAAAATACACCACTGGGATCACTTCATTGGCACTGCTTGACAGAGGATCAGTTAATTAATCAGTGGGGTGGTGAAAGCTGACACATTCTGGCTCGGCTTATAAATGCTCTAGGGCAGATAGTCTAGCACCTACCTATGAACCTATGTGTGTAAAAGTGCTTACCGTGTATGCTTATTACTGTGCATGTATTCCAAAGAGTTTATTTGTGTGCAAAGTGCAACTATTTCATGAAGTACAGTCAAAGTATAGCCATTTCAAAAAGATGCTTGTGCTTGATGTGTCTATTTGCAAAGTGCCACCATTACAGAGTGTTTCTTGCACTATATAAAATTGCCTAGCAAGGTACCGCCATTTGGGGAAATTTCAGTGTGCTATGTACAGTTTATTCACAAAGTGAGATTACTTTGAAATGTTACTGACTCTGTGCTTCTTCTGCCCAGTTCATTTGCATTGTGTAATTATTTGAAATGTTTCCTAAACTGATAAAAGGTGATTTCTTACAGTACAGTAATTCCAAGAGTATTATGGTGCCTGAGAGACTTACTTCCCAAAGTTCAGTTATACAGAGGCATGTTGTGCTATTGGGCAAAGTTACAAATACTGGCATAAATTTCTGGCATATGAGTATGTGTATGTATTCATGCTTATTTGCAAAACCCTTCACTGATATGTGTTAATATGGCAGATGGATTTCAAAAGCCCTTACCACTTGCATTTGATTAGAATATTGCAGAGAATTTGAGAATACTTTTTAGCAAAAGTATGATATTTTTATACAAACAGCTTATTCAGACAAAGATGCATGCACCAGGTCATTCATTTGATAAACCTAGTAGGGTCAGAGGCAATTGAAAGAGAGCATTCATGTGTGTATGCACCAGCGGTATATGAGGGAGAAGGTGAAAATTATCATATTGTTGTACAGGCTTAATCAAGGGAAGACCTGAGTGTTTGAAGCACAAATTCAGAGAAATGTGTAACCCTCAGACAAATATTATATTGGAGAGGCATTTTTTTTTCATGAGAGATCAGAAACCAGGGAAAACTTTTGCAGCATAACTGACCTAAGAAACAAAGCTAAAATGGTCAACCCGGTGACTTAAAAGATGAGTAAATAAAGAACAGGCTCATGTGTAGTATTAACAGTGCTGCTGTGAGAAAGATTTTGCCTCGTGATAGTGATTTAATGTTGAGTAAAGCCATTGAGATTTGTCAAATCCATGAAGTTACAGAAAAACACATAAGTATGCTTGCAAGTGACATGAGCATGGTTTCAGTAGGTTCCAGAGCAAATGCAGATAGCATGCAACACATGGCAAACAGAAATAGGCCTAAGCACATGGCAGCCATAACCCCTTTTGGTTCACTAGGGACACCACGTAGTTTTCCAACAAGTTCTAAGACCAGTTCAGTTAAAGGAGCATGCTCAGTGCAGTACAGACGTTAATCAACAAAACCCAAGTCCAGCTTTATTGTTAACTGTTGCAATTGTGGTGCCAGTTATGAGTGTAAAAGAGAAAATGCTTAGCATTTGGTCAGCAATGCCACAAGTGTAAAAAATGGAACCATTTTTAAAAGTTTTGCTAATCAAGTAAACCCCACACAGTTGTAAAAAAAGGTCACACAAAAAAGCAAGTTGATAAAGTGGAACTTCATCAGTCAACTTTTTATGTAGATGGTGTATCAGTAATTGATGAAAGAGTTGATACAGTGAATTTGTTGGCAAAGAACGAAGTATTTTTGTACAGTCTGGATTAATGGTAAATCCACAGAGCTTAAAGTAGACACTGGTTCAAAGTGTAATGTTATATCAGCAGACACATTTGCTAAAGTGAGAACTAATGAACAACTCAATGTGGCCAGCAATTCATAACTTGTTGCTTATGGAGGTGAAGAAATTCAAACCAAAGCCTCAGTGTTGCTTTTATGTTATTTGGCTGAGAACTGTTACAACTTGTTATTCTATGTAGTCTGAAGACCACTACAGTCATTATTGGGTCTCAAAGACAGTTTGAAAACAAATCTGCTTTCTTTTGCTAAAGAAGTTCAGCATGTGGTCTAATAGTTAAGGTGTTTGCCTTACAAACACAAGATGCAGGGTTTGAGTCCCTCAAGGGATAATTGGCTAGGCTTAAAATGACTCGCAAGAGCAGTTAGCCTAGTACTAACCTATGAACCACCAAATATAAGTGCATATCCTAGTTCCAATTTTTCTGAAGCCATTTTCTCAGAGTATGCTGATGTTTATGATGACAAGTTGGGCAGACTTCCAGTTGTGTACTCCATGAAGTTAGACCCAGATATCACTCCAGTAGTCAGACCAGTGAGAAGAGTTCCAATAGCTATGCAAGACAAAGTCAAGGCTCAGTTGGATAAAATGGTGCAATTTGTCCAATGACAGAACAACTGAATGGATGTCGTCTATGGTAGCAGATCACAAAAAAGGCCTAGCTGAAATAAGAATATGTGTTGACTCAAGAGATCTGGACAAAGCATTAAAGAGGCCCCATCATCCAATGCGTACAAAGAAGTCGCAGCCCTAATACTGAATGCCACTGTTTTTTCTGTCTTGGATGCAAAAAGTTAATTTTGGCAAGTGATGCTTCTTCGCAAATCCTCATTACTAACTACTTTTGGTACCCCATTTGGCAATGGCAGACACAGATTTCTAAGGATGCCATTTGGAATAAATTCTGCAAGTGAAGTCTTCCAGTGTGCAATGGAGCAAATTTTTTTCAGGTTATCCTTGGGCAATAATAGTAGATGATTTATTGGTTGGAGGCAATGATGAAGCAGAGCATGACAGAAACCTAAAGAGAGTTCTAGACAGAGCAAGTGAAGTGAACTTAAAGCTTATTCCTCTGAAGTGTAAATTCAGACTACTAGATGTTACATATGTAGGTCATTTATTTTCCAGTA
Organism: Protopterus annectens; assembly: GCF_019279795.1. NCBI lineage: Eukaryota > Metazoa > Chordata > Ceratodontiformes > Protopteridae > Protopterus > Protopterus annectens. The sequence continues at coordinate 597,939,354 of NC_056729.1, forward strand.
CTGGCTTGACACCAGACACAACCAAGCAAGCAGCTATTCTTGAGATGTCAGCAACAGATAATATTCAAGCTCTACAACCTTTCCTAGGCATGGTCAATTATTTGGGCAAGTTTATACCAGACTTCAATGAGTTGACAGCACCTTTAAGAGAGATAACGCACAAAAATGTTACATGGTTATGGTTATAACAACACCAGAAAGCATTTGAAGACCTTAAGAAGAAAATTGCCACCCCACCTACATTAAGATACTCTAATGTAAATAAACCAGTCACTTTTTCCTGTGATGCCTCAGGATTTGGTCAAGGTGCAGTTATTCTTCAAGAGGGCAGACCAGTAGCCTATGCATCTAGAACACTTATCCAAACTAAAATGCAATATGCTCAAATTAAGAAAGAACTACTGGCAATAGTATTTGCTTGCTCCAATTTTCATGATTATATTTATGGTCAAGCTATTAAGATTGAAACTGACCACAACCTCTAGTTACTATTCTAAAGAAGCCTATGCATTCTGCTCCAGCATAATTACAAAGAATGATGCTCAAATTGCAAAAGTGCAACTTCAAAATGGTCCATATGAAAGGTAAACCACTTTATCTGGCTGATATCTTAGCCGAATCACCCAGAAATATAAAGGAACAGCTTGACCTAGAGAATATTGACTTTGACGTGATGGCAGTGCATAATTTCTCTACCACTAGACTTGATGAGCTGAGAGATCATACAAAGACTGATCCAATTTTGCAAAAGCTCAATCACTACATTAGTGTCAGATGGCCGTCAAAGCAATCTAGTGTATGACCTGAAGGGCAAACCTGTTTTCCTTACCAAGATGAAATGTTGATGAAAGATGGCATTATTTTCAAAGGTCCTAAAATTGTTGTTCCTGCTTCCTTACAACAAGAATATATCCAGATTTTGCATTGTGGTCACCCAGGTTCCATATCCACTAAGAGAAGAGTGAGAGAACTAGTATTTTGGCTTTTGTTGCTGAAAGACATTGATAAAGCATTTTCTTCTTGTTAAGTATGCAACAGTACTAGATCACATTTCCCAGGAGAACCACTTCAGCTCAGTCAAGTTCCTGAACTACCTTGGTCAACAGTAGCCAATGATATCTTTGAGTGGGACAATCAACACTACTTAGTATAGGTAGACTCCTATTCAAATTGATTTGAGATTGAATTACTACCTAATCTAACATCCTCTACTGTTATTACTAAGTTGAAACGTCATTTCTCAGTCCATGGTAGTCCACACAAAGTTGTTTTTGACAACGGTACTCAATTTACTAGTCAGTTGTTTCAGGAATTTGTAAAAGAATGGGACTTTGTACATGTTACTAGTAGTCCTGAATATCCATATCAAATGGACTAGCTGAACATGCAGTGCAGAGTGCAAAGCAATTACTTTAAAGGTCAAAGCATGACAATATCGATGTGTTTTTGAATTTACTTAATCTCACAAACATACCCCATGATGTTATACGTTCTCACCTCCTCAAAGACTTCTAGCCAGGCAAACCAAAACAACGCTACCTATTAGATCCAGTTTATTGAGGCCTAAAGCTAAGAACAACAGAATCATCAAGGCTCACTTACTCAAGATGCAGTCTATCCAGAAATCCAGTTATGATAAGTCGAGCAGATTTCTTCATCCACTGAGGGAAGGAGAGACAGTAGGATACAAATGGTGAAATGTTTTGACCAGATTGGTCAAGTTATAGGCATATGTACCGAGCCAAGATCCTACCTTTTAGAATCTGAGGGTGTGGAGTACAGGAGAAATCCCAGACATCTTCGTCCTGTACCAAAATTAGCATTGCAGCATTGTTCCTGTGATACAGACTCCAGATCTCAGAGTGAACCAAATGTTGTTCCCATCCCAGAGTATGTTTCAGCCTCTACTTCCATTCCTGAGGATGTTCCAGATATTCCCAATGTTGAACATTCTGCAGAGACAGCTTCAGTTGCTAAACCTAATTCCCAGTTTTATGTCACATGCTATGGTTGAATTTCCAGGCCTAGTGTGAAATATACAGCAACATGGACATAACTGTCTATATGTACCTAGTCTTGTATAAATGCATGGCAAAGAACTTCTTGTATTATCTGCATGGCAAATAGATTCATAACATTGCAAGATCTATTTCTCAAAGAGGTAGGATGTAGATCAGATTGTATGTGCTGTATCTTTAAAAAGCATATCAAGGACTAAATGTGCACATATAAATACCGGGCACGGTCTATTCCCAGTGCCATTTTGAGAGATTGCAGTAGTTAGTTTGTATATAAGTTACTTAAGTTAAAGTCAGTAAACTTCTATTGTGATATGTTTGTATATAGTAAAGCTGCTCGAACAGAACCCACAAAGACTCTTCTCTTGTGTCCAAAGTAGGAGAGCAACATGCACCTACCAGGATTGGGTACTTTTTTATCCTAGGTCTTGTGTACCCAGCTATCTTTTTTAACATTTTTGACCTCCTTCTGTCCATGATAAATGCTGTATAAAATACAGTCTATCCAGCAGTGTCATCTTTGTGAGATTTTGTGAAAAACAGGGTCCACCTTGTAAAAGTACTCACCAAGACTTGAGGATGAATTCAGTTTAAGCAATTCTGCTCTCCTTTGCTTGCTGACTTATCATCTCTCCATTCGGACTTTTGAATCTTCTATATAGGTTGTCTGATGATTCTCCATTACTTTTTGATAACCTCAAACATTCCAAGAGGTAGTTGTCTCTAAATGCACTATATACCTGAATAAGATCTCTTAAATATCTATATGAGACACTGCGCAAGTTCAGATAGTTTAGTCTTTTATAATAACCTAAATTTTCTCATCCAGGGATGCACTTGGTATATTTCCAGTGTACTCTTTTCAGTTCTCTCATGCTTATTTTCTTATAAGGTTCCCATATTGCCATTCCATACTCAAGTTTAGGTCTAGTGTAATTAACAAACAATTACGTCATCATTTCTGATTAGAAAAAAACTCAAAGCTGGATCTACCTATATACCAAGGTCCTTAAATGAATCAATAGTTTCAATCTCTGTGTGTTGTATTAAATATCCACCTTTCAGTTTATGTCTCCCAAATCCCATATCCTTATTTTTTGATGTATTTATCAGTATATTATTGTCCTGACCCCAAATGGTCAATTTAGTCAAGTTCTTTTGCAGACATGCCCTATCTGTAACACATGTAATAAGTTTACCCAGTTTCAAGTCATCTGCATACAGACTGTAGCACACGTCAAATGAAAAAGACAGGTCTGTAAGATATAATCTATACAAGTATGAGCCTAAAACAGAGCCCTGTAGGACAGCCTGACTGTAAACAATAATTTCTCCTGTCCAATTTCTGTATGATACTTTCCATGTCCTATTTATAAGCCATGCAGCTATCCACCTTATCAAAAGTACATCAATACCTAGTTGTTCTAATTTATTGATCAGTGTTTTGTGTGCGACCTTGTCAAATGCTGAAGCTAAATTAATATAAATTATATCACAGCACAATTTTCCATTCATAACTGTTATTATATTGTTAGAGAGCACCATATTACAGGTGGTAATAAATCTATTTTCAACATATACATGGTGATAATATGGTTTCAAGTCCCAATCTTTCATATTCTGACATTAACATATCCAATAATACTTTATCCGTTATTTTTCCACAACATGAAAGTAGACTTAAGGATCTGTATGACTCTGGGGTTGTCCTACTCTTCTTTTCCTTAAAGACAGGTTTAATAAGTACATGTCTCCAATCTTGAGGAATCTCCCCTTATTTATATGATATAGTAAATAATAGATATTATGGTACTGTAAGTTCTTGCTGAACTTTTATCAGGTCATTATTATTAATTCTGTCTCCTCCCTGTGCTTAGTTTGGATCCAGTCTGGACAGTTCTTTTTCAATATAATCTAATTTTAATTCAGTATCTGAGATTAGCTGGATGTCACTAGCATAACTTATCACCACCTTTGTGGAGCCAAACTATTTTGCATAAGATTTTGTAAATATATCTATAATCTGCTGTGTCTGAGAATAAATTATAGAATCTGCACACAGTTTATCAGTTTCTATGTCTTCATTCCTTCCACATCTTATGTATCTACAGAATCATTTCCTGTTATGCTCTATATCTTTAAATAAATGTTCTTAAAATTTTTCTTGATCTTGTCTTACACTATTTGCATGCTTGTTTATTTCACTTTTCAAAGTTATAGTTCAACCTCTTTTTCATTTCTTATATTTTTCTCTCTCAATTTAATCAGGTATCTTGTTCTTATAGAAATATATCCCCCTGACATTTGATTGATTAGATCCTGACATTAAACATCTGTTTTTTTTTTTTTTTTGTACTCAAACAATTTCTCTTTCAAAACTTTAAACATTTCTGCTGCAGCTTTTCCGCTGAATGCATCACTCCAATTAGTTTTACAAAGCAACTGTTTTGCTTCCCTATAATCTGTAATTAATCTTCTGTGCATTGATTTAGACTTCAGTTTGGCAAAATTATATAGAAACAAATAAACTTTTGTAACTCCATGATCACTGCCCATTAACAGTAGTAAAACGTAATATGAACTAACAGTAATTTCTTTAGGAACATAAACAGTGGCTAGTATGTTCCATTGCTTGATAGTTTTTTTTTTTTTTTTTTTTATAATCTGAAGCAATTATTGTTCCTGAACATACATTGTGAATGATTTCCTTACAAATGTTGTTGAATCAATCATATTCCAGTCTGTGTCTGGTAAATTTAAGTCCCCAGTCACTATTATCCTGCCCTCCTGTGTTTCATGCAAGAAATATATGAATTCCTCTAGGTCATCACCACTTGACTTTGGTGGTCGTTACAGTCCAGTAATTGTTATGTGTTCCAGGGTTGTCTTTATTGTCACAGTTGCGCAATCTGTAGTATTGGCATTATCACTCAACATGTAATAATCACAGGCCTCATAAATATCTTTAATCCCTTTCATAACAACCCCATCTTATTTTCTGTTGGGATGTCTGTTATACACACATGCAGACAGACACACATACAGGCACACACACACACACACACACACACACACACACACACACACACACACACACACACACACACACACACACACACACACACACACACACGCACACATGCACACACACATCTACACACCACTAAATCTTTTCCTATGCCTAATCCTTACTCTAAAACCAAAACAGCAAACATTTTTACATAAATCATTAAATCTATTTTCTTACATAGCCCTTACTCTAAACCAGCAAACCCTTGCCCATACACGTAGAACTAAATCTGCTCCCTTGCTTTCCCTTTACTGTAATGCTAAAACACAAACCATATCACATTTATCGAAAAACATAAACATTTAAATTTTTGCCTTTCAATGTAAAACAAACTTATCAAAAGACTCCCAAATCTGAGAATATATTATCCTTTCAATTTGATGTTTACACAGTTTCTGACTATTTGGCTTCCTATATACTTGTTGATGTGGTTGTAATTTGACCTAGATTGCCATGCTGAAGGTTTCCTAACTGACAGGTTAAAGCTCTTAATTGAAAGCACATCACCTGTCTCTTCAGTGGCTCTCATGGATACCGTGGTGGTAACATCAGCATTATTTACTAGAGGCCTTTGTATTGAGTCCACACTGAAAGCTAACATTATTCTTTCACTGTGATTCTAGCAGTGCCTAATCTGGGTCCTTGTGCATGTTAGTGTGTGTGTGTGTGTGTGTGTGTGTGTGTGTGTGTGTGTGTGTGTGTGTGCATGTGTGTGTGTGCATGTGCGTGTGCATGCGTGTGTGTGTGTGTGTGTGTGTGTGTGTGTGTGTGTGTGTGTGTGTGTGTGTGTGTGTGTGTGTGTGTGTGTGTGTAAGTAAATATATATACATATATATATATATATATATATATATATATATATATATATATATAAAAGCAGTGGTAGAACAGCTGTAAGGTCTAATCTCAAAACACTAAATAAAAAGCAAGAATAAAAAATGTTACACTGAATGAGAAAAGAATAAGAAAAAAAAATGAAGCGCACAGAAAAATAACCCAAACAGACAGACTCAGACAGCAAAAAGTACAGTTGTGTAAAATCTTACCATAATGGTAGATGCCCTTGTATTCACCACTGTAGTATTCATTACATATTGGATTCCCTGCCATGAAAGTCAGATGTCCCACCAGTCTACCAAAGGCTACCATTGTTTAAAGTATGCTGAACGTCAGTCAAATGCTCATCATGTAGCATAGGGTGTAAAGGTGATGTTCAGGTGTACCATCCTCAGAATCCTCACACACACACACACACACACACACATCTATATAGCTATATCTATCTATATATGTGTGTGTGTGTGTGTGTGTGTGTGTGTGTGTGTGTGTGTGTGTGTGTGTGTGTGTGTGTGTATGTGTGTAAGTATATATATATATATATATATATATATATATATATATATATATATGTAAGCAGTGGTAGAGCAGCTGTAAGGTCTAATCTCAAAACACTAAATAAAAAGCAAGAATAAAAAATGTTACACTGAATGAGAAAAGAATAAGAAAAAAAATGAAGCGCACAGAAAAATAACCCAAACAGAGAGACTCAGACAGCAAAAAGTGCAGTTGTGTAAAATCTTACCATAATGGTAGATGCCCTTGTATTCACCACTGTAGTATTCATTACATATTGGATTCCCTGCCATGAAAGTCAGATGTCCCACCAGTCTACCAAAGGCTACCATTGTTTATGGTATGCTGAACTTCAGTCAAATGCTCATTGTGTAGCATAGGGAGTAAAGGTGATGTTCAGGTGTACCATCCTCAGAACTGATTGCCCCAATAGGAACACCAGTCCAAGGAAAACCAAAGAGAACCTGTGCATCCAACAAGGAAAAAGGCTAGGGGGATGAAGGGATGGAGTGAATACTGCAACAGTGAAGGCAAGGACATTTACCGTTACGGTAAGATTTTACACAACTGTACTATGTCCTAACATTCTCCACTGCAGTATTCATTATGCATGGGAGAGTGCCAAAGCTCAAGAAGAAACTGGAGAGGAGGAATCAGCAAAAGAGCCCTCTAAGAAATGATGAAGAATGGCAGTAGCAAAACCAGCTCTAGCTCTGGAGATACCGTCCAACTTGTAGTGTTTGGTAAAAATATGGAGGGAAGTGCAAGTAGCTACTTCAAGAATGGAATTAGTATCTAAGCCCTTGAAACAAGCATCAGAAGAAACCACAGCTCTAGTAGAATGAGCCTTTACAGAAGAAGGAAGGCTCTTATAATGAAAAGTATAACAAAAAGAAGTAGCCTTTGAAATCCAAGTAGAAATAGTTTGCTTGGAAATAGCCAATCCTAAAGACCTAGGATGAAAAGAAACAAACAACTGATCAGATTTTCTGATAGCTTTAGTCTTATTCAAATAAAATGTGAGCTGTCTATGCACATACAAAGTATGCAGCACCTTTTCACTCTCAGATTGTGGAGAGGGGAAAAGAGTAGGCAAATTAATAGACTGATTAAGTGACAACTCATTAATCGCCTTAGGCATAAAAGAAGGATTAGTATGCAAGGACACCCTGTTCTCATGGAATATGAAAAAGGTTAAACAAGCCTTAAGGGCTTGCAACACAGACACCCATTTGGGGAAGTAAGAGCTAACAATAACTGTCTTCCAAGAACAATGTTGCAAAGAAGCTGAAACAGCAGGCTCAAAAGGAGCCTGAGTCAATTTCTCCAGAAAAAAAATTAAGATCCCAGGGAGAAGGAACAAACTCCCTGGTAAGTCTAATATTAAGGATGACTTTAAGAAATTGCTTAGCCTCAAATCTAGAAGCTAAAGGAGGAGTTAAAGGCAGACAAGCAGAAAGAGCTAATAATGGGGCCTTAATAGAACAGGCCAAACTAGCACTGAGCAACTTGCACAAGTAAGAGAGAACCAAAGGAACATCCACAGTAAGTGGATCCAGGTTGAGAGAGACACCAAATAGAAAACCTCTTCCATTTGGATAAATAGGATTTCCTAGTAGTAGGTTCCTAGCCTCCTGCAGAACCTGTGTGATGTGATGAACCAGGAAATGATGAATGAGAGATCCCTTGTCTTGTATGAGTAGATCCTCCCTATGAGGTAACTTGTGATGATTGCCCTTGGCTATACAAAGAAGTACAGGGAACGAGTGCTGTCACTGCCAAAACAGGGTCACCAACAAGATTTTGGGAGCATCCTGTTGAATCTTGAATAGGAATTTCAGAATGAGAGGAAGGGGAGGGAATGCATAAAGAAACATCACCTTCCAAGAAAATGAGAGGGCATCCACCTTCCACACCAGAGGACCTGGGACTCTGGCACAAAACAGAGGAAGTGGATTGCTCAGAGGGGAGGCAAATAGATATACTTGGGGAGTACCCCATTTGTGAACAATGTCCAGAAACAAATCCCTGTGAAGCATCCATTCATGAGGCTGAGTGAAGGATCTGCTCAGAGTGTCTGCCACAATGTTCTGATCTGAAGGAATATAAACTGCCTGAAGAGTCACTTGATACTTGACAGCCAGATCACATACCAGAAGTACCAGTGGGCAAAGAAAGTAAGATCTTGTTCCCCCCTGTTTGTTGTTATACCACATAACTGTGGTATTGTCTATGACTACCTTGAGAGGCTGCAGAGAGAAAAAAGGATGAAAGGGCTGAAGAGCCAGAATAAGAGCTCTCATCTCTTTGACATTAATGTGGTCCTTCTGCTGATTAGGCAACCACACTCGCTGTACCTTTAGGGAGCCAAATGTTGCTCCCCATCCCACATCTGAAGCATCTGTGAACAGATCCTGAGAGGGAAGAGGGAGATGAAAAGGGAGCCCTGGATTCAGAGACAACTGCTAAATCCACCATAAAAGTTCCTTCTTGAGACAAAGAAGAAGAGGAACTGTAAAGTCTAGAGGATGTGTATGTTGAAGCCACACCAACTTCAGAAACCACTGGAAATTCCTCTTGTAGAGTTTGGCCAGAGGGAACATTGGAATGGTGGAAGCCATGAAACCCAGAGCTCTCAGAATCTCCCTGGCTGTAATGGAGGCCAGGGGAAGAAGAGTTTGAAAGTAAGAAATGAGAGTTAAGGCCTTTGGAGGAAGAAGGGATGCCAGCACTGTCACTGTCTGAATCCTGCAACCCAGAAAGACATAATCTTGAGAAGGAGTCAGAGAGGACTTTTTGAAGTTTATCATGAAACCCAGGCTCTGAAGAAGAGAAATAGCAAAAATGAAGATTTTGCAAAAGGACCTTTGGCCAGGATGCCTGAATCAGCAGGTTATCCAAGAAAAAAATATTTGGATCCCTTGAAGCCTACAAAAAACAATCACAGGATCGAGGCATTTGGTGAACACTCTTGGAGCAGTAGAAAAGCCAAAGGGAAAAGCACAGAACTGAAAATGCCAGGAAGCAACAGAGAAACACAAAAACTTTTTGAAAAGTGGATGGATTGGAATATGGAGATAAGCAAAGCATCCTTCAGATACAGAGACACCAGAAAAGCCTGAGGGAGCAAGAGAGGAAATACAGTCTGAAGAGACAACATCTGAAAGGAAGGCACCTTCAGAAAAGTGTTTACATGAGAGAGGTCTAGAATTGGTCTCCAAGTTCCCTCTTTTCTGGGCACTAGAAACATCCCTGAATAAAATCCCTTCCCCCTTTGGGACACAGGCACTTCTTGAATAGTACCATGAGACAAGATTTCCTGAAGAACCTCTGGGAAAAAAGAAAGTTGTTCCTGAGGATGCTGAGGAATGCCCATAAAAGGAGGATGGGATATTCACACCATGAAGTACCCAAATGAATGACTGACAGAACCCAAGAATCCTGGGTGATGCAAAGCTAAATAGGAAGAGAAATAGAAAGGCCAAGAGAAAGAGGAATATGCCTGGGAACAGGTGGATGAATAACCAGACAGCACCTGGTTTAAAGAGGCATAAACAAACCATCAGCCACTTCCCCAAACAAGAGTTTATTATCCAGAGGAGCATCCATCAACTTAGCCTTAATATCATCAGGTAAAGGTTGAAGCCTATGTCAAGAATACCTCCTCATTACTGAACCAAAAATAGCAGCCCTAGAAGAGGCATCTGCTGTATCATAACTACATTTGATCAAGTGATGAACTATTTGAAAGGGCGTTCCTAGCAAGGAAAGAGTAGAAAAATGCACTCTCAGAGTCTGGAAGATTAGAAAAAAGCTGACAAGCCTGAGAAAGAAGAGCCAACACATACCTAGATATATGGGTCTGATAATTAATTACCCTAAAGACTAGGGTAGCCAAAGTATAAACCTTCTTACCTATCCTGGTTCTGCTTCCCTTGTCAGAAGGCAGTAACTTGGATGAAGGAAACAATTGAGGTGGCTTATCAGAGGCTCCAGACACCACAGAGGGGACCGCAGTAGGGCATTTGAACAAAAAGGAACAATCCTCAGGCACCCTATAAATCATATCAGGCTTTTTGGGAGGAGGTAGAGAATCAGAGACTTTAGAAGCATTGGAAAAAACATCCAGTAAAGCAACCAATAAGAGGGATAGCCACAGGTTTAGGAGATTCCATCTGCAGTAACTCATAGCACCTCTTATGGATATTAAAGACCTGAGCACAATCCCACTTAAAAAAATTCCAGCATCCTAGAGACTGTGTTCCTAAAGGAAATTTCCTGAGAAGGAGTATCAGGACTATTAGATTCCTCTTCCTCTGACCTATAGTCCAAAGGAGAAGAAATCTGATTAGAATAAGTAAGGGATTCTTCATCAAAATCCAACTCTTCCTCAGAAGAATTCAGTTCCCTTGGTCTTTTAAGTGGAGAAGAGGACCAATGAGGAGCAGGAACCAAAACCCCTTTGAGGGGGCCTTACTGACAGTAAAGCATTAAATAACCCCTGAGTAAAGGTCTGCCACTCACATTGTGGTTCCCTAGGAACAGAAGAAACATGTTTAGTTTTCTGTTTCTTTTTTAATGGAATGTCTGCTCTAGAATACTGAGAAGGTTCTGATTCAGGAAGGCATTCAACAACCATAGTAAAAACTTCTTCCCTAATAAGAATCTACAGAACCCCACTTGACTCTTTGGCAATAATCAACAGTAGCTCCCCCTAATGTCTGAAATGGACACCTGCAAAGCCTTGTCAGATGTCCTGCCTACTAGATCCTCACCAGCCTTCAACCCAGGCATGGCAGAGAAGTCTGACAATACAGCCAGGTGAGCCTCAGGTTTGTAACTGCCTTGGGAGAAACACCAGGCCGAAGCTGGACAGTGGAAGATTCTGGTCTTATCTTTTTCACTTTCATTTTCCATGGTGGCTGACCCTCAGGGTGGGAAGTTCCTTCCATTCTATCTTTAGTAAGAAGCTTAACATGTTGGTCCTCAAGATACAATGAAAGGGAAGAAAGCCTACTACAAAGAGTTTTGGGATGAATGCCTGACAAATTGAACAGGACATATGCTCATGAGAATCTCCTAGGCAAAAAAGGCACTTATTGTGGTGGTCTTTATGGGTAATCTGTCTCCTAAACTGGCATTTACCCTTTTGCATGACATTAAACCCAAACAGCACAAACAATCATGAAAAAGAACAAAACCCCAACTGGGTACTTATCTGCAATAGTGAGGACTTCTGCATACAGGAGTAATAATAAAAATGCAGTACAAATGGCAGAAACTGGACATAGGCAAATATATCAATCGTTTGAAACAGCGTTCAGATGGGCAGCAAAGAAGTTTTGACGATGGTACGCCTGAATGTCACTTTTATGTCCTATGCTATGTGAGCAGTGTTTGGCTGACATTCAGCATACCTTAAAGCAATGGTAGGCTTTGGTAGACTGGCTGGATGGTGGGCTTCCATGGCAGGGAATCCCATACGTAATGACTACTACAGCGGTGAATGTAAGGACATCAAGCCAGAATCACAAAAGGGTAAAAACAATAGTAAATGATAATACAGTAATTTTATCCAAGAATCAATGAATAACATGTAGTAAGCAGTTATTTCTCTTCCAGTTTGACTAGAAACACAATTGTAAAGCCATCAGACATAAAAAATTAGAAGTTTCATGATGACAGCAGCTCAGAGTGGTGCATAACAACAACAGAAAATGCAATAAAGCTCTAATATGTAGACAGCAGAAATAGTGTCTGTGTCTGTGTCTGTCACAGTTGTACAGCAGAATGAATGGTAAAAAGTGGCTTCTTTAGAAATGCATAGAACTGACACAAACTAATAGTAGGGATGAATTGGAGTGGAGTATAAAAGCTGGAGATAAAAATATGGCTATACTGAAAACTACAGCTAAAGAAAATGGCTGCAGTTTGAAGCTCATTTTCAGTTGTTCTTTATGATAAAATGTATGTTTCCTCTTAAGTTTGCGTTTCATGCATTGCTATATGAAAATACATAGCCATCTCCTGTTTGAAATGAGGAAAAACATTTTTTTTATCATTTTAATGTAAACCGAACCTAAGACAGCATATGATCTTCCCCTTTCCGAACTCTTGGACAATGCGTAGTAAATGGAACGCCTCTAGATACATTCAGATGGACGTTTTCCACACACCCTTATTCTCTCACCAAAGCATACAATGCAGATATGCCAGGTATATGATGTCTCAATAAACATTTTAACTGCCTGCGCCAGGCCTCTAATTTATAGTGTGCCCATGGCAAAAAAAGGACTGTGAAGTGTGGATTCACTCCAAACCATAGGGTGAAAATACACATGGAAGATGAGAAACAGAAGTAAGCCTAGCAGAAGAGGGTTGAGTACAAGGCAATCTCAGCAGCACAATCTGGTATTTGAGCTTTTAAAATCTCAGTCACAGAAGGTATTTCCTGCAGGGTTAAAGCTATAACCTTACAATTAGATAAGATAAATGTACTAGTAGTTCAATACAACTCAGTAAGCTAACACACTGGATTTTCCACACATTTTCACAATATTAAAAACAAAAACAAAAGTCATTGACTTCAGGTCCAGGAAAAGTTATGTAATGCACACTTCTAACGGCATCAAACTCAAAGTCCATCAGACTATACATAAGGAATGGATCCATCTCCATATCAACAAATAAACCAACAATAAAGTGAAACACACTGTTGTACACACTGTTAAGACTTCAAATCCATTAGGCAGTGCACAAAAGACAAACTTTATATAACACCCTCATGTTGAATTGCTTCATGAATGTTGTAAAGTTGACACATAACCTTCCCTTTAACAAGAAATGTGACATTAAATAAAGAATTTAAGCAACTAGCGAAATCCAACACATTTTGATATGAAGCAAAAATTAGAGGCTGGTAACCATTGTCTGTATCTTTTCAAAAGACAAAGCTTCTGTCATGCAAGGGCTAATCCAAAAGATTTATATTAGCAATAGAACTTGGTGAAACTAACTTTCTCTTAATCCATTTATCACTAACTCTGTAAATTGTCTCATGTTTCAGTGCATCAGTAAACTTGCATCAACTTCCTCAGGCATATTCATCAGCACATCTAGAATATTTCACACAATATATCTTTACCCATTACACCATTCTGCCAAACAGACAACAGGACAACATATTTGTGAGAATAAGCAGAATCTGTGATTTGCTGAGGGTCTATATTAGCATGTCAACAGGGCTGAATATCTTACACCCTTAGAAACATATAGCACGAAATAACTAAATCTCAAAAGACCAGAACAGTGACGTTTTTCCCAGGGAAAAAAAATTGCTGGGCCATTGTTGGGAATTTGCATTTTCCTCCACTGTAGTGCAATCTCAAAGTTGGTATATTTAAGTAAGGTGGGTGTGGGGGACGAAGCCCCACACTTTATTTTGCCTGTTAGTTTGATTTTTGTTGTTGGCCCAGTGATTTTTTTTCCCTGGGAAAAAAAAATCGCTGTTCTGGACATTCGAGAGAGTCACATTTCATTCAATATGTGTCGACGTAAGGGTGTTCGATTTTCTGTCCTTTTGACATGCTAATGTAGACTCTTTGCTGACACAGTATAGATGGCATCAGTCTCGTCCCAGATTGATGACAGAGAGTTGCAGTGCACCATGGTATTGTTTTCTGTTATTTTTCACACATCTTCAGTATTGCCATTCCATTATCTGCTTCTTCAGTACATACATATAACCATTAAATAAAGTAGTCAAAGACTCATACAGTACACTGCACTTACCAATAGCATATTAATGTATCTCTTACCCTGTACCAGGCTTCTCTCCACCACATGGCTCACCGTCTCACATACAAGATGCACAAGCAAAGATACTGCAACTTATGCAAGCTTATAAACAAGGTAAACACTACTACAGCAATATCATATATTTGCACAACTTGCATTCAACCAAATAAACAATTCACCCAATATTCAGATTCACACACAAACGGATTTACTCAAAGTAGTCTTCACACATAAGTTGTACACCTATATAGATATAAATATATATATATATATATATATATATATATATATATATATATATATATATATATTAGGCCGATAGATATAGCTATATATTTGTGTGTGTGTGTGTGTGTGTGTGTGTGTGTGTGTGTGTGTGTGTGTGTGTGTGTGTGTGTGCATAATATTTCTGTATAAAGATATAGATGTGTGTATGTGCTTGCATGCAGGCTGAAAAGGAAAGCGTCATTTATATCTGGTCACCTGCCCACCAGAAGTGGAATAAGGTATGTATAACACATAGAATGCCCAATTAAGAAATGTCTTATGCGCTACAAAGACACATGTTAGACTTTTGAATTAGCCTGGTTGTCTAACTGTCAGGAGCTGGATTTGCTTGGGGTGTGATATACAGTCTGATAGAAGCTGCAGCATCTCATGGTGCCTAATAAGTGAAAAAGTGAAACACTCCTCCTTCTTTATTAAGTATCAGGTTTGAATGGGATGAATGAACGTCATGTCCAAGATGCAGTTTTCATTATCTCATATGTGTTTCATCAGCAATTGTCCATGGATGTGAGAAGAAGGTTAGACTAGGCAGAGAGTCTTCGATTCCTGTGGTTTAATTTATGTGTGTGTGTGTGTGTGTGTGTGTGTGTGTGTGTGTGTGTGTGTGTGTGTGTGTGTGTGTGTGTGTGTGCGTGCGTGAGCGTGTGTGTGTGTGTGTGTGTGTGTGTGTGTGTGTGTGTGTGTGTGTGTGTGTGTGAGTGAGTGAGTGAGTGTGCGTGTGGGTGTGTGTGAGAGAGAGAGAGTGTGTGTGTGTGTGTGTGTGTGTGTGTGTGTGTGCGTGTGTGCGAGTGTGTGTGTGTGCATGAGTGTGTGTGTGCGTGAGTGTGAGTGTGTGTGTGTGTGTGTGTGTGTGTGTGTGTGTGTGTGTGTGTGTGTGTGTGTGTGTGTGTGTGTGTGTGTGTGTGTGTGTGTGTGTGTGCGTGTGTGCGTGTGTGCATGTGTGTTTGTGTGTGTGTTTGTGTGTGTGTTTGTGTGTGTGTTTGTGTGTATGTGTGTGTGTGTGTGTGTGCGTGTGTGCGTGTGTGTGTGTGTGTGTGTGTGTGCGTGTGTGTGTGTGTGTGGGTCTATGTTTTGCGGAGGGAGCTATGGTTGATAATGCTGGAACTGTAGAGAATGTTATTTTGTATACAGTTTTGAAGGACTCCATAGCCACCTGGCAGATAACAGTTGTTGACCCCATGCTTCTCATGCCTGTTAACATGCGTTGCTGAGGGATGGCAAACTATAAGTCCTGGATCTGGAATGGGGACTCCAGATGTATTAAGTAAAATTACTGACAGTCACAGATTTACCTTCTCTGCATATAGTTTTGGGAACAGTCATAGCCAAGTGACTGATCAGGTGAGAAAGCAATAATTTACTCAACAACAAACACACTACTCATTCTGTGGTATACAATGTACTTTTAGTTTAAAAGGATTTTTTATCACATTTTAGTGTCACTCATCAGTTACAGATTATTTCCTGGGTTCAGTCTTGTCCGTGAGCTGTCTGTGCAATAACTGCTCCAAATATGAAACTTCATTTAATCAGGCAAACTGAAAGGAGTATAAAGTTGTAGGAAAATCTCTGATCATAAGCTGTACTGTATCCCGTTATAAAAAAGCAAAATATGTTCAAACTACAATTTATGTTGTGTGCCTCAGCAGAATATAACTAAAACTTTAGCTAATCAACTGAAAAGCATGTGTTTGCTTTACCTTTATCAGATTCACAATGAAAGACTTGCATATCCATCATAGTTGTAAATTCTGTTCATTCATTCATTCTCCAGTACCACTTTAGAATATTTAGAATTGTGGGGAACCACAACCTATCCCTCCAAGTAATAAGAGTAAGGCAGACACACAGACACAGACTCTCTCACACACACACACACACACACACACACACACACACACACACACACACACACACACACACACACACACACATTTACACATCACATGCACACTTACGATTAAGATGACTGCCAATTTGCCTATCTACATGCCTTTGGAAAGGAGAAGGAAGCTAGAGCACCTAGTTAATATGTGCATGGAAATAAGTAGGACATGCAGAGTAAAGAGAGGATACCCCGACCAAGAATCAAACCAGAGAATCAAGAGCTGTGAGACAGCAATACTATCTCCTGCATCACTGTAAAATAATTCCCTTCTCCCAGTCAGAACAATGGAAATGAGCTTCAAACTACAGCCATTTTCTTTAGCTGTAGTTTTTAGTTCAGCCATGTTTTTGTCTCCAATTATACTCCACTCCAGTTCATCCCTACTATTAGTTTATATCAGTTCTATGCAATTCTAAAGACGTCTTTTTTTACCATTCATCCTGCTGTACAATTGTGACAGATACAGCCACTGTTTCTGCAGTGTTCTTCTTAGCTACATCTACATATTAGAGCTTCATTGCATTTTCTCTTATTGCTATGCACCATTCTTTGAAAAAATAATTTCCCTCCTGCAGCTTAATTTCCCTACTGTGGTGCATAAAGAATAAATTGCCCTTAGCTTCCCTATTTTCTGCAGACAACAGTCTTCTCTTTGTATCATGTCCAAACGCTTTTAAGTTAGCCTATGAACAATGGGGCTTTATTAAAACTGAAACAGTAAAACATAACTCAATAATTAAACAAGCCAACACTTAACATGCTATGTACAAAAAGGAGTTCATAATCAGCTCAGCATATAGAAAATTCTTGTGGAATCTGGTCAGCTGACAATGAATACTACTCACTAGACTTTTTTTTATGTTAAGGCCTACTTGAATTTAATGAGGTATGGGATATTATCTTTCATAGCAGAAGTGAGAAGATTAGATCCATCTCAAGATAAACTTGAGATTTCTGTCTAGCTCAGATTTCATTTGATCTGTATGATAAATAAGATTTAAAGTTACTTAGTGTTACAGCTGTCACTGCAGCTCTGAAAAAAAATCTCAAAATATTATGAGACATGCAGTAAACTCAGTGTGAATCTTGTGAAGTCAAGCTTAACACTATGTAACATACAGTATGTGCAGTTTGTCTGTACTTTACAGAATGTTTTATTTGGTAACACAGTGGCCAAGACATTATAGGACATAGTAATAAACAGGGATTATTAGCATAATATTATACTATTTGGAGAGGAATGCATTTAAAATGTGAATGGGTATACATAAATTGGTAAAATGGCATTAATAATGGAGGTGAAACTGTTTGCATTGTATGTGCAAAATCAAGGCGGTGATGAACTACATTATCAAACAAGTTAGAGGGGACAGATCAACAAAGTTGCTGTATGCAGATGATGTAACATTTTAGGCAGACTCTGAACAAGATTGTCAACAAATGATAGGGGAATGGAATGCAAACTGAGTCAAATGAGAAAAATGTTAGTATAGCTAAACCAGCTGTAATGGCAGCAAATGTGGGAAATCAGAAAACGCTGAGAATTGAGATTGAATGGAAAATAGTGGAACGTGTTAAAAGATTCAGGTATGTGGGAGGAGTGGTTGAGAATAAGTGAAATCTGAAAGAGGAGATCAATGCTAGAATCAGAGGGGCTGCAGCCAACTGGTACAAATTGTCAGTGCTAATCTGTGTCAGAAGAATGCCAAAGAAGCTCAAAACTAAGCAGTACAAAACAGGTGCAACTAGTACTACTGTATATCACAGAAACCTGGGCAGTAAAACCAGAACAGTTGAGCAAGCTAGAAGTAATGGAGATAAAGTCTCTGAGATGGGTGGAAGGATGCCTACTCTGAGACAGACGAAGAAATGAAGACATCATAGCAGAAGTTGAAGTAGCTGCAGTTGTGGCGAAGGCCAAAGAGAACAGATTACAGTGGTTTGGGCACATGTGCAGGAAAGCAGAAGACAATCTGTGAAGAAGATTTGGGGCAGACAGGAAGATGGGAAGAGGAAACAAGGGCATCGAGCACAGAGATGGATGGATTGTATGACAGAAGACCTGGGGCAGTCAGGCATGACCGTAGAAGAAGGTAGGAGAGTGTCACTGAATTGGGAGAGATGATGACCCCACAGAGAAAATGGGAAAAAGGGATGATGATGATGATTATGATGATCAAGATGATGTGCTGTTTGCGTGTTTTATTACGGTGGTCCAATTTATAAAATGAATTTGCTGAATTCTTGCTGGTGACAGAGACAGAACTGTGTACCACGATGAATGTAGAGCTGGTCACACATTTTATATATATGTATTTGTATTGGCATCAAACCCTTTTTCTCATTATGTACACTGGGTCACTACACACACACACACACATATATATATATATATATATATATATATATATATATATATATACATGTGTGTTTATATGTGTGCATGTGGGTGACTGCGCACATGCGTTATGGATATCCATGTACACTTGTTTGCATATGATGGGAGAAAAGAATTTTAGAATTTCAGTTCAATTATTCTAATCTGGTTGTACTTGGAAAATCCTATTTAAAAAATTGACAGAAAAACAAAGGTTCAAAAGTAGTCCAGGTTGTGATTCATTTAAAATTGATGTCTTTGTCATAAACTGAATCAGTCCAAAAATATAACAAGGTTCCAAGTGGAAACCAGGAGAACTATTACTCTTCAATAAGGGCAAATAGGACTGGACATGTCCTGGAAAAAATTACTTGAGAAGTTTACCAGATGGAGGTGGAGAGGGGACTGGTTTAGCCCTATACTTAAAGAAGAAAAAAACAAAGTAGCTTTACCAGAAGTTGCATGTTTAGATGCACAACTATTGCAATTAATTTGCATGGAGCCAGATATGAAGTAAGATTCGTCCAAAAGTCTGTGTTTGCAGCTAATTGAAGTCATCACTAAGGAGTTATCAAAAAAAAAAAAAAAAAAGAGCTCAGTTTCCCTTGAGGCAGCTGTAGAGTTATGTTTGTGTGTGTTTGTGTTTTTGCATTTATGTGCCTGTGTGTGTGTGTGTGTGTGTGTGTGTGTGTGTGTGTGTGTGTGTGTGTGTGTGTATATGTATATATATATATATATATATATATATATATATATATATATATATATATATATATATATATATATATAGGCTCTATATTAGAACACCAAACGTTCAAAATTTTGAGTGTTCTAATATCGACCTGTTTTCAGCAAATGCTCGATGAAACAGAAAACTGAATTTTTTCCTAGGGAAAGAATCAGGTTGTCTTTTTCTGTTGCTTTGGTATTTTCAGCACTGTGGTGGAAAGTTATGGGTCAGGTTCAGGTAAGTGTGCGTTTGTGTGGATGTGAGGGTTAGAGCGGGTTAGGTGAGTTAGGGTTAGGGTACGGGTCAGGTAAGTGTGCAACTGTGTGGACGTGAGGGTTAGGGCGGGGTAGACGAGTTAAGGTTAGGGCACGGGTGATGGGAATGTGTGATAGTGATGGACCTTAAGGTTAGGGTATGGGTTATGGTAAGTGGATAGTTAGTGGTGTATGTATAGTTTAGTGTAGGGTTAGGTGGAAGAGTTTAGGTGTATGTGTGTGGATTGCTGTTTGTTTGGTGTGCTTGTGTTGTGTGTATGTGCTTTGGAACAGTGAATTTTTTCCCTAAGTAAAAAGTTGCTGTTCTGAATGTTCGATGTTTTAAATTTTTGATTCGTAGAGTTCGATATTAGAACTCCCGAAATTTTGAATGTTCGGTGTTCTAATATAGACCCATATATATATATATATATATATATATATATATATATATATATGTGTGTGTGTGTGTGTGTGTGTGTGTGTGTGTGTGTGTGTGTGTGTGTGTGTGTGTGTGTGTGTGCCCGTGTGCCTCTCTGTGTGCATATATGCGTGTATGCCTGTGTATGTATGTGTGTGTGTGTGTGTGTGTGTGTGTGTGTGTGTGTGTGTGTGTGTGTGTGTGTGTGTGTGTGTGTGTGTGTGTGTGTGTGTGTGTGTGTGTGTGTGTGTGTGTGTGTGTGTGTAATGTTCCCCTGTGCATTTTGTTGAACATATGTTTGGTCAACAAATGCTGTGGGAGTCTGAGATTGTCAAACATCTGGAAAGGTGAATATTAGAAATCTCAAAGATATGTTTCATTGTGACAATAAGTGTGTTTTTTGGGTGGTGGGGTTAAGATGTTTCTTCATCTGTGTGGGTATTACGGTTGGGATTAGGTGAGGGGCTAGGTATTGTATGCTCCATGTGTTCAGGATGGGGTTCGGTAAGGAGGCAGGTGTAGTGCCGGTACTGTGTTTTTGTTGTGTCTGTGCACACATACATACATAGATATGGGTGTTCAGAGACTGATGCATAATGTAAGATTAGGTAACAATTTTTGTTTCAAGTTGGCTTTTCACACTCTATCTTATATATTGGAATAGTTTAAAAATGTAAAGCCTTAAATATCAATTAACATTTAATGTGATGTATGAATCATTGCTTAAGCAAGGAGATTTAACAAGTCAAGGTGGTGAGTTACTTATCTATCCCAAAAGGGATAACCAGTGGTATCACTTTGGGGCTATGTATTGACATCACTTTTTGGACTGATGTCTGCAGATATAATAGTGAAAATCGACTACTATCTAAATTGATGACTGCAAACCAGCTCGGACATTTTCTTCAATAAAAGATGTACCCCGGGATTCATGAAGCTCGGCGCAAGGCCTGCGTAAGGCCTGCGCCGGCCGTGTGGCATATATATGGTGTAGTAGTGCCATATGCATATTAATGAAGGTGTGCTGCCACCACATCCACGTGCATAGGAAATGTGCACGAGTGCATGGGGCGTTTCCAAGTTGCGGCCGGAGGCGTGTCAATGTCGGCTGTCAATGAGCAACCTAAACTACTGAATATTATAGTCTGCCTGCAATAGTAATCGCACCTATCAGTGTCCGTGGATAATGAAACGTATGCAAAGCATGCAAGACAGTTCCTGGCCACACAAAATTGAGAATCAAACAGAAATGCATGCAACACAGTATGAGTTTCCATCCTTGGAACAAATGATATTTAAAATCCTGTGTCCATAACGTACTGCACTGTAAGTAGTTATACCCAGTGGAATTGAAGCGCATCATGTCAGCGCGATGCCAATACACACTTCCAGCCCCATGGGCAGGGTCACCAGCAGTCCCACATTGGTAGTAATAGTACACAGCTGGGCAGTTGTGGCCATATAACAATCGTAAAGAAACCTGACAGTCCATATTGTATACCAAAATCACACAAACATATGAATATTAAAATGTGCTATGCACATGAACAGGAACGTAACTGGCACATGCACATAGGATGGTATATTCAGAACCGGGACATCCAAATGCAGAACCCATGCATGCATAATGCAATACCCAACATTCCCTGTATAGCACACAACCCGCACCCATGTCCAAATGTCCACCATATCCAGCCATACTTAGTCTACCAGCCTTGCGCAGCCGTACACCTACACATAGCGAGTATTACCCATATGTAGTAGGAAGTATCACCCTAGGCAGTGTCAGGATTGCAAACTATGTATCCCACATTTGTAAACATCCCATCACAGTTTCGTAAATCCAAATGGCCGCGCGTTCATGTTTTGGCAAAATGTGTGTACATCCCGCATGGGATAAGTAACCTGTTTAAACATCAGAGTTGTTTACATGCCACGATGTCTAGTACTGTACACATCTGGACAAAAGTTGTATGTGTAGTCACGGTACTGTTCAGTTTCTAGACAGACATGCAAAACATACTATGCAGGACGGAACACCTGTCCACCATGCAGGTCTCTCCACATGAATTATCGACAGAATATATTCTACTCAATCACATACCAACACCACACCTCTCAACCTATTACAGCAACAAAATCTGGACAAAGCCTAAAATGATGGGTGGGCAAATAGGGACAGATGTAAATACTGCTCTCACAAACTTCAAAAGTTCACAGAATAATAGTATGTACATTAGCATGAAATGTTGTGAAGGATGTGGGGTAGTCCCCAAGTATTACAGAGGTCCATACATATTTACAGTAACAAGCCTTCACATTTGTTTACTGTACTACTGCATACATGTAGTTAATTCATGTCCAAAATAATAATCCTCATATGAATGCATACAGGAAATAGTCAAATGTGAATGGGAACACCCCTCACCGTGGATTATGTATTGTAACCACCCCCCACCCATATTATGTATTACCAACATAAAAAGCTGCTGACAGGTGCTGAAAGACCTGTGTCTGTAAACACAGATAAACCTCTATAAAATGGACAAATGCTGTCCATGTGCTTCGTCTGACATTTGAATTCGGTCAGGGCAGTTCCGTTCACCAGGCGGACAAGCCTAAACCCAGATCACCACATGAACACCCTGACAATCAAAGACTTGTATGTGCCAGGACTATAAGCCTTGGAGTTCTGAATATCCCTGGAGTGATTAAATATGCAGCATGGGCCCAGAGCTGTAGGGAATAGGGAATGTGTAATATGTAGTGCCACGTTTTTCCCAGCAGGAGAATGGATGCCTGTGTTGTAAGTGAAGCGGTGAGGCATATGTTAATGTAGCTATGTACTATGGGTATGCATATAAATGAGTCAGAACACCAATAGTATAGTGGTTACAGCATCCAACCAACGTGAATGCAGTCCCGGTTCAACTACGACTGCAGCACATATAATGTTAAAGTATAATGAATCCGTCTGTGCTGTACAGACATTTAAATATGTAAAGGTGAATGTGTGTTTCGCATATGTCTGTTAACAGGATTACAGATATTTTACTGGTACTGTCACAAGTAATAAAGCCCACGTAAGCACAAAGACTTAGTAAACATATGTAACCCACAATAAGGATATGCAAGTGCACCTGCGCGTGTGTAATCCGCTCACAGCATAGCAAATGAATGCTGTTTTCCACACGTTATTTCTATATATGGATATATACATTTGTGTATAGATATATATCCACAGACTTAAACTAAATAAATATATGAAATAAAGAATGTACAGACATATATATATATATATATATATATATATATATATATATATATATATATATACAAACACATACAACATTAATTGATATATACATAACAAACATATAAACATATGTCCTTGTAGATATAACACATGTACATAAATAGGTTACATCATAGCTATTATGGATAGACATACAGACATGCAATAAAGGTAAATACACTGCTGCTTTCCAAACCATTGCCCGGAAAGTACCAGTGTGCCAGATCTGCAAGTTCTACTCTTTAAACATGGATATAGGTGTCCTTTGCAGGACCCCAAAAATTGTGAATCTATACAGGCACCATCCTGTAATGATTGCTGCAAAGAAGTGTCATCCACAACTACAATATAGCTGTACATGCAACAGTAGCTTGTGCAAGTGTAATAACACATGGGTTGACAGAATGTATGATATATGTCCCGATACGCGGAGAGTGGATAGTGCTTAGAAGTGTCTTCATACTTTATTATCGCTCACATTAAATATGTCTTATGACTACTGTGGAGGGGTGTCAGGTATGGGAATCATGGGTATGCAATAATGGGCCTAGGTGCCTAGCTGTTGGTTGGCACAGATGTATTAGGTCCGCCCCATGGGAGTGATTAATATTCCTATGTGGGTATAGCACACGCCTATATCTCCCAAAAATGAAGAACCCATCTACTGGATATTGTGTAAACCATTGGGGGAAGATGTAGGGACTTATATCAGTGTCTTATAAGTGATTATCATGGATGTACATGTGTACGACTAAGATGGTAACCATACCTCTCAATCTTTCAGAATAAGACATCTGGACAAAGGCATTTTAAAATAAGTACAAATAGGGAATATTTTAAATATTCCTCTTACAAAGTTAGAACATTGATAGAATAATGGATCATTCATTAGTATGAATGTTTTGAGGGTTATTAATTATAAACTACTAATGTCTGTCATTATTGTCTAACTCCACAGTCCCTAATGACTTGCCACTAAATTACCAGAAAGGCACAATATTATGAAAAAAGGAACAAAATTATAAGTCTAAGTTTGGGACATTTACCCAAAATGTGTACAGTTGAGAGGTATGAAGGTAACCCTGTCCTAAATAAATGTACAGAACTAGTGAGATTAGGTGGACAGGTGTGAAGAAAGATGTGATGACAAATGACCAAACATGTATAAGTCAAAAGCATGTACCTCGATAAATGTGATGAATACTTATGTCCTGTGATAGTCAATGTGGAAGGTTAACAGAAACAAAATAAATGTGTCCTCCAGGGTGTTATGCAGTGTCCCCGATACAGTGTTCAGTCTCCCACACTTGCATGTGAGTTCTGCCACTGTCGGAAAGCGCAAATACCGGCGAACACATAAGGTAGATGATAGCAGAATATGTTTTGATTAGCACCTGTTGGCTTTTGTGAGGAACACAACACTCTAGGCGGGTGTGTCCTACAAAAGGAATGTAATGGCATCTGGCCTGTGATTTCTTCATATATTGTGTGTAGTGGTGTAATAAAATGATATATCTTGTATCAGAAACAGATACATGTTATAGGAAACAGTATTATCAACTATACTACTACAAGAAAAATCTAAAGGTATGAAAAGCGCTGAAGTAGTCAGTTTAGTATTGACTGCAGGTATGTGTTGACTTGTCAAATGTTACAGCTGTATATATAGTCCCTATAGGGCTGTCACCTCTACAAATGATGAAAGTGGGAGCTGCTCTGCAGAAATGTCAGACATGGCAGGTCAAAACATACCTACAGCCATGCATACTCCACAAATAGACATATTAGCACACAGCAAAGCTTAGGCCAGGATTCACGAAGCCTTGGACGGCATGTACGAGTAGAGTAAGAGTAGAGCAAGGCAAGATGTCTGGCAAGCTATTCAGCAATATCCTGTAGGGGCGTGTAAGACAGCCCCTAAAATGAACGTTGCACAGACAATGTTAGGATATGCAAATTACCCCATTTGTAGGTGAAAGCTATGCAAATGATGTAAAATTTGTGATACATGAAACAGTAAGCTGTCCGTGCAAGAGTAGAGTTATGTGCAGAAATGTACCCGGATGTTAATTGAGTAACGTTCTGCAAGTAGCTAAACGGAGCAATGTCAGATGCAAATAAAGGATGAATGTAGCTGAAGAAGCATGCCAATGGCCAAATATAAGGCCAGTGGCATGTTTTTCCATTGGAAATTAATAAAACTCTAATTGTCCTCCCCCGAACTCTGGTATTTAAGCATAGCGCAGCGGCACGAATACGCGCTGCGCTTACAAAACAAAAAAAATATGTTAAATATACATACAAATTGTAATGTTAGTAAAAAGTTAATTTGCCATGCAGGTGAATGGCAAGCTGAAGACAACATGGCTACTGAGTAATGGTTGCTATGTGTGGAAGTGCACTTTCAGAGATGTAACCAAGCATTAGTAGGCAATCCTATGCAATTGAGGCTGAGGATAGTGAATCACAATTTGTCATGCCATATGGGCCAAGCCTCTACAGTGTAAGAGTAGGTTAAGGGGACTATCAGCGTAGAAGATAGGTGACAACATGAGTGTGTATGTATAAAACACTGTAATCTTATTGGAGCAGTGTGTCACATGTTTGCTGTCAGTTACTCATCAGTGGAAGAGGCGTGTTATGATTTATCCTAGGTAAAGTCAGGAAACTGATGGTGTACGCCATGGATATCACTGAAGTTTCTTGCAAACCTGCTTACAGTGTGTTTGCGCCTGTAAGCCCGAGTAAGCATGTGTGCAAGAGTGTCTGCCCGTGTGCACGTGTTCAGGAACGAGTAAGCTAGTGTAAGATTGTTGAAGCCTGTGTAATGTCATGTAAGCCAGTGTAAGTGTTTGTACACATGTATACGCCTGTGTGCACGCGTGGAAGCGGATGTGCACTTTACTATGCTCCTATGCGCGGCACTGCTCACTGTGGAAACAGACAGTGAAAAGGAAGGTAAACAAATAGCAGTAAGTTAACCAAGGAGAACTACCACAGCTAGCAGGTGAAAACAATCAGAATGAGCATATTACACAGCCAGTACAGTAGGCCAGCACAGCACAGCACTTACAACTCTACAAACAGCATTCCATCATGTTTTTCTCAGACACACTGCAACACTGTAGTATACTAAGAGAAGTGAAAACTGAAAAAGCTTAACTGAGACAACATAATGTTAGGGGCTGCCATTGCTATTATACGTCAACATATGCAACATGCGGAGGGTTGTGCCAATGTGAATGCTGCTCAGCAACACACAGTGAGTAGACAGAGAAGAGTGTGCAGGCACAGGGTAACCTACCAGGGGCTACATGAGCCAGAGATAGTAGAGTGCTATAGAGTGGACAGAGACCTCCTGCAGAAGATTGTGGAGCTGTGCAGGCCATGTCTCACACACAGAACCAACAGAGGGAAACCCATCCCAGTGGAAACCAAGGTATGTGTTGCCCTAAGGATACAAGCAACAGGTACCTCCCAGAGATCAACTGGTGCTATGATGTGGATTTCACAAACATCAGCATCCAGGGTACTGCACCATTTCATGAATGCCATGTTAGCACATGTCAGTGATCATGTATATATCCCCAATTCCCGTGAGGTATTGGGCAGCAATATGTATCTTTTCCACACAATAGTGGAATACCCTGAGTACTGGGTGCAATACACTGCACGCACATATGCATCAAAGCACCAGGCAGTGAGTGTGGTAGGGCCTACATCAACCACAAGGGCTTTCCCTCCATGAAGTGGTGGTTTGTGTGTGATGGCCAGACCATAATACTGAATGTGTGTGCTGGATGCCCTGGAAGCTGCAGCGCTTCCTATAAGTGGCATCTGATGCAGCTGTACAAAACATTTGGCAATGGGGACAACCCTCATGGTCACCTAGTGGGGGATGCTGGATGTGCAGTTCAACTGTGGCTGATGACACACATCAGAAATGCACACACACATGAACAGGAATGCCATAATGAGGCACACGCACAAACAGAAAATGTAATCTAGCATGTGTTTGTGTTGCTCAAGTCACAGTTCTGGTGCCTGGACACATCTGGTGGAGCATTAAAGCACTTGTCAACTACATGTACCAGAATTGTCTGTGGCCTAGGTCATCTGTGTCACACACACACACACACATGACAGTTTATATACATAGTGTGAGTGACTGTTCATGTATGTGTTTTACTGCAGAACAGTTCAAACACAGCAAAGTCTGTCAATAATGGACAGTCATCATAGTTGTACAACCACCTTGGTGGATATGCATGCAGACCTCTCATTGCTTATGTGATACAGTGATGTACTTCAAAATACCATTGTAAATGCAAATATCAAATGACAAATGAAATAGCACTTGTCTATATGTACACATTGTTACCCATTATACATATTGGGGTCTAATACCTATGTGTTACTGTTGGTATAGTATGTGTAGTAAATGTGGATAACTAACTCTTTTTAGCCTTATAGGTTTACAGCATGGGTTGGATAACACGTATCTGTCTGTATGATACCCTTGTGTAGAATAACTGTGTCATGTGCAGAATGCATTGTAGGCCACAGTATGAATTTCCAGATGTGGACAGGAATATCCCTATTGTCTTTGCTTGTAACTAACATGGCTATATGTCAAACAGTAATGGTCCCAGCAATGTGTGGAGGTCAATACCAGTGCTTACTGGTATAGTATAGTACATGAAGGATCCACATGCTACTGTGTGTCCTACATGTGTGGGTCAGTTGTGAAGATATCATATAACAATTGGTTATTCAGACTGTTGAGGTCGTGTCTACTACCATAATGCAAAACAATCACAGATAGTAACAGTATCACCCACAGCACCGTGTAAAACCATATCAATCACACATGTGTAGACAAGTACAACAATATGTGTATTATAATGCATACTGGCTACCAATAGAAACTATGAAGTGTTAACAGTGTGTAATACAGGGCATGTCACCATTCCAATGTGTCCACTATACATGTACATGCAGACAGTGCACCTTCACCATGTTCACAAATAAATACATGAAAATCTGTACTACACACATCACACACGTACTGCACACTCTGAAACACATGCTGCCAATACTACACATCAGTCAAATGGCACATGGATGGATAATAAATCTTCAGAATTAACAGTGCTGTACACTATACTACATTGATGATCATAGCTGTAATGCATCATGCCTGCTTACATACACCTAGAAGGAAATCACACTTTGTGTTAACAACATTTTAACATTATTACAGTGCTATGAAGCCACCCTGTGCATCAGCACCATGTTAGTCTGTTCCTGCATCAATGTTACACATTACAAGAGGTGGCACAGGTGTCATCATATGCACAGGGTATGTTGTTTCTTTTCCAGAGCCTGTCATTGAGCCATCCAATCAACATGTATGTATTTGTGTGTGTGTGAGGGACAACAGTTTTCGCATGTCCCAATGTTGATGCAATGTGTGTGTGTATGTGTTATCCCTAGCTGTTTGTTTTATGTGTGTGTCTGCATGTACACAGTTTCAGCATGTGTCAGCCATATACAGGAGGTTGTGGGACAGTCACAGACTGTACCTGCCAGGCTGTACAGATCGCCATTTCTGGCCATGGACACCCCTCCATGCATTCAACAATATTCCAGTCCTGCACCTGGCAATGTATACACATACATTCTTGGGATCTGTATCACAACCTGTGGATAAACGGGAGTCAGTAATGTTAACCTGATTTGCATAGTATTGTCATTTAATACATAGTTATATGAGCCATACTCATCCTCCAAAGTAATAACCACTGCTGACTGTTGCTGAGATGTGCACACGACTGTTTAAAGGTGCTGTACTATCATTGTTTTCAATGTCCCTTGTAATACCCAGCAACAAAATAACTGGTCACTACACAACTATAACCCAGGATCACTACAGCACACAGTATGTGCACTATCACAGAGCCATAGCAGATTTAGATACATCCAAGGTGATCACATACAGATAATGCAGCACATTCAATAGTGCTAATATCCACATACATATTATATATATATATATATATATATATATATATATATATATATATATACACACACACACACACACACACACACACACACACACACACACACACACACACACACACACACACACTTGGCAGGGTTGGGATTAGAACACAGACCTAACTACCTTATCACACTACAGCATTATGCATGTACAGAACATGCTACCGTGATTACTAGATCACAGCAGTCACACAGGCATACGTCTAGCTTGCTGACATCAGCATCAAAGGCAAAGACACCATACGGATTCTATGGAGAGTGAATAGTGTAAAAGCAATGTACTGTTGTCATGCAGCAGGAAACACCCACACACACACACACACACACACACACACACACACGTGGCAGGATTGGGATTAGAACACAGACCTAACTACCTTATCACACTACAGCATTACGCATTTACAGAATGCGCTACCGAGATTACTGAACACAGCACTCCCAGAGGCATACTTCTAGGTGGGTGACATCATCCGCAAAGGCAAAGATGCCGATAGGGAATGTATGTGGTGTGAGGCATCTAAAAGCATTACTGTGTCCCCAGGCAGCTGGAAACACACACACACACACACACACACACACACACACACACACACACACACACACACACACACACACACACACACTTGACAGGGCTGGGAGTCGAACATACACCTAACTACCTTATCACACTACAGCATTACGCATTTACAGAATGCGCTACCAAGATTACTGAACACAGCACTCCCAGAGGCATACTTCTAGGTGGGTGACATCATCCACAAAGGCAAGGACGCCGATAGGGAATGTATAGAGAGTGAGCAGTCTGAAAGCATATTACTGTCCCAAGGTAGATGTAGACAAACACATGGCAGTGGTGTGATCGGAGCAACTAAATATCTACGGAGCACTACAACAACACTACATAGATACGGGATGCACCACAGACAGTGCACCCTTCAAGACAGCAACCAGTGTGTTAAATGTAGGCATCCATCGTGACATTGAAAATGGACATCTGTTGCCTGGATGACCACCATCTATACAGGATGTCAATGGCCATGCCCACACACAGTATCACACACTGTTTGGAATGTACTGTGTCCACACACACACACTGGGCATGCTCACACACTTAGCAGTTGCAAAGGGCACGCTGCACAACATTTGAATGTACCGTGCGTCCATGTACACGGGCGTGTGTCCATGCACGATTCTAAACAGCAGTTTGGAATGTACTGTGTGTCCATCTACACAACTGGGCATGCTCACACACTTAGCAGTTGCAGTCTTGCATGCACACGATTCTAAACACAGAAGGCGCTGTTTGGAATGTACTGTGTCCATCTACACAACGGTGTACTGGGCATGCTCACACACTTAGCAGTTGCAAAGGGCCGTCTTGCATGCACACGGATTCTAAACACGGAAGGGCGCAGTTTGGAATGTACTGTGTGTCCATCTACACAACGGCGTACTGGGCATGCTCACACACTTAGCAGTTGCAAAGGGCCATCTTGCATGCACACGGATTCTAAACATGGAAGGGCACAGTATGGTATTACTGTCCCCATGTACATGAAGGCCACTCACATGTATTGACCAGTACACACTCAGGAGCTATCACAGATGTCTCAGGTGCAGATCACAGAGGTACACACCACAATCTACAATGTAGCCCTCAGACATCACCATGTCATTGGACCAGCAATACACAGCCATACATTAACACAACACCATGTGACTCATGACCAGTGGACTGTACATAGGTCTACAGCAACTGTGCAGACTACACATGTACCGACAGGGTTCCATCATGTGTTATGCATTGCAATGATACCACTGTACATAACCAGGTCGGCTCTACACATACCAGGGGCCCTGGGTCTTACACAGCTGAGACAGATGACTGCAGCTGTACACCAATGAACACACATGTTTGGCTATGTCATACATGTAATTGCAGTGGATATGTGCATGGACCACACACATAACACATATGTACATAGCATAGCTTTTGCTGTCCTCCGTGCAGACAAGTGGCTACAGCAATCATATGCATGCAAATGGAAGGTGGGTCCATGGCTGTTGAATGCTAACAGTACATGAGGTAGCAATGTTGACCGAGGACACATTCCCTATGTACTAGTTACCCATGACACCCATCATATCATACAACAGTCCATGTGTTATGTATGTCAACACACATGTCCACCAATTGCAATGCATACAAACATGGCTACATGACAGGCATGTAGGACCAACACACATGTACAATCTGTAGTGTGCATGCAGCTACCATGCATGTGCAGTAGCTGATGTAAGTAACTCATCTGTGCCTAACTACAACATGCAGTTGCAATGCAGCCCCATCATTGACACCTGTATATGGTGACATACTGACAGTACGGTAGGATGTACAGCAGGTATGGATGGATGTGTGTACATAAAGTGGTGATCCACCTGTGTAGATGGATGTTTGCCGGGGATGGCTCACAGGTGTGTCACATGCCATCCTACCATTACACGTGCAAACAGTACGCTATGTTACCATGACTTGACGGTGGAAACATAAAACCTACACAGTGGTCAGGTGTTACTGACAGTACGTCACTTGACACCTGTAACACTTACATCCTCCCATGTGCATATAGCAGCACAATTGCCGAAGGTAGCGTTGGTACACATAATGCGGCCAATACTGCTGCATGTCTGTCAGACATATCATCATATAGCAGGTGTATCATTCACAGTACTGCCATGTGTGTTTGCTTGTGTGACCATATATGCCACATATGGTGGGGAATACATCCCAATTGTTACACACCCCTGTACACTGTTGTAGAGATCTGTACATACTGCAGTGTGGAAAGCATGATGTAGGCAGGTGTGGTGTGTGTATCACACATGTCAGCTATCCATATGTGTATGACATTTGTGGTCTCCACAGTGTGTGTGTGTGTATGTAGGTATGTATGGCTGTCTGGTGCATGGAGTGAGGGTGTATGCTACCATACAGAACACACAGGATCCCTAACCCCTCATGGTGATGCAGTCCATTACCCTGTCGATGCCATCGGTCTCAGCAGCACTGGCTACCTGTACATGTTCTTTCTCTGTGTCGCATTGTGTGGGTGCACAGTACTGTGAGGGTGATGACCACATAGGCAAGGGTCCTCACCTCAACACTATGGGGTGTGTGTTATAGTGTTGTTGACCCCATGAGTGTGAGCATGTTCCCGTAATGTGACAGGGTATTACTGCTACACAGTGAGGCCTCATGCTATCAAGTGGCCTCTAACATTATCATTGGCCAGACCGCTGTGTACAACCCCTGCACCATGTCAACATACCTGTGATGTGACCTGGTATGGATGTGATGTCTCTAGCCACTGTAGCCTATTAAACTGCCCACATGCTTCTGGATCAGTATATGTGTGGACATCTGTGGTATGTTAGACTTTCCAACAGTCAGGCTGAGGCTACGTATAGCATGCTGATATTGCCATATGTGCCTGTGAGTACTCCACAGTTACACATGGGAGACTGCAAACAGTGCTACCTGTAGGCACATGCAAGTAGACCATAAGGAGGGAACCAGGGCATCATTACCAACATGCTGTTACTGTTGTTACCGAGACACATACAGTGAACATATAACAATGCATGCTAAACCTGTACTACATGGTATGTCTGGTGCATGTCAACAGTACACAACTAATGTAATATACATCTCTCACTATTCTCACACAACTAATGTAATATACACTTCTCTCACTATTCTTACACAACTAATGTAATATACACTTCTCACTATTCTGTTCACCCTGTGCATCAGACCATTTGAGCATGTCCCTGCACTGATGGTGTGGATGACAGGGATGTGGCACAGGCTTCATCATATGCACAGGGTGATAATGTTTGCCAGGGGCATAGGCTGCACCAATGGATGACATCATGTGTGTGGGTAAGGGCCAGTGATATGATTGGACATGTCTGTTCAGTATGCATGTGGGTGTTGTGGTGCCCTACAGATGTCTTTGCTGTGTGTGTATGTGTGCACACAGTTCTGCCTTTTGTGAGGCCTACACAGGGGTATTATTGACAGCTCCAGATTGTACAGACCAGGTTGTACAGCTCACTGTGTCCGGCCATGGCCACGTGACCTGTGCCTGCCAGGGGTTGCACGGGCACTACCAGGTGGAGGTACAGATTGGCTACTGTCTGATGACACATGTCCACTGGAACCGTGTCCCCGCTGGGAACATCCAGGGCCATGTCCACGTGGCCTGCTGTGTCCTGGTGTGGACAGCACAGCACCAGCTGCACTGCTACTGCTACTGGCACTATGGGAGCGGGCATGTGAGGTGGCATGCTCACATTGACCTGCACTAGGTGGTGTAGCTGGCCTACGTCCACGTGGCCTACGCCTCACTCCTACCAGATGTTCCAGCACAGACAGCTCACGCTCGCGGATTGCCATGCCATGGTCAAGGATTCCGATCATGTCACCCAATCGCCTGTCCAGAACATCAGCAATCTGCTGTTGAGCATTTGCCAATGCCTGGATGTTGTCATTTAGGGTATGGATAGCAGCCCTCTGCAGCCTCTGCCCTTCTCTGTTCTGCCATTCAGCACGTGCCTGTGCCACCATTACAGTCTGGAACATGCATCTGGTGATACCAGCTGCTGCGCTCTGTCCTGCAGGTGCATGTCTGCCAGAGGTCCTCCTACGAGCAGCACCAGCCACATGCCTGTGTGGCACATCTGCAGTCATTACACTGACACCATGGTGTGTAGACACACCTTCTGTAGCCACCACACGTTCCTGTTCCATGCTAACAGACACTGACTGTCCTTCCTCTATGGCCACTGGTGATGCGGTATGTGTTGGCAGCAGAACTGTGTGTGGGGAAGAGGGGGACATAGCTGGGATGGCAACCATTGGCACAGATTCAGCCCCTGACAACCCTGCCTGTACCTCATGCATATGTTCATCACTGCTAGTATCTGTGGGGACACTAACATCAGATGGACCGCAGGAGGGTAACACCTACATCACCTGTGAATGCAAAGAAAGACTCTAAATTACAATAGACACACACACACACACACACACACACACACACACACACACACACACACACACACACACACACACACACACACACACACACACACACACACAGACACACACACACACACACACACACACACACACACACACACACACACACACACACACACACACACACACACACACACACACACACACACACACACACACACACACACACACACACACACACAGACACACCATGCATGTGATTTGACAGATGGCATGCAGCATGCCTGTGGTACAGCAGAGGGCATGCAGCTCAGACATTAATAGTGTTAGTAAGCATACCTCCCTGGGGTGCACACTACAGCAAGCAGGTGTCATATCAGTAGCCATGCAGTTCACACAATCATGGTAGTATGCATGCATCTCCGTGATACACCATGTGGACCAGAACAGGATAACAGTACACATGGCTGATGTGACCTTGACATGTAATCTGCTGATGTGTGCATTAACATGCATACATGTCTGACACAATGGTGTCCTGACACATGTACAGCATCGTAATGGGCATCACATTGTGGTGTTGTCTGTATGCCCTACAGATAGAATGCATGTTTAGCAAATGTGCATGAGCATGGAAGGGTAGTGTGAGCCATCTACATTGCTATACAGTGTGAAGTACAGACACTGTGCCATTGCATGGCATCATGAGGCATCTATATTGCTGTACAATGCATAATATGTACACAGTGCATAGCCATAACTGCATGCATACCCATGACATAACTGTGGATTGTGACCCACGATGCTGAGGTGTATACACACCAAACCATGCTGTGTCAAGTGACAGGTCACTGGAGGACCTACAGATGACACCCCTGCACAACAACTACAGGGTCTTAGCTGCCTGGCAACCATGTCCACACATAGCGGACATGTCAATTCACCATTTCCCACATGACATTGATGTACCACACACACGAGGTGCACAGCTAACGGTGATGTCCTACAGCAGCAAGGGAAATGTACAGTATCTGTGGCCTGATGTGGTGTCAATGTCTGTGGAAGCTGTACAGGTGACTACTGTCATGCTATGACACAGTCGTGATGTTCAACAGATCTTATATGGTAGACTTCAGTGACACCTCCACTAGCTGTGCACAGGCTTTTAGGATGTCCAGTGTACCACATCAACTGTATAATCAGTCAACTAAGGCTATAATTGGACCATGTGTGGACAATGTGCAACAGGGTGTATACACATCACATCTACTGTGTGGCTACGTGTCTCTGGCCATCCCCCATGGCCATGTGTGCACATGTGTTGGCCAAATGTGTGTGATGGGCATCTATCTCACATGTCTGTGTTGTCCCATATGACATACACCCATAGATGTCAGATATGTCACCATCCACAGGGCTATGCAGACAATGGGTTGTATGTTTGGTATGTGGGGTATGGGTCATGGGATAGTGTGACAATATTGCAGCCAGAACACTACGTGTCTGGGACATGTCAGATGGCACATCACAATGTGTGCACCCAATGCAGGGGCATATAACACAATTATGACACCTGTGGGCTGCCCATATCAAAGCTCACTGTGTGGTACTGTTTGCATACCACACAATTTGTTCCAATGCATATTACATATGCCTCCATTGTATAACACCTCCACCGTTGTATGCACAGCTGACCACACATGTAGCAATGACAAATACTGTGGTTTCAAGTCGGTGTATCATTTTGTTTGTATATATTGCACATGGGTGGCCTGTGTGAATGATGGGTGATGCGACCTGTATATCGTGACTGGAATGAACATCAAGTGTGCAAGTGTTAACTGGTCACATGGCAAATAGATCTATGCTTTAACATGCCTGATACTGGTGACAGTCTCACCTGCAATGGACTCATGTCTGTGCGGCACGCCAGAGGTACCTGTATAGGGGTGACACAGCAGTATGAACATTATCCATGACTGTATGACAGCCACAGGGTGCACTGTGCATGTTAACACATTTGCCTGTATAATAGCATATAGTATGCACATGTGTGCATACACAGGGTAGCATACTGTACTATGCAGCATGTGTGTCCACATACCTTGCATATGTTGTTACTTTACATAATGTACAGTGACACATGCAACTAAATGGGATATAATAGCCATATGTGCAGTACTGACTTACCAGGCAACTCCAGGCTCATTGGTTGGGAGACACCCACCTCCACGATGGCAGCTAGTGTTTGTGGATGCTGTTCTGAGGGTGTCCCCAGACT
Organism: Protopterus annectens; assembly: GCF_019279795.1. NCBI lineage: Eukaryota > Metazoa > Chordata > Ceratodontiformes > Protopteridae > Protopterus > Protopterus annectens. Next base: position 597,976,239 of record NC_056729.1, read on the forward strand.
GGCCAGTAGCTCCTCGGTGTGTGTGAGTGGGGGCTGGGTTGGTGGCCCACCACCTGTTCCACCTTGTTCCCTGGCGATTGCAGTGGCACGCTGTTTTGCATGTTGTATCAAGTCCGTGCAGTGTCTGCGCACCTGCTGGTAGGTGCGGTTATGGCCACCCACATCGTTCACCCTCCTGCGAAGATCCTGCCACAGGTCGTCCCGCTGCTGGGCATGTTGTGGCACATGGCTGAACAACACCTCATAGTTCTCATGGAGGTACGGGATGAGGACATCATCCTCCTGGCAGCTGTACGCTGGAAGGCATGTACGAGGCATTATCTGTAAGACATAATGATGGTGACAGGTCACAGTTTCAGAGATGTACAGAGATACTGCTGCACATACATTTCTATGACATCTAGTACATCTGCACAGTTATCTTTGCAAATCATCATGACTCTGACATGACTGACGTGTTTGTGTCACACACATGTAACACCCATTATGCATTGGATATCATCACCATAAATGTGTGTCACCTCATTACAGTGTTCATACTCCATGTGAATGCTGTCTTGATGTGGGCATGTCTATTTGCCTGCACTGGTGTTCTTACCTATCTGCACATGCCTGGATGTGTCCACGGTAATGCTGTTGACCTTGATGCTGTGTATATGTCACATATCAACACAGACACAGCCTTAATAGACTTGAGCAGTGACAATGGACAAATACGCATGGTAACCTGTACATGCATGTGTTTTGCCATATACATCTACACAGCACTGTACAGCTGTTCAACATCCTGCCACGGATCACCTGTGTTGCACATGTGATAGACATGGGACAATGGCTAGTCGGACATCATTCACAAGGATGGTTATCAACCATAGCATGTATGGGCAAGGTTTCCTAGCTGTAACAGACAGCCATTATGCCACTGCAAGGTGCATCAGTGCCACATTACTGATCCAGACAGTTGATACTACATCTACCATGCGGCCATCACACCATGTATGACTGGGATGACATGTGCAGCTTTGATGGACAGGGTTGCATGGTTTGGTGGGAGTATGTCACATGTATGGCACAGGGATCTGTCCAGCATGTGGCGATCCTAGTATTAGGATGGTGGATGTCCATGACGTATGTCTTACAGATCAGGATATGGACATGTAGCATGTCCATCATCATGGTGTAGCAGATGTCTTTATGCAAGGTAGACAGCATGCTGTATAGTGGAGGTGAGGATTGTGAAGGCTGGTATCGCCCATCCACGCATGGCCATTACCCCTTAAAGGTGATATGTGATCCAATATTGGTCACCCCAGTGCTGTATATGCCTGTCCAATGATCTCTGTGCTCATGGATGGCACCCTGTCATGACATGGGTACCTCGTATGACTACCTAAGGGGCCTGGAGATGTCACCAAATCAGGGAGGTGTACTGCACAGCACCATCCCTTACACAGTGTCCATAATGTTGACCACAGCCTAGGTGGTAGTTAATGGGTACAGGGATGTTCACCTAGCGGTGACAATGCTGATATCATCCATCAGAATGTGCACATATGTCACACACCTCAACCACACAGCCCATTCTGTATGTTGTTCACAACACTGACACAGCTATTCCTCATAGGTCATGGCCATTCACATCCTTACATACACAGATGCCTAACATTTGTCTGTGTGGTATGGGCTACAATGAGGGTGGAGTACAACACATTAACCCTGTTCTACTGTAGCTGGCACTGGTGTGATATGCACATGTCACTCTGGCACCTTTGTAGTTGTGAGTCTGTCAACAGGCCACTGGTAGAACACTCCTGTGACATACAAAGGTATTTGTAATCAAACATCCGTACTGTCTTGTACATCTGTACTGCTAACATCTACAGTGATAATGGTTCATGGACATGCACACCATACTCAGCAGGGTTATAGTGTGGTGCCACCCATTATGACTGTCGTCACCACTTGTGGGTTGATATTATCCAACACCCTATCTGTATTGTATGGTCATGCTAGGCACTTGTTCAGAACTTGTGAGCATGTCATGAGCTACTGATTAATATAGCACCCATTCCACACCATTTCCCACAGGTACACTGGCTGTCCTAAAATTTCCAGCTTGCTTATGGTACAACAGCTGTTGTACACATGTAACTCACATATCCTGTGAGACATGGTTGTATATACAGGCATGTCCAACTGTCACATACCAGTGCTATTGCCTGTCTATATGATGGATATGTCATACATGTGGCAATAGAGCAATTGTCTCATGTACACATTCAATGCTCACCTCCCAACATACCACACTACAGCCTGTGGGGGATGCACTTATGCAGCCCTGCTGGGGGTAATGCTGTCACCAACCCTGACTGCACCTGACAGTCATGTGTGGATGTGTAACATTCGCAACACACCCCACTCATCACATAGTCTCACATGATCTCCACCACAGGCCACACATATGAGGACAACTTGTGCAGTACCTCTCCATACTCTGTGTAGGCACCAGATGCAGCCCCATCACGGAACACAACATCACCAACTTATAGCCCACAGACTCATGTGTGCCCATCACATACAGCCAATAGGGTGTTATAACATACACAACACACCAGTCATAGGTGACTCTGTAGGCGGTCACACTGCAGTTCCACACAGCAGGCTACACAAGGCGATAGTCGCTTACATCTTGCTGTTGGGTAACTGGTTCTGCAACATAACCTATGCACCCATGCCACACCTCACCAGGTACAATGTGACTGTCATTCTCCATGCTAGTGTGACTGCCCTGAGATGCCACTTCACAGACTACGTGTGCAGGGACATGCAATAGCTCACCAGTCTTGTAGCCCTGAAGGTGTGGGCCAAGCCCTGGGGAGCATTATGCATTCATCCAGACCCAATACCACTGTACAACAACTGACTGTGTCACTTCAACAGTTGCCTATGCTTCTGCTGTCATTCCACAGGCATCTGGTATCTGTCCGCTTTGACTGACCTGGTCAAACACAATGCTTTGGCACAGATGACCTGCACCTGTCAGCCCTGGGAGTACAGATCACATGTAAGGCTCTTGCTGCTTCTATACTGCCTGTCTTGCACAGTTTCCAATAACAGTCACCGGCAGAACGGGAACTGGCAAGCAAGACATGGGGTCATGTGACACAATGCTTGCATCTTCCTCTGTGACACACGCAGGCAAGGCACACCTTATAATGCACCACTCCAATATCTCTGCAGTGACTGGGACCTGCCTCTAGGCTCTGCAGAGCACACCTGCAATGACAGGTTATAGACAGACTATACCTTTCAGGCACATACCTGGACCGGCACACCCACAGCTGAGGTGTTCCCATATCCCACTATGTTGTACACACATCCTGGCTAGTTACTTAGCACAATGCATCAGAGGTGCTCCACATGCAACTAACTGTGTCCGGAACTGCTATACACATTGTAACAAGCTACAGATTCAACAACATACCCCACGGTTACCAGACCCCATTTGTTGGTGTACTGGACAATAGGGCTCAGACAGCTACTACTGATGTGTGACTGACACTACCCCACACTTAACTGGGATAGCCACTCATGTACTGACACATCCATGAGTCATAACCTCCACTCGCCTGGATCAACCCATACACACCACCTCCAAGACCAACATTAACATTGACATGAACACTACCAACATGTGACTGGTGTTCCACACTTGGGGTTATCCCCTCATTGGTGGATTCTGAACATATGCTAATCAACCTTGTTAGCCACATCCCGGCACCACACCCTTCACGGCATACACAGTACATGAGTACTACAACACCTACTACAGACGTCTTATGACAGCGGTTGTTAACGTCATGACACCCGTGCAGATGGACAATGCACATACAAATGCTGAAACATACCCCAGTGCACTTCATTAGCATGTACATGACTGCATGGATCATGCTATTCCACACAGAGCCATGATGGTACACACCAGATAACAGACGCCACTCTGGTGGTCAAGTTCCATGGACATAATGTACAACAACAGGTGGAGGCTGTTGCACAGTGGTGTACAATCCCATGGGTGGGGTAGCTCACTGGTCAGCCTCGGTAGGGCCATGGGATCCCTCATCACATACTCCAAGACTAGCTACATAAACATTACTGCAACACATTCCGGGGTGTACCACAAGGCATTATGGTGGTATGTCAGTAGTCAATGGCAATACCCACATCTGCTCTCACATACAACAGTCACTCAGGAACATTACAGACCCAGGTGATGTTGGCAACATGCTGGTGGATGGATTCATTGCTAACATTACACCCTCTCACTCACTACAGGGCCACAATCCATGCAGGAACATTGTGGTGTCCCTGCTGGCAGACCTACACAGTACTAGCCTGCACTCTATATGTCCTGGGACACTGGCCCCATGTCACCTTCCAAAGTCCCAGGCTGTGATGTCCGCAAACCTCTGAATGACATGTCTCCCCACTAGGCCACCGTATTTGGTAATAGCCTTGTATCAGACATTGTGGCCCCTGAATGGCACACAGCAACATTTATCACACTCCACACAGGTGGCACCAAAATGCACGAGAAGGACTATAGTCCTACACACCTCACTGGACTGTTCTGCACGGCTATGGGGCACATCATCAAGGATGTCATTCACAGAGACATTGTTGGGCTCCGGTCCTTTGATGCCACCCAGGTTGGGTTTGTTAGGGCCAGAGCATGGCCCCTACACCTGGTGGACTCCTTTCATACAGTTACCAGGGTAGTTGATGATGGTACAGGAGTCCACACATCCTACATTGTCCTCTCATTGCCTTTCAGCACCGTTCTCCATTCTGGTATTGACAACATACACATCCACCTGCACATCGTACCCTATGTCCCAGGATGTTATGCAATGTGGCTCATGGACAGGACACACACAATGAGGGTAGCATACCATAGTACCTACTGCATTTCAGTTACATTTGGCATACCACAGTCCTCAGTCATAGGGCTCCTCATGTTCAGTATATGCTTCCCTGAGGTACAGGCTAGCACAGAGGGACTTTCCCTGCCTAGCTTTACAAACCCCTGCATACAAAGCACCATGATTGATCCACCAGCTGATACTGACTCCATCCATATGGGTGTCACTGTGACAGATACCTGATATGAATATCATGGCCACAAGCTGCATGACACAAGGTGCATGAACATCACCTTTGCATTACACCATTCACCCACTGACTATCACATAGGTGGTAGTCCCCTACATACATGTCATATTGTACATGTTTGTAGTACACACGCATGTCGCACCCACTCCTGTGGTTACCGTATTGCCACTGTGACGTGGATACCCTTCTATGTGGCCACAATTATCTATACTGGGTGTGTAGCTGGTACATAGGCACCCATTGTACCTCTGAACTCAAGACTTCTACACACATTCAAGGGTACACCACCCCATTTAGGGTGTACCTTACACAAGAGCTATAACTTCACATTCCACAACATTAACACGCCATGATGTTTATTGAGCTCTGACTGTTAAAGTATGCGCCTGAACTACGGACACCATGTCTGTACACATTTGCATACTACATACTCAGGGGTGACCTCTGCTGAACAGACACGGCCCATGTCCACAACAATTTTAATGGATATACTCCACATACGTGACATAAGCAAAAGCCACTGTGAGCAACATGCTCATGGATATGTGCACACACACAAAAATGAGTGGGATGTGCCTGAGGGTTACATTCCCAAACCGGACACTCACCATGCTTTGGAACAAGACTCCTATGTACATCAGGCAGGGACACTCAGTAGCACTGTTCATGTGATACCTCCCTTGGTGGTTGGGAGACACATGTACGCCAGGGATCACTGCAGTGGCTGTACTGTGCAGAGGTGCAGGTAACACATGGCTCTGCTGTTCACAGGACACTACCCTAGAGAGGTGCCACTGGTGAGAACACTGTAGTTGTGCTTACACATAGACTTGCCAGACTGCATAGTACCCCACTATGAACCTGTGAAGCTATTACATGTCCTTTGTGCATGGTTACTTGGTAGCCCTTCCATTTAGATTAGCTATCATGCTGTAACAATGTCCTGTGCCTACAAGCCATATGTATCCTGTTATTGTACATGCCAATAGACGATACCTTTGGTATGCATGATATGCCTGTTATGCTGTGTAGAATATCTGACATATCTACCTACAATACTATTACATTACACATATTTTACATAGTATCCCTTAATGCAAAGCATACTTGCACACCTTAGACATGTCATTGTCGTTATATGCCCATACACATGCCTACTGTGACAGTATATCAACATATACTATCCCCTGCTATGGCACGTACTTGTTGGACATACCCTACCACTGACGGCGGGTTGTATGGAATTGTTCTGTTTACAGCCCTCATGTAGCATCCCTTGTGGTGTCTGTGATGTGTACCTTGTGGCCCACTGCTGGATGCACAGTTTCTACAAGCTTAAGTATGCTCAGCAAGACATCACTACATAAATACCTTTTCCCACTTTATGCATTGTGGACACTTTTAATTAATGCAAACCAGGCTGTACATACAGTAAATAATTAATACAAAACATGCAATACATAAACTTACATACTGAGTGTTCTACATACCTTGTTATCGTTACAGACTTTCGTCTCTATCTCTCTCACACTGCTTACACAGGTATTTTGTATGAGCATACGGTTTGAATGTCTGGCAAGTCATCCTTATATACGTCGATACCTGTAACATGTGGTTTCCTGCCGCCAATTGGTGTTCCTGAGTGACTAATTACTTGCATATCAGCTGTGCAGCTACTCCATTCACCAATTATGCGGCAACAGTGGGGTATAATTGAATTCTCCACTTGGGCATTGCCCATTTGCCCTACCTTTGGGGAGACGGTCTGTATTGTGTTTTGTTATGTGTAATTGCAACTGCTATGCATAGAGACAAGTATACTTTGGATTCATGTCCCCCGTGGATTGTGTGTGACAGCTAGAGTATGTGGTTCAACATGTGGGTGTACCTGTCATCCCAACGTCTGATAATGGACTATTGCAAACAAAACCTGTAACATCGCTGTTTGTTCCATTATACAACGGCTGCAATTTTGCATGGCGCCTTTAATTGTGTCTCTCACAAGGTATGTTGACGGTTCTGCAGATGTAATTGACTGACTGGATGTTTGTGCTGTTATTACAGTCTGTATTGCTATAGTTTCTAGTGTGGGGGATGTCGGTGGGTGTACGTAGCATATACAGGTTTGTGGGGCTTGCATTTCTACATATTCCATATATATGTGTGTGGGCTCTGTCCCTAATTAAAGAGCTATCAGTTAGTAGACTTATGTTATGGGATTGTACATTGGGCCATTGTTAATTGGTTTCTATATAGTATGCAGGTGAGGTTGATACTTCCATACCTCTGGAATTGCAGCAATATGTAAAGGGATATGTCTAAATGACAGCTATCCCGTGTATTTCTGTCCCAGATATTTGCAGTCATTGTGGTTGTGTTGGTAACAGAACCTCTTTGCCATGGGTTGCCACCTTTTCATATGGCCATTGTTGGACACTTGTGGGACACCCAGCGGTGTTTACAGGCCAACAGATAGCCACGGTCAGTACACAGGATAGCACATACTTTTATCCTCAATACATACCTATTGTTGTGGGACTTTGGCTACTTATCATATTGCATGTAACATTTCCGTTTCTTTCATACAGGCATAACTATTTAATGCAACTATTACATTATATATGGGACATATTAATGTCCTACAATCTCGGACATTTGCCCTTTGTAATGTTTTATGTCAGGACACACATACCCAGGGACTGGCTGTCCCTCATAATATGGGATAGGTGGTAACCGTATGCCTATGGCTAGCTATACCCACACCTACCGTAATGATCTACCTCCGAGTTGGCACTAACAGACACATGATGCGGACACACACACATTACAGTCAGATGGATATGCACACGGCACCCTCCACACACACATACACAGACTATGGCACTCACAAACACAGTTGAACACAGTACCTACATGGACCGCAACACCGGCAGCGGTAACTAAATGTCCATTCATATCATCATACTATTACTCGCGGTACTGTGTTCTTTTGGTCTTTCAGCCTTGTGGTTACACATGTCGGTATGTTACACATTCCATAGTTGGCGGTATCCTATTTATTTGTACCTCCAAGGTGTTATGAATGTCGTTGACCTATCTATATATATATTTGCAGATATCGCTGAATCCATATATATCAACATATATCACTCTATCGCCCTTTCTATCTGTATTATATATATGTATATATGTGTATATATATATATATATATATATATATATATATATATATATATATATATATATATATATATATATATATATATATATATATATATATATATATATCTGATGGGGAAAGTGACAGGCAAGCTACACCTTTCATTGTGTACTTGGTGTATACTGTTTCCTGGACTCCGCATGTTTGTGTCTGCACCTGTCACATTACACACCTGCCGTAGGTTAGGGTTACCAGTTGTCCCACTCTGAGAGGGACAGTCCCTCTTTGAGCAGTTGTGTCCTGCAAAATATTTGTAAGCATGGCAAATGTCCTGAGATTTTAGAACATACTTATTTCCTATAGTTTATGTAATAGTTGCATAAAACAGTTAATCTGCATCTGAACCACCTATATGTTATGGAAACAGAATAAGTAAGTAAACATTACAAGAATGAGCTTTCATCTAGGCAAAACAGTGTAGTTCTGATTTTCATACTGGCTGGGTGTATGTGTCGGCCTGCAGACATCTGACGTATGTCCCACATTGGTCATTTGATGAGGTGGCAACCCTACCATAGGTACATCTTGGCTAGCAATAGTGTTAGGTGATTTTATAAATGATTGTGTGTTCTACACCTGGCAGTGGTCATTTTACCCTTCAGAGCAGGCACTATTAGTACAGTGGTGAATAATGCTAGTTTCACCTGTTCTGGACATCACTGACCGTGATCTGTGCAATATTCGGAGAAGCTTATCCCTGTTTCGTGCATATCCATATAGTCATATTTAAACGTCGCTTACCAGCAGTGAGCAATGCATACTCCCGCTAATGTGTGATAAACATGATCTGATGACCTGCATCCAACATGCATTACTCGTGCCTTAAGGATTACGTTACATCCCTTGCAGGACATGGGACCGGGAACATGCATGACGGTTACTGCATTTAACAAATGGCCATCTGGGATTTGAACACGTGTTATGTCGTTTTGTACATGGAGTATACTACGGCTGTTACTCCATACTGCACTCACATGGGTAAATCAGTTAGTTTACATATTGATGAGTCCAGTTAATGGTATGTCTATGTGATGTTTATTGGATGTGTTCCAGCACTGGGTATGTATATCACAGTGAGCCACACACGATACTTTGCTACACCTTCAAACGACCGTAGGTGGAGCACGCTGGGGTGACGAATACCTGTCATGGGTACACCCCATGCCTTGACACAACATCCATAATTATATTATGTGGAGCCCCTCATTAACACAGCAGGGACTCTGTGCTGAGTGTGTGCAGAACAGTGCTTACACACATGTGCTCCCACAATTGCCTCTGTTCCTCTAAGGGACAGTTGGTTACTCGATGTTGTGGCGACAGCGGACACTGTTTGCCCCGTTTGGTGTATGGCCTCTGACAATCGGCCGTGTACCTACCGTGTACCTGGGAACCTATACACACAGCACCACCATATGCTGATAGGCGCATGTACTGTTCAGGTGTTGACATTCCGTGTTCCAATAGCTGTTGTGTGTACAATGTTTGAGGGCTGCCTATGTAGGATTCACACAGTGGGCCACCTATACATTACAATTTACAGGTGGTCAAGTTTGTGTGCCATCCATTTTACTGTGTGTGCAGGTGGAGAGGTGTGTCAGTCCGTAGGGGCCTACGCTGTCAGAGTATGTGCTATATGTTCCCTCTTTGCCAAGGCGTAGGCATACTGGGCATGCCTCCATCTGCCTACTGGGGCTGGCACAGTGTGTTCATGGTCTGTATCCCTCTGTGCCTGTGATGGCCTTGGCAATTGCGGTGGGCTATGAAGGTCTTCACCATTTTGTCCCTGCTGCAGCTGTTTCCGCAGGATCATATTATGTAGCATGGCACATACTATGACGATGTGGGCACACGTGCCTGGAGAGTAGTGCAAGGCTCCACCAGATGTGTCCAAGCACTAGAACCGTGATTTCAGCATCCCAAACAGACGCTCTATGATGATTCTGGTTTGTGCATGTGCCTCATTATGGCATTCTTGCATGGGTGTGTGTGCATTTCTGATGGGAGTCATCATCCACGGTTCCAGTGCATAGCCAGCATCCCCCACAAGGTGGCCATGTGGGCTGTCCCCCCTGACAAATACCTGATACATCTGTGAGGCATGCCAGATATGGGAGTCATGGTAGCTTCCAGGGCTGCCAGCACACACATCCATGATAATGTCCTGGGAATTGCAGACGACCTGGCAGATGGAGTGGAATCCCTTGCGGTTTATGTAGCACCTACCATGCTCACCGGATAGTGACTTGATTTGTATGTACGTGCAGTCTATCACACCCAGTACATCCGGGTAGTGTGCCACACGGTGGAAGTGACGCATATTGCTGGCCAACTCCTCCTGAGTTTGGGGGAAGTATATATGCTCATTGGCATGTGGTAACATGGCATCCAGGAACTGGTGTAGTACCCTGGATGCTGATGCCTGTGAGATCCCCATTATATCTCCAGTTGGCCTTTGAAAGGTACCTGTGGCTAGTATTTGCATGCTTACACATACCTTCGTGTCCACTGGGATGGGTTCCCCTCTGTTGTTTCTGGTTCTCAGGCGTGGCCGGCACAGCTCCACTATTTGCTGTAAGATGTCCCTGTCCACCCTGTAATGCTCTACTATCTCCAGATCATGTAGCCCTGGTAGGTTACCCTTGGTCTGAACACTCTTCTCCTCCTCCGGGGCCTGTGGTGGTTGTCGGCATCATCCTCCACAACACCGGCAGTCTCTAACACATGGTGATGAATCACAGCTATGGCAGCTCCCAACATGTACATTTTAAAAGTTCCTCGTGTGTTTACACCTATGGTGCACTGTTTGGGAATACACAGGTGTGTGTAGGGTGCTTTCACACTTTATACTATTGTGCTGTGAACACCGATGATGTCATAGAGTGTGTATGTACGTTCGTAGCTACAGGGTATCTTATGTGTTTTACTACCAGAACTACTATTGTGGTGCCTTTGGTGTTGAATTACATTTGGCTGCCATGGATTACCTCTTGACCTTCCCTTTACATTTCTGCACATTCCACCTACCATTTTCTGGCATGCATCCAGCAGCCTGCTTTCATTTGTACTTTCCTAGACCTGGCGTATCTTGCATAATGTGTTCTATTGCCGGTCTACTGTTGGTTTGCTTTGCTCTGCTATGACAGATCTCCTATCTTTGCAATCCAATGCCTCCCCTCCTTTCTTTGCATTCCAATGCCTCCCCTATCCTGTTTTGCAGGTTTCTGCGAGCAGACTTGTCAGCTGCCATCGATTGGCCACCATGAGTTAATTAGTATTAATTGCTCATTAGTACTCCAATTACCCTACTTCGGCATTTCCTTCTTTTCTTCCCCTGACCTTCCTGTTTGTGCTATTGTTCATGCCGCGTGCATCCGCTTACTGGGTTTCGGGCACGTTTTCATCCCCGTACACATGCGCTTTTGGGCACCATGTGTGCTCTCAGCTAAATGATTCTATACCTTCCTCCCCACCACTGTCCTGCAGCTTTGCTTAGCAATGGCCAGGCCAGATTTGCATTGCTCCAATGTGCTTACTGCTACGGTGGCACACCCCTCTGCTGATGTCATGTATCTCCTCTGAGCCACTCCTCGGTGTTATAGCGCTGCACTGTATGGTACAACCTTTATCCGGAAGGACATTTGCGATTCAGTATTATCTGCCTCATTTGCATGGCATTGACTACTAATTCATAGTTACCGCACCGAACACTGTCACAGGCCCTTAGCAACCCTTGCACCTTGGTTGTGGTGTTCCATGCCTACCATTGTGTATTATGGTGTACACCTGATTTGTATTACATTGCGATTTTCTGACATTTTTATATAATTTCTTTATGTTCCAATTTGCGCACACATGCCCTGTGGTTGTACTGTGCGTTAATGTGGACATGACATTAAATGTTGTTTTTTAGGTGTTGTGCATCTTTTCTTATGCCATTGGCTGTGTATTTAGCTATTGGCATATGTTAACTTTGTAATACATGAGTCTGGTCTGCTTCCATAGCTCCGATGTTCTGTTTGGGAAAATGTAAACCGTGTTTTTTGGTTTACATTTCCGTGGGCTTACGCTACACCTGCACCACTTCATGAATCACTATCTGCCTTCATATGCATGGTGCGACACTGCGCATGGGGTGATTAGCATACCTATGCCGAGGGCTGCGCAGTTCTGGCGTATGCCGGTAGTGCACATGGTATTGGATCGTACCTGAATCACTCAACGGCCATATTTGGCGTTATTCCGCCTCCGCTACACCTCTGCCTGGCGCATGCTTCATGAATCCCGGGGGTAATGTCACTACCTGTAGCATGTATGGCTTTGGAAAAAAGGCATTTCAGCTTTGACTAATGTGCATCTTCCAAAGACCAGTAAAGTATCCTGCAGCTTTTTTAATCCTAAAGGGCATGTTTCTTCACTTCAGTAAGATATTAGGACTGCAGACCTCAGGGTCTGACCTGTTACTGAATACAAACATCATTTTGAATTTTAAGCTTTGAACAAGCCACCTGAAATAACTAGCAGATGATCCAATAGTTCTTTTATTTAAAAAAAATGTAAATTTAAACTATTCATAAAGGATTCTGCAAAACGTAACCTCTGATTATTATAGGTTGCTAAAAAGAGAGTGTCTAATATATAAGATATTGTTTGATTTGTCTATTTGAATTTCAGTAATTGATAATAGATCAAGGAATCTAATTGTAAAAAAGATATATTGAGAACTGAAAAAAGTGGCAGTTATTTTAGTAGTGTCTTACAAGATTGTGGAATATAAGCTTTCAGTAACAATCATACAAATTCAGTTATTGTCTTCCATTATAAATAATCTTGATTTGTGTGTGGGAAGAAGAAAGTATCTACATGGGTTTGCATTAACCAAGTTTCTGGGTAGCTAGTAGGATATAAGCATGACAATAGAACTATTGTATTAACTACCACATGAAGTCTAGGAGAGTTTTATCTTATAAACCACTGCACCTAATATATCATGTTTTTATTACATGACAAAGAGCCCATGCTTCTGTAATCTGCTTCAAAGACATCTCCGACCAATCCATCAAGGTATTGTCTTACAGAAAATAAAGTAAAAACCTTCAAGTATACTTATATAATAAAATAACATACCCTAAACCACAGTCACAAAGTCCCACAAGTTGCACTTCCCACAATTTATTTTAGTTATTTATTTATTTATTTTACATTTGTTTACCAGATAGTCCGACTGGGTACATGTCCATTTTCAGCAGAGGCCTGGGGAGAAAAGCTCCAAATAGACAAACTTACATAGATTACACAAGAAGTTGGATAGCATTAGAAAATATAAAACAAGGTTTTTATGTACAATGGCTTAGTGGTGTTCCCTAGTAGGGACTTACAATTCTCATGGACAGACACAATTGAAAGCAAGAGACGTCAGGTTGGATATAGAGCTTGGTGACATAGTTACATATTATGATATTTGCAAATTATGCTTTCAGTTTATAACTTAATCAGAGTTGGTACATGGGCAAAGCCAGTTCACTTTGATAGACTGAGTTTTTTTTTTTAAGAGACTTTTGGAGGATTGTAGGGTTATATAGTTTGACAATGAATTCCAGGTTTTGCCAACAAAGCTGGCAAACAGGGATTCACCAGCAGAGTTATTAGCTTTGTGGGTTTGGACCAATACTTTGTTGGCTGACTGTAGGGATCTCAGGTTGCTATATCACTTAATAATATTTATAAGTGAGGCGGTATCCTCATGGTGGTACAGAATCTTGTGTGCTATTAAGAGCTGATTGAATTGAATTAAGCTGGGCAGTTCTAGCCACTCTAGTTGTTTCAGATTCTGGCTGTGGTGGGTTCTATAGGTGGAGCGAGTGGCAAATCTGGCAATATGGTTGTAGCTATGGGACAGCTTACCTAGTTCGGATTTTTTGAGGTTTGAGAGTACAGGAAAGGCATATAAAAGAGTAGAGAGTAGGTGTGACCAGGCGATTGCAGTCCTAGCCAGTGGGGTTAGAAATGATTTGTTTCTATACACTGATCCAAACTTCTTATTGATGGTCTGTATGGTTTTGTTGACCTGTAGGTCAAATTTGAGATTATTGTCTATGATAACCCCTAGATGTTTGGTGTGTTGCTCTGGGGAGATAGTGAAGCCATTGTTAGACGTGACAGACAATGAAAGTGTGGCAGATTTACTAGTGGGGGTGAAGTGTGGAAGTTTAGTTTTATTGGGGTTCAGCAGTAGGCATTGGTTGGTGAGCCAGTTCTCAATATTGTTAAATGTATTTTGGATTAGGATTTGCAGTTCAGATGGGGAGGTGGCTGAGCAGATCTGAGTGGAATCATCTGCATATTGAATACAGGCAGCTTTAGGGATAGAAGGGTGAAGGTTGTTGATAAAAATAGAAAACAGTAGGGGACCTAGTATGGAGCCTTGAGGGACACCAAGTGTGAGAGGTTGCTGACTGGAGAGTTTGCCCTGCCATAGTACCACCTGTTGTCTACCAGTCAGGTAGGACTGGGACCACTGGATTGAGTGCATATTGAGGGAAATAGATTTTAGAGAAAGAATGAGAAGTTTGTGGTTGACCATGTCAAAGGCTTTTGATAGGTCAACAAAGAGGGTGGAGGATAGCCTATTGTCATTCCTGTTTTGCGTGCAAACTTAAAGAAACACTACATAAACATTTTATTAGAAACATACCTGGCATGCCGATCTAAGCACAAGTGACTGCAGCCTTAGAAATTTACAAATTAAACTTATGAAAACATATAAAGACTGCAAATATATTTCTTTCTTTGTTTTTGAAGGTGGGGAAGCTCCCTGTACCCCCCATGTGGGGGGGGGGGCTCTGCTCCTCCACATCCCCTGCAAATTAAATATACCAACTCCAAGATTACACTATCTTACATGTAATTAGCTCATTTTCATTTATGTGAGATTCAGATTTTTTTTTCAAATACGATTTTTATTGTTTTATGCAAAAATCAAAACAATTGCAGAGTGGAAAACGAAAACATTGTACATGACTTTGAATATGCTTGTCAACTTACAATAGCATCCTAGAGTGTATAAAATAAAAGTATCATTCCAGGTACAAGAGAAACCAAAAAAGGATGACCAGACTGAACTATATGCAATATTTACAAGTGTGCTACCATTGTATCTTGGAATAGGGAAGAGGCTTAAGGAAAAAGACTGAACCTCCAAATATCAAGAAGAACAGAAAGGAAGAAAAAAAAAGACAAAAAAAAGTAGTTTTCCTCAATCTTTACAGCATTCAGTTTGATTAACCCTTTAAAATCTGGTCAAGTAGAATTTTCTAGAATTTCTGGTAATATGCTCTCTTCCTAGGACCTTTAATAATAAGTTTTTGTGATGATATGTGCTTAAATACCATATCTCTAAATCCCTTCCAACTGAGTTTAGTATGATCTAGCCAGTTTTTAGTAATGTATAACTTAACAAGTGAGCAAAGTGTAATTAATACATGTTGCTTTAATTTAGGTAATTTGAGATCGGAGATGTGTAGTACAACAAGCTCCCAACACAGTGTGGAATTCTGATAACCCATTTTTTCTAAGCGTGTTTTAAGAGAGCACCATAATTTATGTGTGATTACAGAACCATAACACATGTATGAGGTCAGCATGTGACTAAGTACAGCATGGGCAGGCTGGGGAGATTTTAGGATCAAATCTATTTAAAACAGTTGGTGTGTAATAGGTGTTATTATTAATCATTAATTGCGTATATATAAGATTTTGAAATGGAATAAATTCTACAGTGTTTCTGATTGCCTTTAGTTTTTGTTCCTCAATGAATGTGGTACCATGTTCACCCCAATATTTAGAGAATAGACACACCAAGCTATGTTTCATAGAGATGATAAGATTATAGGTTTTTGAGAACATTTTCTCCTTACTCAGCAGTGTGCACAACAAACTATGTTCCTATATTTAATCTAGAAATGCCAGGTGTCATATGTTATATGATATTGCATAATTTGTTGCCCTTGGTCTACTTAGGAGGTATGGTAAAGCTATGTGATATATAAAAGGACAGTATAACATAGAAACAGTGTAAAAAGAGTGCAATGCAGTATATGGCACAATACAATATATGTATGGTATATCAAAGATCAATGAAACTAGTTACAGAAAAATAGTACAACTCTGTTCAAGCCAGCAAAATAGAGTACAATGTAAAACCATACGAAACAGTACAGTACTGACCTGTGACACTCAAATCAGTTCAGTACAGTACAGCACAATGTAATACGGTATTTAAGAATCATCTAAACAGCAGACACTGATGCTGCAATACAAAAATAAAATGAGATTTTAAATAAAATAATAGTATGAGACTGTCTAAGTAGCATGCAGGCATATTACAATGTGAGGATCACCGTATTAATGTACAACTGAGAGCAAGGACTTTATCACAACTCAATAAACCAAAAGCCACAAATAAAACTGTCTCCTAGACTTCATGTCATAGTTAATACAATAAAATATCATGATATTCTACAAATTAGGGAACACAAATAGTAAAATGTTACAAGAGATATTCAGAACAACATAGTAGTCATGCCAGAAACAGCAGACTCAAACGCACAGTGATAAATACAGTGCAAAAATGGTGATGCAACAATCTATATGAGACAACTACAGCAAGGCTAACATATAGCAGGAAAGTAAACAGTCAATAACAGCAAGGATACAATGTAACAAGGCAGGAAACAATCAGCTACAGTTGAGAAATACGCATGAGGGAATGGCATCTTTTAATGTAAAATCCAACAACTCATTCCATACCTTTTGGCCCCAGAATACGTCCGGAAACTACAAAGGCAGTGGTGTCTCCATATTCTTAAAGGATACGCACACCTCTAGACTGGTAGTCCAGCATAATGCATCTGAGGTACTTCAGGTACAACTAATACTGGGTAAGACAGTAATACAAGTCATAGCCTGCTATAGAACCCCAAACATGTCCCCAGACTCTCACTCCAACTTCCTAAGCACCCTGGAATCTATCAAGGTCCAACCCAATATTCTCATACTGGGTGACTTCAACTACCCTTCCATCAACTGGAAAACTATTCAAGTACCAATGTACAGGCCCAACGCTTTCTGGAATTTATCAATTCCAATGCCCTGGACCAGCTCATTCTGACCCCCACTAGAGGAAGCAACATTCTCGAACTGGTTATCCCCAACATAGTTAAATCTGACCACAAACTGATCTCCATGGAAATCTCCATCTCACCTACACTCCCTACTAAGGTGACCACCCTGAAAAACTTCTCTAAATCCAACTTTGGGCTCCTAAAAATATAGGTGTCTGACTTCTCTGCACCCATGCCAATGGAAAATAGCTGCATGATTGCCGAATCATACACCGATGCACTGTATGAGCACATAAACAAATGCATGGACCTTGCCATACCAAATAAAACTAAGATGCTCTCCTCCAAAAAAAGGAAGTCAGTCTGGTGGTCCCCAGCCATCAATAAACTCTACAACATAAGGAAGAAACTGTTGCAGGAAAAAAGGAAGTCACAAGACTGGAAAACCTCCCTTATCAGTCTCAACAAAAAGCTGAGATCCCTTATCAAATCCTCGAAAGTGAGCTATGAAGGCAGAATTGTGGCTGACACCAAAAACACACACAAAGCCTTCTATAGCTATATCAAAAACCTTAAAGGCAATACCCATATTTGCTCTGAGTTATTGCACAATGGCATCTCCTATACTAAGCCATCAGATATAGCCAACATACTGGATGACAGATTCAGTGCCAAGTTTACCCCACCCCCCAAGGGCTCTATCATAATACCAGATGAAAGCCTAGTACCCACCATTTCTTTGGCACAGGTAAAAGCTGCATTGTCCAAAGCCAAAATACAGCATCCATGGGACCTGATAATAGTCCTGGCTGTGTCCTACATGAGCTACAAAATGAACTGGCACCACATCTGTCTGCCCTGTTCAATCACAGCCTTACCTCAGGCTATGTCCCTAATGAATGGTGCACTGCTACAATCATCCTGCTCCATAAAGGGGGAGCAGCTACAGACCCTAGGAACTATCACCCCATTAGCCTGATGAGTCTGGTATACAAAGCTATAGAGCACATCATCATGACCCTGCTTAACAAAGATATAGGCAATCTTCAAACTCTTGACCCCACACAGTTTGGCTTTGCCCAGGGGAGATCCTGCCAGCTGAATCTGGTTGACTTCTTTGAGGCAGTCAGCAAGGCTGTTGATGAGGGTAAGGCAGTGCATACAGCCTACCTCACCCTGGCCAAGGCCGTTGATACCATTCCCCACTCAGGTATCATTGATAAACTCACCAAGCTGGGCATTAATCCTTACATCACTAGGTGGGTTGCAAATTGGCTCACAGACAGGTTCCATAGAGTGAAAGTTGTGGATTCCAAGTCAGACTGTCAATCAGTCATAAGTGGAGTCCCACAGGGATCGGTCCTGGGCCCTCTCCTATTTGCATCTACTTCTTAGAAGTCCAGGCAAACATAGAAGGACTCTGGCTAACCAAGTTCACTGATGACTGCAAACTAGTAGTCATTATCAACTCCACAAGTAATGCAGACATCCTACAAAAGGGCCTCTCTGAAACCAGTGACTGGTGTTGGAACCATAGCCTGAAGATTAATGCCAAAAAATGTGTTATTATCCCATTTGGAAAAAACTCAGTTCCCATGAATTACCACATTGATGGTAGCCCACTGAACATTGAAGAGGCCATAAGAGATCTGGGCATCCAGGTTGACAGCTACTTCACCTGTGACCACCACATTGCCACTGTGGTCAGAAAGTCCTTCTATGTGGCACGTCTTATAACCAAAGGTTTCGCATCCAGGAAGAAAGAGGTCATCATCCCTCTCTACGCATACCTCATTAGATCAATCATCAAATATAATGCCCCATTTGGCATGAACCTGACTAGACACCTGCAACAGCTGGAGCGGCCACAAAAGTACCTCACAAAAAGGATCATAGGCCTTAAACACATGCCCTACATGAAAGGACTCAAGAAACTTCATCTGTTCTCAGTCTCTTATCATCTAGTTAGAGGTGATATGCTTGACTTACAAAGCCATGTCTGATCAAGCCCTACATGAAATGCTACACCTAAAGAAATCCCAATCTCACCACGCCACACACACCTGAGATCACAACCGCATTACCACAATCAACAGAACATGTAGGAGGGGCATGTTCATCTCCCAAATACTGCCCATACTCTGGAATAAGTTTCTCATTCAAGTCAAGCAGAGCACCTCACTGTCCCTCTTCAAGAAAAATCTTGATGAGTGGATGGGTAACAGACAGTTAACTCCAGGGATCATTCCATTTGCCTTACTGGATATGGGCACTGTGAACTAAAATCAGGTGGTACGGTGCCTGAGCACTTTTTTCAGGGCTAAGCTTGTAAAGGCTCTAGGACCATTACCCTAGTACACACCTTTGAACCTATGAACATCACTAGCAGACAAAAGATATCCCAAACTATCACCATACACAACCAGACATCGATGAGCACTAGCATGCATGCACCCAGAGAAAATGGGGGTTGAGAAGAAGACGACTGTTACTAACATGAATACTTGCTACCGGCATATTAACTCTGGTACTAATTTTGTATTTTCTGCAAACCTACTGCACTAAGTGCAGCACTTCCTCATAGTGCAAGTCAAATCCAGTAACAGAGCTCAAGGCAAGTTTTCATGTCCCAGTCCAGCACAGCAGATCGGTAGTGTTTATGACGTCTGCAAACATATCAAGTCTAAAGTAAGCCGTTACAGCACAAAGGTCAATTAAAGCTAACACACCTAAGTAGCCAATAGCAACTCAAGCCAAAAACACTTCTATGTAGCCATTAGCAATTCAATATACAAAAACACAATTCAAAAGACTCAGCCAATTGCCAAAACTGCTAAAACCACCACATTTATTATTATTATAAAAAAAAATAAGCACCTTCGTCTTAAACAATTCAAAACGACTTCATCAGATGATACAATGTAACAATGTACCACAATTTAAAACATTTTGTATGTTAAATGAATGGTTGCAAAAAAAATAGACTTCAGTAACGGTGAAAAGACAGATGATGGGACATTGAGTAAAAGATTGGATGAATATGAATGCAAATTGTTTAAGATTTGAAAGATGCAGTTAGAGAATATGTATTTGATGGAGTCTATTAAATGTAACAGAGATGCAAAAGGCCTGAGAGTATGGAGATATCCTATGGGCCTAATTAAAAACTCAGCCTTGAATAAGGACTTATTACAAATGTTTGATAGACATGGGTCCATGCTCATGGAGCTGATAATAAAGCACAATGCAAGGCTGGTAGAACAATTGTGTAGTGAAATTAATGTTGTGGATAAATCTATTACTGAAGATTTGCTTTATGAACAATATAAAGTAGAACATTCACATATTTTCCATACAATAGATGAAAAAAATGATAATATAAACGAAAGGAAAATGACTAAGTTTGAAAGGGACAGATTGAACTATTTGAATGCTAGTGCTTATCTTAACCCACCAGTATCTCAGGAATGGGAAAGGAAGTTTTGGCATGACAAATTGCTACAAGTGAATGAGCATACGGGTCAGGTTGATTCTGAGGGGAAAATTGGGTTGCCTGAATTCCCTTTGGATTTCCTCCCATTAAGACATTTGGAGCGACTGAAGGAGAATCACAATGAGAAGAGGGGGCAATGGACAGAGAGAATATATTCCCCTCATAATTAGAACCAGGAATGGTGGAATATGAGGCAGACAAAGAGGAGGAATTTATGGAAGTAGTGAGTGATCAGGTGGGTGTGAATGACTTAATTGTGGACACTATTGAGACTTGTTTTATGGTGACTAATACTACAGGTGACTTCACATTGTTTAATTTTAGTTCATGCCATGTGGATTCAGAATATGCAGACATTTTTTTCCAAGGGGCATTCTTTTTTTCCCAGGAAAAAGCACGAATATAGTGTTAGCCCTCATGGACTCAGAAATGTTTGTTTGAAAGTTAAATTTAAGTGCATTGTTTGATAGGACATGTGCAGCTGGGAGTTAACTAAAAGCCCGTAGTTTCTATAACTCCCCCGTATGCTGTATCACAAATATTCAAACAGATTTGTGAGATAGATTTCAGACATATCCTAAGTAAAAATAATGGTGGGTATGATACAAATTTAACAAAAAGTGAAAAGGCTATGTTGCATGTGCTGAAAACTCAGAATATCAGGAGAGGGCTTGTTATAATGGATAAACTGGATTACATGGAAAGGATGTTTAATAGTCTCTTTGAGGAAACTTACAGACGGGTATCAAAAATGAACGGAATATCTCATATAGAAACATTTATGTTTTATTAAATGACATGTTAATGCAACAACAGATAATGATAGACGAATATAATTATTTGAATTTGACAAACCCTTTGATACCCACAATTTTTGGGGTACCAAATATACATAAGGATAAATACAACACACAAGTGAGGCCAATGGCTGATGCTGGGTGCACTATAACCTGCCCCATAGCAACATTTCTAGACCATAATTTAAAGGGGTTAGTACAGAAATTAGATTATGTAAAGATTCATGGGATTTCCTATAGAAATGTAATATTTGAAATATGATGACAGTCTGTTATTTTTAACAATTGATGTTAAAGACTTGTTCACAGTAATTCCACATTCAATAGATGTTTAGTGGTTCATCATAAATGTACATAACAACAATGATTTAACACAAGAAAAAAATAATTGATATGCAGACCTGCTTGATTGGTATTAAAAAATAATTATATCTATTTTAAAGAGCAGTATGTCCTTCTAGAAAAAGGAGTAGGGATGGGGTCTGCATGTGGGCCATTATTCACTAATGTTGTAATGATGGAATGGGAAAGGCAAATTATTTTGAATACTGGATTCAGTAAGCCCTGTCTGTATACAAGGTACTTGGATGATATATTTATTGCATGAAATGATGATGTTGGAAAATTTCCTTCCTTTACTGAATATATTAATGGAACCACTGAATTTGTAATGTTTATTTGTGAAATAGGGAAGGATAGCATTTCATATTTGGATGTTATGTTGGCTAAGAATTGTGCCAATTGTGAATTTATTTCTAAAATATATAGAAAACCAGCATACCCTAATTCCTTCTTACATTACATTAGTGCCCATCACACAAAAAGAAGGCAGTAGTAAAAGGGTAATTTGTGTGGGCTGCATGAATGGTTACAATATTTAATGACTTCATGGACGAGTGTATGAAGTTAAAAGATATGTTTCTTAAAAGAGGATATCCAGAGTTCATAGACTGTTCCATGGAGGAGGTTGTGTGGAAAAGGAAGGATGATTTCTTCAAACCCATCTTGATGATCATTACAGCTAATGATAACAATTCTGCGAATATGCAAGTGCAAGAAATGGAATATAATGGGAATTCGAGAATAGATTATATAAGTGTAGTTTTACCACAACTTATTTTTTGTATAGTGATTTGTACAAGTGGGTTTTGAAGAAAAAATGGTGTATTATGGATGAAAACATCAGAGTAAAAGAAAAAGTCGGTGATCAGCCAATAGTTATGTACAGAAAAGGAAGGAGTTTTAAAAATGCGTTTGAGACTATGCAGTGTAATACAAACAGTAGAATAATTAAGAATAGTGGTATGAAAAAATGCGGATGTTGTACCCACTGTAAAAATATAATGGTGGGTTACACATTTTGGATTAAAGCTGAACAAGTAAAATGGAATTTTAACACAAGAGGTGTCGTTTATGCAGCTTGATGCCAGGTGTGTCCTGGGTTTTACATTGATAAAACTTAGTAGAAACTAAAAGAAAAATTTATGGACATCTTTATGAGTTAGGAAAAATAAAATTATTAATACTTTATACAAACATATTTCAGAACATTTGGGACATGAATTTAAGTTTATGGTGTTAGAGAGTGTTGATGTTAATCCGAGATGTGGACCCTGGCACTTTTATTTAACAGTTGTGGTTTAATGTAGGAAGTGCCCCTGGGCTGAATGAAATTCCGTCTATAACTTGTCTCTTGAAGCTGAAAGCATATGCAAGATGAATCAGTTACAGCACATAATACATCCTTATTGAACTTCATTTTAAATGTTTATGAATTTTATGAATCTCATATGTTGGTTATATTTTAAGCAATGTCAATTCAAATGGATTATAAAATGACAGTTTTTTAGGATATTATACCTTTAAATTATGGATGGTACATTGATCATGTGATTTTAAAATGTTTTAAATTGTGGTACATTGTTACGTTGTATTATCTGATTAAATCTTTTTGAATTGTTTTAGATGAAAGAGTTTATTTGTTTTATAATAATAAATGTGGTGGTTTTAGCAGTTTTGGTGATTGGCCGAGGTGTTTGCATTGTGCTCATTTATATTAGTTTGTTACTTTCCCCACTTTTGAAGTTCATTAGCAATTCAAGTAAAAGATACTTCTCTGCAGCCAATAGTAATTCAAGCCAAAAACACTTATCAATTCAAGCCTAGCCAATTATATGCAACCAATAGCAATTTGAGCCAAAAACACTTTTATGTAGCCAATAACAATTCAAGCCAAAAAGAACCCCTTTTGTCACCAGTACAGATAAGTCCTCTCAAGCAATGCGGGCATGTAGTAGAGGACAAATAAAAAGAGTTGCTGAATTTATTTTTAGAGTAAACTTTTTTAAACATTTATGTAATATAGAAGTTAACATTCTTCTACATCAAAAAGTTTTGCGTTTATATATAATTTAATTAACAATATGGAAACAAAGGCACAGGTATTTGTAACGCAAAGGAAAGTTATATGAAGAAAAATAAGATCGCAGAATGCCTGAGATATGTATGGGAGGACTGTTTCCTTTGGTAGTTTTATCCTGGAACTGTATAAAATGATGGAAGACATTAAAATTAACAGTTGTGAAGAAGTGGGTAATGGACAATGTGAAGGTGGTTGTTAGGAATGCTGTATGGATTTTCTTTGGAGATTAGAGATAAGTGAAGGCTTTAGACAAAAGGAAAACTTCCAGAATAATATAGTGTATACAATACTACTTTTAGTGACAAATATTTGTGTTGAAGCCAAATAGAAAACATTCTCCATCGTTTGTAATTATGGCAAAAAAGATGAATTTATGATAGTGCATTGAAATTATAGAAATTTCAGGAATACAAATACTGACAATTTTTGCAAAATCAAAGGGCAATTTTGCTATCAGTATAAAGAGCTAAACATCAAGTAGGAAGAAAATATGCCTTAATATAAAAATAGTTTAAAAGAGCAAAACAGTTATTAAGGCAGTAAGATTTCCAAGTGGCAATGGTTTGAATATTAGAAGGAAATAGAAGAAGAATGTCAGCTCAAGAGTTTATTGTACCTTTTAAATGTAAACTTCATTGTTAACACTGATTGGAGTATGGAGGTGATTAAGATGGTTTGGAAACAGGGAGATAGTGGAAACACGGTTAATTAGAGACCCATTTCCCTATTGTGTGATCCTAAAATATTAGCAATTCATAAAAGTTACAGTACGAAAAAATATGGAATGCTCACTGGAGAAATGCTTGAGGAGGTTTTGTCCATGGAGAAGTATATATGAGATGTTTATGATGGTTAAGCAAAATATGAATTTCACAGGGAAAGACCCACATCAGTCCACTATGAGTCTTAGTAAAACTCTTAGTGACTATACTCAAGACTGAGACATAAAATTAGCCTGGAAAGTAACTTGGATGGTGCAAAAGTGTGTTAAACACGGATTATGGACTGTATTCCTCCCATGAAAGGAGTGTATATGTGCTCAAACCCATGATGAATGGTGATATTGGCTGTACTACTGAAAAGAAACTTGGAAATAAATAATCTATTCCACTATATCCTTTAATTATCAGGTCTATGCATAAGAGCATGGTGTACAGAGAGAAGATGGCAGACTTTAGAGACATAAAAGAGAAACAGCTTTGTATACATTTAAATTATAACCGGAGACGGCTATAGAATGGAGAGTACAGAACATCTGAACAATTAATGGTAGCTGAGGATCTATAAAACATAGTTTTAGCTAGAATGGAAGAACATTACTGGTTTAGAAATTGTTTTCTTATCAAACTCTGATCTGATACTTGTAAGTTCATATATTGAGATAACAGATTTGTTACCCGGGAGTTTGAAGTAGAAATTATGTGTTCATAGGCAAGCTGCTTTTGCAGGCCATTATAGGTCTAGTCAATTTCATTTCAAAGGTGAGAATCAAATCTTGTACCTTGTGTCTGTGAGGTAAACATGTTAACCATTATGGTAATCCCCATCCCCTGTGCTATATATTTCTTTGTTAGTGATATGGACATCTTAAATCAATCTATTAGGAAAGGTAAGTTAAAAGGGCTGAGGCACACGGTGGAAAGAATGTGTATGATCTCATGGTGAAACTTGCCACCAACATAGCAGCATATTTATTTAGATCAATGTCACTCAAAATTAAACATTATATTTGCTAACACCCTCTATTGCTTCAAAATCCAGATGTGTCTGTGAATTTGCTGATATATTAACCATGTGGTCCTTAACTTGCCAAAGGGAATCTATTTTCTGTTGTAGAAATTACTTAAGAGGGATCTCTAGCTCAGTCAGCTCACGGGTAATTGTTTTACATTGCCCCCTTTGTGATAAATGCATCAACATTTTGTTTTATAGAAGAAAATGGATAACATAACTAACTTGTACTCCCGATTTTACAGGTAACTCAAAAGTCAATCCTGTTGCCACCCAGAGTCATACAAATATATGCACCTAGTCTGCAAAGACTTCTTTTGTGGAATCAGTAGTGCCTCACCAAGTCATTCAGCTACAGGGCACACAAGGTGTTATCCCTGGACACCAAACAGCGTTCAAGTCTTAGCAGGATAAAACTGATGATTTAGGAAATCAGCAGTGGAGAATCAGTTTAAGAGTTGTGAGACTTAAAGAAAATACTGACAACAATTTAACAAGATTCTTGGAAGTTTCCATCATCACTGCATTAAATCTGTCATTAGTGGTAACATCTAAGCACACCCACAGGTTTCCCCAGCCTCTTCTTTGTCCAAATCATTCTCTTAGGCTTGTGAATTTCTAAACTACGATGTCAAAGACCATCTTGAACAGTTACAGAAAAAGATAAAGTATTTACCCCGCTGATTCATGCATTATCCTGTCAGGTGATATCTGAAAGGAAAGCTTTCCTCTGACTTTAGGAGGTTTTGTTTCATGGATGACTTCCAAACACACACTAAGTTTCCTAGTACACTGTAAGTTACATAGAATTGGTCCCTGTCTAGATTTGATTCTCAGAACTTTGTCTGGGCTTTTCTACAGAAATGCCTTCTTTTCTCAAAAATGTGGTGCATCTGGCAACTCTTAATCAGCAGCAGATGACTCTTGTAGCATCAAAAAGAAAGCAAACATTGCAACAACCCCATGGTATTTCACTGCAGGACTTTGACTAATGATGCTTTCTTCTGCTGCTAGAGGATACTATGTTGCCACTTTCCTGAAGGAAGTCTGAAGTCCAGTGGCATTTATTCAGAAAGCCTGTTACTCACAGCTGTTCTCTCTCCCAGAATAATGCATACACCCTACTTGAGGACTCTACTGAAAGGAGCATGTACACTTCTTCTCCAATATCTGATTTTATTTTGACAACCACAATCATCTTCAGGTAACATTTAAATTATTCTCTGGTGCCCTGACGATGGATAAGAAAACTGCAAAGTAAATTTGCTAACAAGTTGCCTGACATCTGATCTTTCACCATTTTCAGCTATAACTCAGATGGCCTAGTAATGCAAATCCTATATACAGAGTAGTTAAAGGAGTGAGGTTTAAAGTGCTATAATTTGTCATCCACATAATCTGTCAATACCGTTTCACTTCATTTTTGTATAATGAAATTTTCACTGTCTGCCCTCTGACCTTATCACTAGTTAGAATTCATGATCTTCACTTTATCATTGTACTGTTTTGTTTTTCCCACAGCAATGTTTGTTTAATGCTTAAATTTATTATATAAGGTTATACTACGCTATTTGAAATATAGGTATTTTCTGGCTTGTCTCTGGCAAATAGATGAATAGTGGCCAACACATGGCTCACCAAGAGTGACAATCACAAGATCATATACAAGTGTGGCCATCATGTCACTCTGCAGACCAACTCCTGTTAATGAATGATGTGGCACTTTGGTCAAATGAAAGATGGCAAAGACATCACAAGTAAAATGGTGGACCCCAGCATCACTGGTGTACAAATTCAGCTGCAAGCAGTGGTCAGAGAAAGCTCTAAGATCTACACAGACTTGGCTGCAGATCTGGAACTTCAGTGGAGCAAAAATACAAGAGTTCAAGTATAGACTCATGACTTTAGCATTTCAGGAAAAAGATGAAGAGATGTGTAGAATACAATAATAACGGCAGTGTTTCTAAGCTGTAAAGAAGTGTTTTTACAAAGCTTCCTAGAAAAAACTCTTATAGATCCCAGCATCCAGCACATAAGGCAGTGTCCAACCCTTCTCCATACACAGACACACACACACACACACACACACACACACACACACACACACACACACACACACACACACACACACTGTAAACCCACATACCTTGTCCAAGAGTCACATGGAAAGCAACCCTAGGACCATAAGGTCATATATCTCAACCTCTAAGTGCAAGAAATCAACACAAACTTAAAATAATGAAAGGACAAAAGTGCAACATCAGGGACAAATTTAAATATTGCTGTTAAACGTAGAGAATTACTAGAATGATAAATGTTGCATTAGTGTGCATTTTCTGAAGAACATGAAGCTCTGAAACTACAGTCCTCAATGATTTTCCAGAAAACCACAAATTATATAAGGAATAGGCAAAAGATTTGAGTTAATAATCTGGATGTTCTGTAAAAATCTGTACTGTTTAGAGGTATTAATAAGGTCCACTAAATCTGCTTTTGTACAGGTAAATGTTTTAACCATAGGTGACTCAGTCAGACATATAGACTCCATACCTAACAGTCTCGACAAGAACAAGTACCAGGATCCATGATGTCAGAAGGCCCTAAGGGTTCTTAAACCAGACAAATATGACTCTGTCCTTGTTGTTGCCAATGACATATTAGCACAAGAAATCTGAACAGAGCCAAAAATAATGGTGGGACAAAGGTCAAAATATAGGGACAGGTTTTAAATATTGTTTTTATAAAGTTAGAAAGTTGTTAGACTGATTTTGCATTAATATGCATTTTGTGAAAGATCTGAAGCTTGCAACTCAAATGTCTGTCATTATCTAGTGACTTATGTCCTCAGTGATTTGCCATAAAACCACAAATTTTATGAAGAACAGACTAAAAATATGAGCCAAAAATCTGGGCATTTTGCAAAAATCTGGGCAGTTGACAGCTATGGCCAATTTAAGAGTGAATGACCTGAGTTGCTACACCCATAAAGATATGCAGAGAGATATAATAGAACTTACTATCCATGTGAAAGTCAGGAAATACACTAGTCTTGTGTAATATCTTGCCTTCATCTAGAATGATGCCTAGATATCAAGACAAGATAATTAGCTTTAACAATTGGCTATGTAGTCGCTGTCATTCTAAGGGGATCCATTATGTGTCCGCCTAGAAAGATATGATAGATAAAACTTTCTGTTTTACCAGAAATGGCTTGCAGCTCTTATAACTTGGTTTTCACATACTGGCTAAACCCTTTATTCCCCATAGGATAAGCTACTTCTACTGGGCTACTCTTAAATAGACAATTGAAATTCAAATTCAGACAACATCATGGTGCCACTGCTCAATGATAGGAGTCTAAATAGAAAGAAGCTTCAGCCACAGTCCCTCTTGCAATTTGAACACATTTATATTTGTGCAATTACTGGGCAGCCATGGTGGTGCAGTTGTTAGCATTGCCACTTCACAGCAAGAGGTTCTCCAGTTCAATTCTCAGATGGGGTGCCTTCTGTGCAGAGTGTGCATGTCCTCCCAGTGGTCATGTGGGTTTCCTCCAGTGCTCCTTTTTCCTCCCACATCCCAAAGACATGCTGTAGGTGGAGTGGACACTCTCAATTGGCCCTAGGTGTGAGTGTGTGTGTCCCTTCTGTGGAAGTCTGGGTGCCAGGCTGGCAACTTGACACCGTAAAACTCCACTGCCAATCATTCTGTGGACCATTGTTTCACTGTGGCAACCCCTAACCGGGATAAGCCGAAAGGAAATGATGATATATTTGTGCAATTACTGAGACATGTTGTTTTACTGCAGATAACACTCTGTCACTCTGTCTCTATCTCTTTCTCTGTATCAGGGTTTACAACATATCATGTGCTAAACCGTGTTAGAGAGAGAGAGAGAGAGAGAGAGAGAGAGAGAGAGAGTGTTGGACATATCATGTCTTCAGGCCCTGGATAAATGTGTGAGAGGATCTGTATTTGTGAGAAATACCACAATATCATGTTAAATTACCCTGGAGATCCAAATTTACCATTAACCAAGAAAACTATTACTTCATTGTTAGCTATAGATCCTCACAAATGTCCCCCAAAGATCAGGAAAGGTAAGTTAACACTGTGGGGGGGGGTTAAATGTATAACCAAATACCTTCTAGGTAGGGGATCTCAATTGCAGTAGTAAAAGGGGCACACTTACACCCCTAGAATGGTAATTCTGAGTGCTTTCTAGACTTTGCTGATGCCAATATGTTGGAGCAAATTATAAAACTACACACTAGAAACTTTAATAACCTTGATCATGTCCCTGACAAATCAGCTGCTGCTTGTATTCCTTCATACATATCTTCATTCCTGATTAAATCTGTCAACAAGTCAGTCATCTTCTCTGTCAGGCCAAGTGGTACCACTGCACTACCAAATAAGATAGTCTTTTGAAACTTCACAAGAGAAAACCTACTTCAGCTTGTAGAACACCTGTGCAAAATTCCCAACAATCCCCTGCAAATGACCTCATCAAAGAAGGCTGCAGCATCCCCCTCCAATGTTCATTAGCACCTAAACAGTTGCATAGAAAAGTCAGTATTTAGTGTTAAATTCAGGAATAAATCCCTCTAGTGGAACTCGTATATTATAGGTTCATAGGTGTGTACTAGGCTAATGGCCTTGGGGCCTTTACAAGTCTAGCCATAGGATTACCCTGGCATAGTGCCACCCGATCTTAGTTCCCAGTGCCTCTGTCGAGTAGAGCCACTGGAGGTATCCCTGGGGTGAATTTTCTGTTTCCCATCCTCTCATCAAGATTTCTCTTGAAAAGGGTCAGCGAGGTGCTCTGCTTGACATGTAGGGGAAGTCTATTCCATAGCATGGCCAGTCCAGCATGATCTGTTAATTGTGGTAATGAGGTTGAGGTCTCTGGAGTGTGTGGTGTGGATGGATTGGTATTTCTTTAGATGTAGTATTTCCAACAGAGCTGGGTCAGACATTGCTTTGTAAGTCAAGCAGAGAACATCTTTAAGTAGGCGATATGAGAGAGAGAATAGTTGGAGTTTTTTTGAGTCTGTCCATATAGGACAAGTGTTTAAGTCCTAGGATCCTCTTTGTGAGGTACTTTTGCAGCCTCTCCAGTGGTTTCAGGTGTTTAGTGAGGTACATGCCAAATGGGGCATTGTACTTGATGATTGGCCTAATGAGGGAAAAGTAGAGGGAGACAATAACCTCTTTCTTCCTGGATGCTAAATTCTTAGTAATGAGATGTGCCACATAGAAGGACTTTATGACCACAGTGGCAATGTGGTGCTCAAAAGAAAGGTTGTTGTCAACCTGTGTTCCCAGATCTCTTATAATGCCTTCTGTGTTCAGTGTATTACTATCAATGTGGTAATTCATGGTAACTGGGTTTTTCACAAAGGGGATGACGACACATTTTTTGGCATTGAGCTTAAGCCCATGTTTCTGACACAAGTCATTGGTCTCAGAAGGAATGTCAACATCACTTGGGGAATTAATAATAGCTCCCAGCTTGCAATCATCCCTGACCTTTGTCAGCCAGAGTCCCTTCGTGTTGGCCTGGACTTCAGACAAGTAGATACCAAACAGGAGAAGACCCAGGACTGAAGCCTGTGGGACTCCACTCATGACTAGTTGGCAGTCTGACTTGGAGTCAGCTACTTTAATACTGTGGGTTCTATCTGTGAGCCAGTTTGCAACCCACCGAGTGATATAGGTTTGGTGCCTAGCTTAGTGAGTTTTTCTATGATTCCTGAGTGAGGAATGGTATCAAAACTCTTGGTCAGAGCAGAGCAAGGTAGGCTGTATGAACCACCTTGCCTTCATCCACAGCTCTGGTGACTGATTCAAAGTAGTCAACCAAGTTGAGCAGGCATGAACTACCCTTCACAAAACCAAACTGTGTGGGATCCAGAGTTTGGAGATTCCATATACCCTTGTTTATTAGGTCCATGATGATGCATTCCATAGCTTTGCATATCAGGCTTGTCAGGTTAATGAGGCGATAGTTCCCAGGGTCTGTAGTCACTCCTCCTTTGTGGAGAGGGATGACTGTAGCAGTGCACCATTTTGTAGGGACAAAGCCTGAGGTGAAGCTGTGATTGAACAGGGCACACAGGTGAATTGCCAGTTCACTCTGTAGTTAATGTAGAACACAACCAGGGGTATTGTCAGGTCCCATAGAAGCTGTATTCTTGGCCTTGGACAGTGCTGTTTTAACCTGTGCAGCAGTAATACTGGGTGCCTGGCAATCTACCGGTATTGTGATTGGTTCTTTGGGGGGGGGGAGTAAAGTTGGCACTCAATCTGTCGACCAGTATACTGGCAATATCTGTTGGCTCGGTATAGGAGGTACCATTGTGCAGTAGCTCAGAGCAAATCAGGGTATTGCCATGGAGATTCTTTACATAACTATAGAAGGCCTTGTGGTTGTCTTTACTATCTGCTGCAATTCTGTTTTCATAGCTAGCATTAGAGGATTTGATGAGGGATCTCAACTTTTTGTTCAGGCTGATAAGGGAGTTTTTCCAGTCTTGGGACTTCACCTTTATCTGCATCAGTTTCCTCCTTCTGTTGTAGAGTTTTTTTATGGCAGGGGACCACCAGATTGGCTTCCTTTTTTGGAGGAGAGCATCTTGGTTCTATTGGGTATGGCAGGATCCATGCATTTGTGTACGTGTTCGCACAGTGCATTGGTGTATGATTTTGGCAGTCATACAACTATTCTCCATTTGCATAGGTGCCGTGAAGTTAGCCACCTCTGTTTTTAGGAGCCCAAAGTTAGCTTTGGAGAAGTTTTTCATGGTGAATACCTTTGCGGGGGTGAGTGGGGGTGTGGGAGGGATGTGAATTTTCAAGGTGATTACTTTGTGGTCAGATCTAACCAGGGAGGAGCTGACCATTGGTGTAGAGCAATGGTCGCCCATGTTAGTAATGACCAGGTCAAGGGTGTTGCTACCTCTAGTGGGGGTAAGAATGAGCTGGTCCAAGGCATTGGAATTAATGAACTCCAGGAAATGTTGGGCAAGTGTATTGGTACATGAGTAGTTTTCTCAGTTAATGGAGGGGTAATTGCAGTCACCTAGTAAGACTGTGTTGGGGTGGACCTTAATATTCTCCAGGTTGCTTAGGAATATGGAGTGTGAGTCTTGGGACATGGTTGGGGACCTATTACTGGCTATGACCTGAATCACTATCTTATCCAATGTTAGCTGCACCTGAAGTATCTCTGATACATTATGCTGGGCTACCAGCCTGGAGGTGTGCACATCCTTTATGAATATGGAAACACCACTGCCTTTGGAGCTTCAGTCCATGTTCTGGGGCCAAAAGGTGTGCAATGAGTTATAGCCTTGTAGTGCAGGGGTGCTTTCTGCTGCCTTGAACCAGGTCTCTGTTACAGCACAAATGTCGATGTTGTCCATTTTAAGGAGTGCTTCGAGCAAGTGCATTTTAGATTTAGACTTCTAGCATTGAGCAGCATGACCCTCAGACTGCATTTATTTGTAGCTGTTATGGTGGTAATTTGGTCTTTGGAACTCTACCTAAAAGGCACTATAGATTTGGCAAGAGCCTTGGCCAGTATCCGGAAGTCCAGGGGTGACAGATGCAGGCCATCTCTGGCAAAGCATCAAGGTCTGTCAATCATGTCACCCCAGTCAAACAGATACTGGATCTCCTTAGAATGATACCAGAAACTTAGCCAATTGTTGAAATCAATCATTTTCTTCTTGTACTGTGGTATCATTCTGGGTGATGATGATAGGATGCTGCCCAGGGCTAGGGTCATACCTGCTTGGGCTACATAATCCAAAAGCTCCTCCATGTATCTTTTCATGTAGTCCAAAGAGGTTCTTCTCAGATCATTCATACCCACATGTACAATGACAGAGTTATATTTGTACCTGTTGTTGAGGGACCTGTGTGTGTGTGTGTGTGTTATGTGATGGATCGTGGCACCTGACAGGCAGCTGACTGTTACTTTCTCCTTATTAATCCTAGTGAGTGGGACATCAGTGTGCCTCACTATCGAGTCACCTATGACTAGTGTGTTGGGCATGCTGTTTTGCTTTTGGGGCTTTGGTTGAATGGCACACTATTTAGAAGAGTTATGTGTCTCGTGAGTAGTGTTGTGTTCTGGTGGTCGAGTGTGTTTCAGCTTTGGAGGTGTCTGCTGCTTGGGTAGATTTTTATTGACAGCCTCCATGAAGGTGGGTGCATGGTTTGTGTTTTTATGTGAATGCATTGCTGGTTTGTGTTCTGGAGGGCTATGTGTTCCATGTGGTGTGCTGCAAGTGTTGACCTTCTCCTCTTGACCAGCTATTCTGATCTTGGCTGGAGAGTGTGTGGCTTCCGGTTTGGATATATAAGTGCACCTCTCGTAAGTCTCAG
Organism: Protopterus annectens; assembly: GCF_019279795.1. NCBI lineage: Eukaryota > Metazoa > Chordata > Ceratodontiformes > Protopteridae > Protopterus > Protopterus annectens. The sequence continues at coordinate 598,010,590 of NC_056729.1, forward strand.
TTTTGGGAGGTAAGAGGGAGGGTTGTCGGTGTGCATGAGTCAGTTGCTACATTGCCTCAGGATGCCCAAGTTCACCAGGTTAATTGGAGAAAGCACAGGGAACTGACTTTAGACATGCCTGGAGGGATGGGCATTGATAATAGGTAATGGATCTGTTTCCTTGTAGATCATTTAGTGCTGGTAGCACTTTTGTGTGCTACAATAATTGCTACAAGAAGTCTGGTAAAGTGCTAGACTAAGTACAAGTGCAGGAGAGGAGAAAACTAGTAGATCTAAAGGGCAATCGAAGAGCATATTTTGGCACTGCTCAGGATCTTACAAACAGTCCTGTATACAGTCAGTATCTGGACTAGACTAGTTACAGGAAAGGCAGGAAACAAAAGCAAATATGGGCTTTTAAACCAGAAAGTTGAGAGAGATGGACAAACTGCCCAAAAGGCCAGTAAACTACAATTTCTGGGCCAGAAACCACTCCTCTTATGGTAGATAGGCTACTAGTGCTTACCACTCCCACTGATAAGCTAGAAGGCTACTCTCCAACACAGAAAGGCTTGGGGGGCTCAGAAACTTACAAACAGTTCTAGATACAGCAAATCTGTATCTGGGCTACTAGTTACAGGAAATGGGCAAAACAAGCGCAAACATGGGCTTTTAAACCAGAAAGTTGAAAGAGATGGAAAAAATTGCCCAAACGGCCAATAAACCACAATTTCTGGGCCAGAAACCACTCCTCTTGTGGTAGATAGGCTACCTAGTTCTTACCACTCTCACTGATAAGCTAGAAGGCTTTCCTCCAGCACAAAAAGTTTTGTGGGGTTCAAAAGCTTACAAACAGTCTTGGATACAGCAAATCTGTATCTGGACAAGACCAGTTACAGGAGAAGTGGGAAACAAGCTCATATGCTAAAATTTACTTCCATTCCTATCAGTTCAATGTCTTTTTTCTCCATCTACATTGTTCATACTGACTTCTCATAATACTCATTAGAATGTATTTTCTTATCTAAAATCATGCAGTCTGCACTTTAACTGTTTTTTTTTTTTTAGGAATATTAATTCTTGTATGCGTGTATATAATTTGCTGAATCTGTGCTTTTCTCCTTGGGGCTCCACTGAAACTAGACACTTTTTGACCCCAGGTGGACTTTCCCGGTGAACAAATGTAAATAAATAAACAAACAAGCAAACAAACAAATGAATAAATACAGTAACTATAACTCAATTGGTATAGCCCGAAAAGATACCTTATAAAGAAAACTAAAGGTCCTTAACCCTTGAACTATCCCGGTTCATTAGCACACATTTCTTTATACTTAGTAACCTACGGGCTGCTCTGAGGTGACTTCTCTCCTAATTTTTTAGCTACGTGGATGTGCAAACACATGCAATATGGACATAAATCCACACCACTAAATAAATAAGACTTTCTGAAGAGATCCTATCTCAATATATTCTTAGGCAATTATGATTACTCTTGATGACTGCCTGGGTAGACAGAAGTTTATACCAGGGCTGTCATAACAGCCATACTCAGTTTTAGAATTGAACACTATTAAGTGCTTGAAAAAGGAGGTATGACATTTGAGTGTGTCTACTTAAAGGTGTATATGAATAGGTATTTTATAGTCCTTGTAATCACTTGCCTAGTACTCTTCCTATAATCCTATGATCCTAAGACAGTAGAACAGATCAGTGCTTGAGGCTAGCATGAAAATATGACAAAGAAGTGAAGCAGCAATACTCTTCAAGAATACAGTATAGGGTAAGGACTTACCTTGCAAATGCAGTGGTTGACACAACTTTACTTCAGGACTAACACTGTCTGATGCAAGCAACACACAGCCAATACATGGATAGGTACAGGCATCAATGTTGCCCCCAGTGTTGCCTGGCATCAATATTAATATATATATGTGAGAAGGATAAAGGTATTAGTCTCTAAGTCCCTAAGTGGCCAGTGAATGTGCTATGTATTGTCTCTTAGTCAAAGTGAGGGCATACTGATCACACTGATGTCTGCTTACAGGGACAGCAGCAGGGGCTCCTCCTCTGAGTCTTACTGTGACTGTGGCTGTGGTAACCTAGGCTTTAATGGGGGGATGTGTGAATCATCTCCTTCCTGATACTGCTGCAGCTGTTTCTGCAGGATCAGATTGTGCAGCATAACACATACTATGCATATTTGTGTACATGTGCATGGATATGCAAGGCTCCATTTGATATATCCAGTTACTGGAACCATGACTTCAGAAGCCCATACATATGCTCTATGATGTTTATAGTTTGGGTGTGTGCCTCATTATGACATTCTTCCATAGATGTGTGGGAATTACTGATGGGTGTTGTCAAAGGAAAAAACTTCAAAGACCAATACACGTAAGGTTCAGTTAAGGCATATTTATTTACTTGCCGCAAGGAGACAAAAACATGCAAATACAAGGATTTGTCTAACTACTAACAGGAAGTATGCTTATTCTTATACTATTTTACAAGACATGGCCTTCTATGGCTGACGTAATCAAACACAACTTTCAGTATTGTTCTACAGCAGATGTTACTCAGATTTTCTGCTGACATGACTAGATTTGTGAGAAACTTTTGAGAAAAACAACCTGGCCTTGGTGGGCACTAATTCGTTTACAAGCTTCCATTGTACAGTGTTACATTTCAAGGTACTCTTCTAACTCAGATGCAAGCAAATGCTGATTGCAGTTCATATTTTCAAACAGGCTTTGTCCTAATTATCTATAGCTTCTACAGCTGTGTATTTTCTCACAGCACAAAGGGAACTTCTTGTCTAAGCTTCATACAAGTAGTATTGTTCTATTCATTATTTTCCTAACATAAGCAGGAATCATCTGCTTCTCAGTAAATTTCCAAGGCACAAGCAAAATTTTAGCTAACAATACAAGGTCAGAAAGCATCTGCAGTTTGTACAGATTTATGCAGTATGAAATAGAATAAATGTGTTAACCCTTTTCAAGCTCTAAATGCACTAAGCATATTACTAATACACACATTAATACATATTTTTTTTGACATTTTCCCCCATTTAATACTTTTATTCTACTTTCAAAATAAGCATAAACAGTTTGTTTTCTTCTCCTAACCTCTTCCACTTAGGATTTGCAGTTAAGAGAGTCATTCAGTTTAAACTTATGAAAGCATTTTCAATCTTTTAACAGTTTTTCAAACTCAGCACTTTGATATAAGGTTTCAGAAACTGACATGTCTATAAAATCTTTAATCAGTCTTTTCATGCAGGGGATGCCACAACAAACACATACTCCTAGTAGGAGCATTCCTACACAAATGGCAATCAGGATGTTCATTAGGATGGTACCCCACCCCCCAAACCATTTCTGGAAAAAGTCCATCAGTGGGTTTGGTCCTGGTTTGGTCATGGCTGACACTTGCTGAATTACCTCAAGATGATTGTCTATCTCGTGTTTATGGTCAGGAATATACGAACGGCATTCTTCTTTGATTAAAGCGCAAGTACCACCTCTCGCCGCTAGGGTGAAGTCGAGAGCCATGAGGTTTTGAAGCACTACAGTTCTCATAGCATTCAGTTCATCAGTCACCAATTTGAGAGCGGAAAAAGTTGCATTACTCATTACTTCGAGAAGTTTCGACAGTTTTCTCAGCTCCCAGATCGATTTCACTGCCCCATATGCCGGTAGTATGCCTGCCCACGATATAACGCTATCACTCAAGTCCATATGTGTCAGTCCTTTGCCTAGGGAATGATGGTCTTTCCAAGGCACATTGATTTGTCCCACTGGATTTACAGGTTTCTTGACGACCTCTCGGACATTTCGAATTTTTCCTCGAGGCAAAACTGCAGTGTGTTGTATGGCCAGAACCAGGTAACCCAAAAAACTACTGCCAGACCAATTCTCAGGTAACCATTTGTATGCCTTTCTGCCACACACAAAATAACAGTCCTCTACTTTAGTAGTAACCTTGCTATGAATATACACTCGCCCTGCATGAAACATTTTTCTTTCAATTATAGACAGTTGTTTATAAAGAACAGAATTATGTTTTACTTCATCAAGTGTTTTATGCATCAATCCAAGAAATGAATCATAGTTTGTATTATAATAAAGATCTACATTGTTACCTTTGGTGTAACATTTATAAGGGACAGTCACATTGCAATTGCTCCAACCCACCTGAACAGTATCATTTTTATAAAAACACACAGTTCCCTTTTGTGGAACAGACAAGTGCAATGCTATTTTATCTTGTGATGTAATGGTAGAGGTATCATAAATCAAGTTCTCCCAGGTCTCATTGACCCCTAGGGGGACTGTAGTCATTAATAACCCCCCGTATGCTGTCGGCAAAGCTGTGCAAATCCAGCAATTCGAAACATTGAAAGTCTCAGCATACACATATTTAATTGCCTGGTAAGTGTTAAAGTTTGGATGCCAGTCTATGAGTAACGCTTCACGTTTATTCAGTTCAGTCCGTGTGGCTGGGAAAAGGAAAGGCCACAACAAAAAGATTATTGTCACTAGTACAGTTAACAGGATGATTATGCAATATTTCTGAGGAAAGGATTGTTCTGCATTCCTGTTTCTTCTGGACTCTATCATTTTTACTCTTGGCATGTGAAAAGATTTTTGTCCAGTTCAAAGTTTTTGACTAATTTACAGTGGGTCAGGTGGATCCAGGAGGCATGCTCCGCTATCTTGACTGCAGTGGGTGTCGACAGAAGCACTTGATATGGACCTTCCCACTTTGGCGATGCCCAATTCTTTTTCTTTACTGTCTTCACTCAAATCCAGGTTCCAGGGGACACTGCCACTTCTGACGGTCTGGTTTGTTCTTTATCTGAAACAGAATTTTACTGCAACAAATGTTTAGAATTTAACAAGTTTCGCATATACTCAACTAGTGTACTGTCAGCTTCCTGGTCTGTGGGCATGAGAGATTTCCACTGAGGTATATAATAAGCCCTTCCAAATAATATTTCAAAAGGAGTCAATCTTTTTGCATTCGGAACAGTTCTCATGCTCAACAGTGCCAGGGGCAGACAGTACACCCAATTTCTCTGTGTTTCTACTATTAACTTCCTTAGCTTATTCTTTAAAATCCCATTATGCCTCTCTACTAGCCCTGCAGATTGCGGGTGATACGCCCAATGATTTTTTAAAGAAATACCAAAATGTCTACTTAACTGTTGTATGGTCTGGTTTACGAAGTGTGTGCCATTGTCACTGTAGATCCTTTCTGGAATGCCGAATCTAGGGATGATTTCTTTAACAAGAACTTTGGCCACAGTTGCAGCGTCTGGATTTTTAGTCAGAAAGGCTTCCACTCATCTGGAAAACATATCTGCAATGACAAGACGATACTTCTTATTTTCACATTTATTCAACTTTATGAAATCCATACAGATAGTATGAAACAGATACGGTGGTGTAGGGAAACCCCCTTGCTTGGGCTTTAATGCCCCTTGTGCATGATGTTTATTACAAACATGGCATACCGAGCAGAATTTTTTAGAGTAATTTAAGAATCTATATGTTGTGAACACTTGGTTCACCAGCTGTACCATCCCCCCTGTTGAGACATGGCACTGCCCATGGCTCAACAAAGCTGCATATCTAAGCAAATTAGACGGCAATATCGGTTTCCCTTCTTTAGAGATGTACAGCCCCTTTTCGAGAATTGCTCCTCGTTTTACCCATCCTTGTTTTTCAACTTGCGTAGTAAGTGTCTGCATTGTCTTTAACATTTCCAAGTCTAAAAATCTCAGAGGGTTGTAATTCCTCATTCAAAAGAAATACTTTTGAAGCTGCCTGCTTTGCAGCTGTATCAGCTCTTGCATTACCTTTTGAAACCCTGTCCTGTTGCTTGGTATGAGCTGTGCATTTACAAATAGCTACTTTCTGAGGTAACTGAATAGATTCTAAAAGATCTAAAATAAACTGTGCATGATTGATTGGTTTGCCAGTAGATGTTATCATTCCTCGATTTTTCCACTGTTGCGCAAAAACATGTACAGTAGAAAAAGCATACTGGCTGTCAGTAAAAATGTTCACACATTTACCCTTTGCTAAGGTACATGCCCGTGTCAAGGCAATCAATTCTGCTGCCTGTGCAGATAAATTGTGTGGTAAAGATTTCACTTCTATAATCTCAATATCAGAAACTACTGCATATCCTACTAGGTTCTATCCTGCAGGACCCCTTTTGCATGAGCCATCCACGTAGTATGTCACCTCGGCATCATCCAAGGGAACATCTGTAAGGTCTTTTCTAGGTAGTATCTTTTGCCCAATCACCTGCAGGCAGCTGTGTGGTGTGCATCTGCAGGGGTTGGGAGCAAGGTAGAAGGGTTCAAAGTCGTACATTGTTCAATTGTCATATGAGGTTGGCTCAACAATATAGTCATACAGGAAAGATGCCTAGCAGGGAAAAGATATGCTACCTTCTCTTGCAGTAGAATAATTGTGACTGCATGAGGCACTCTCAATATGAGAGGGTGGAGCAAAACTACTGAGGCCGAAGCCTGTACTGCCATTGCAGCTGCAACTACTGCTTGCACACAGTGGGGTAAAGACCGTGCCACTGGGTCCAGTTGTGATGAATAATAAGCAATAGGCCATTGCTTGTCCCCATGCTGCTGTGTTAACACTGATGTCATATAACCTTACTCACAATCTACAGTTTGGAAAAAACGTTTATGATAGTTTGGTAATCCCAAAACTAATGAGGACGCTATTAACTGTTTCAGTTTGCAGAAAGAAGATTCTGCTTCTGGTGTCCATTGTAACAAATCCTGTGCTGCCATAGGCTTTTTATAAATCAGGATAGTCAACGGTGCAGTTTCCATGGCATAGTTTGGAATCCAACTCCGACAAAAATTAGTTGTACCCAGGAAGGACATCATTTCCTTCTTGGTAGTGGGTTTTGGTGCTTGCAAAATCGCTACTTTTCTGTCCTCATCTAATGTCCTATCTTCCTTGGATATTACATATCTTAGGTATTTAACTTGTTTTTTCTAAAGCTGCAGTTTATTTTTGTTTACTTTATGTCCTTCAGTGGCTAAAAATTGTAATAGCGCTATAATATCTTCTTTACAATCTTGTTGGGTGGGGGCCGCCAGCAGGATATCATCAACATAAAGCAAAATCTGGCTAGCTCTTGGTGGGGTAAATCTCGCCAAGTTGCTTGCCATTTCTTGTGAGAATATTGTTGGACTTTCACAATACCCCTGTGGTAGTCGCGTATATGTATACCTGTTCCCCTGAAATGTGAATGCAAACCAATACTGGCTGTCAGGGTGTATCGGTATCAAGAAGAATGCATTGCTGATATCTACCACAGAAAAATATTTCTGTTGATGTTTTAAATCATTCATCAGGGTGTGTGGGTCTGGCACCGTAGGTGCCCTTGGTATTACTGCATCATTTACAGCCTGTAAATCTTGGACCATACTCCACTCTCCATTCACTTTCTTAACAGGCAATAAGGGTGTGTTACATGGTGAATCAGGAGATTCCACCAGCACCCCTTCCTTAAGTAAAGCTGCTATAATAGGTTTGATTCCTATCTCTGCATCTTTTCTTAAGGGATGCTGTCTCTTTTGTGGTCTAAATGCTGACTCTGGCATTATAGTAACTGGTCCCACTGTACGAATAAGTCCTACATCTGATTTTCCTGTTGACCAGAGAGTTTCTGGTATATTCTGTAAGGCATTGTCTTCCTCCTTCAATAGGAGTGCTAATCAGCTGTCCTTGCTAGACTGCAAGTGCACAGCTGGGTGGGTCTGACTTATCCAATTCAGCTTCTGCATTTGTATTCCTTGTTCTGACAGTTCTAACTCTGTCTGTTTTTCCCATCTCGTGACTTTTTCTCCTAAGTCTACCCATTTTACATTCTTGTCCTTAGTTAAGCTAACGTGTGGTAATCAATTAGATTTATAGAGTGCAAAGAACTCCTGGGGCAATGAACAGCTGACTACACTGTTCCCTTCTGTGTCCCAGTACAGATCACGTAATATCAATCTGTTTGCACAATTTCTAAACAATTCTTGCTCATATTCCTTATCAGGTCCTGGTGTGTTACAATAATACAGAGTACAGTGCAACAAATGCTGTTTATCAATGTCAAGGGAGGGGAATTTGCTGATGGCTACATTCATCAACTCTTCAGTCACTGCCCCTGGACCAGTCGTAACCAAGTCCTGGTTGTACCAATAAAACATTTTACCCTCCGTTTGCACTGCAAAGGTATCAATTTGTCGCTGTGCTTCCATATCCTGCATAGTCGGAACTACTGCTATACCAAATAGCTGCATAAGGTCTCTGCCCAAAAGGTTTATGGGCATTTTGCAGAAACAACAATTTTGCTTTTCTGGGTCAATCCTGAAACAGGATCAGTTATCACAATATTATGGCAGAGGGGCTCCCGATACAGCTGTCCATTAGCTGCTTTCACTAATATGTAATCAGGTGACACTGAGTTCTCTGGCAGTTTGGAGGGATGTATCAGGGTCCGTGATGCCCCTGAGTCACACAAGAATCTTACTTCCCTCCCTTCTACCAGGAGTGTAACTTCTGGTTTTGTGTCTGCTAAATAGAGCTCTAAGCTCAATAAAGCCAAATCTAATATTTCATTTTCTTCGCTATCCGTGACTTCCTGCACTTCCTCTATTTCTTCTGTCACATTCTCTACTCCCTCTATCACGTTCTCATTTGTCCCTTCTCTGCTATCCCCTTCTAGTGATTCCTGACTATCATATAGTCAGTCCTCACCCTCCTTATCTTCCGTGGTTGCTTTCTTGTTTTTCTTGCAATCCCTTGCCAAGTGTCCCTTTTTACCGCATTTAAAACATTCACCCCTTTTCTTTCGCCCTTCAAAGTCCTCTGATCGCTGATCAGATTGTTTGTTTCCAAGGGCATTTCTCTTGCCCTTTTTCCCGGACTGTACTACATAAACTTCTGCTCCATCTTTTACAGAAAATACGTTGGATTTATTTTTCTTTTTGCTATTAAAATGCCTTTTGGCATGCCTAGCATATTCAAGTAATGACTGTAACCTGCTTGTACAATGATCTACCATGTGCTTTGTAATAAAGCTGCTTATGGGTGCAATACTGCCTTTCAAAAATGCATACTTTAACTGCTGCTCATATGGGGAATCATGTGTCTGATCTTCAGGAACCTGCATTCCACAATGGTTATTAAAACAGTCTAATAGTCTGGCATAATATCTGTCAATAGTTTCGCCTTCCTGTTGGATGCATTGATTAATGCAAGTCTAGTCTGCCCTAGGCTTCCATTTCTAAGATATGCGGTCTATAAGACCTTTCACTCTGTTGTCTAATTCTGCGCTGCTATGTGGGAGGGGCCTGAGGGCAGCGTCACGGGGATTCCAGTCACCACTAATCATGTGCCAATCTCGTCCCACAATTTGTCTGACTACTTTTTCTACCTCTTCTCCATTTAGATTATAACTTAGCCTCATTCCTTGCAAATCTTCTAAGAACTTTCTAAAATTAACTTTTGGATGGGGAATTCCCTCAGTGGCTTTCCGGATGTCTTCCGGAGTCCAGGGTTTATACACTAGAATAGTCGGGTTCTGACCTTCTTGCCCTGCCTGAGGATTAGGCATTTCTATAAGTGAGCATTTCTTCTTCACTCATAAATCGTGAATTTCTACCCATTTGATATAACTCAATGTCCCCTTTTGAGTTTCCTGCCTGTGTTCAAGACCTGTTCTCGACGGGATCTCTAATAAACGGTTTCGCTTTTGTAGTGTCTCTACTTACAGTGACAGCAGGATATCGCAGGGGTGGACTAACTTGTTCACTTGTCTCATATTCTGGTAAGGGAGGCAGAGGGGCTGACGCTATTACTAAGTTATTGTCCTCCCTATCTAAAAACATTGCTTTTGAATTATTACTCTTTTGTTCCCTTCGGTTTACTTCCTCAATCCACCTGTGTGCCTGAGGAATTCCTAATTGACGTTGCTTTTTTACCCGACCTTTAGAAGTGGTTTTAAGCTGTTTGACAAGTTTGACAAGTGAGGATTTTTCTAGTTTACCATCAAATTCATACTTATTAACCCATTTTGAGTAGTATTTAATATTATCAGCACGCTGTGACTGCATGTATTTTGCGTCTTCGGTTAACGACAGACGGGATCTTTTTGTACAATTATTACCCATTTTGTTCTACCCTTTTATTCGTTACGTAACTCCTTATTTTTAATGTGGTACCACATATTTTGTTATAGTCTCTTCAGAATGACTGCCTACCTGCTCTATTTCCCTGATCTATGACAAGACAGTAATCTTTTTGTCCCTGATTTGTATAAACAAAGTCTTAACAAAATAAATACAAATCTAGTCCCTGATCTAAAACAGAAAAAAAAAGGTAGATTCACCTTACCTGAGCCTTCGTGACTGATCACCTGGTTCGAGTAAACCCGTCTTTCAGTCGCAGATCAGAAAGTGTCTGGCCTCTTTTGTACAACAATTCAGTCGGAGGGCGTTTCAACTAAGAAGAACCGATGTGGTTTCTTCCCCATATGGTTTCAAGCCACCTGGCCTGTCTGATCTGAGGTGAAGTGAGGGTTTCTGGTCCGAAGGACCAATCTGTCAAAGGAAAAAAAACTTCAAAGACCAATACACGTAAGGTTCAGTTAAGGCATATTTATTTACTTGCTGCAAGGAGACAAGGATTTGTCTAACTACTAACAGGAAGTATTGTTCTACAGCAGATGTTACTCAGATTTTCTGCTGACATGACTAGATTTGTGAGAAACTTTTGAGAAAAACAACCTGGCCTTGGTGGGCACTAATTCGTTTAGAAGCTTCCACTGTACAGTGTTACATTTCAAGGTACTCTTCTAACTCAGATACAAGCAAATGCTGATTGCAGTTCATATTTTCAAACAGGCTTTGTCCTAATTATCTATAGCTTCTACAGCTGTGTGTATTTTCTCACAGCACAAAGGGAACTTCTTGTCTAAGCTTCATACAAGTAGTATTATTCTATTTATTATTTTCCTAACATAAGCAGGAATCATCTGCTTCTCAGTAAATTTCCAAGGCACAAGCAAGATTTTAGCTAACAATACAAGGTCAGAAAGCATCTGCAGTTTGTACAGATTTATGCAGTATGAAATAAAATAAATGTGTTAACCCTTTTCAAGCTCTAAATGCACTAAGCATATTACTAATACACACATTAATACATATTTTTCTGACAGGTGTCATCATCCATGGTTCCAGGGCACAGTCAGCATCCCCCAGTAAATGGCCCTGTGAGATTTCCCCCAAGCAAACATCTGGTACAGCTGTGATGTGTGCCATATATGGGAGTCAAGATAACTGCCAGGGTTGCCAGCACACACATTCAAGATAATCCCCTGAGCATTGTGCACGGCTTAGCAGTTGATGGAGTGGTATCTCTTGGGGTTAATGTAGATTCTACCCTGCTCACCAAGTGGTGCCTTAATGTGTAGATGATAGTAATCTATCACACCTGCTTAACATCCAGGAATTGGTGCAGTATCCTGGATGTGCATGCCTGTGGCACCCCATCATGTCCCCATTTGGTCTTTGAAAAAGTACCTGTAGCTAATATTCTAAGGGCTACACATAGCTTATTTATTTATTTTTATTTATTTATTTATTTATTTGCAGTTGTTTAACCAGGATAGTCCATTGGGCCAGAAGAACCCGTTTTCAATGGAGTCCTGGGGAGAAAAGCTCCACATACAAATTTACACACAGGTTAATTAAACAAACATAGAATACATAGGTTACATAAGAAGCAAGACTAAATTGATATACACACATAAAATGTATAAAGACTACATAGGTTTCAATCAAAGTTAAAAGTATTTTTTTTTTTTTTTTTTGAAACAAGAATTTGTAACCTGGGATTAGAGAGTAAGGAAGGAACAGTGTAGAAGTAAGTGTAAGTCATGAGGGATGGGAGCAGGAGCATTCCCATGTGGAAGTTAGATAAGAATGGAGTGATTTTTTAAAGGATGGGAGGCTAGAAGTGGTACGAATGGGGGGGGGGAGGGAGTTCCATAGGCGTGCTAGAGAGTGAGATAGGAGGTATTGTCCTGGGGGTGGAGTGGTCTGTGCACTTCTATGAGGTTTTGATTGTTAGATCTGAGAAGCCTTGGTGTGTGATGCATTTTAAAGGTAGTGGAGAGAGAGGGACAGAGGAAGGTTGGAAAATGAGTTTATGAGCATAGGTGAGCTGGGTGTAGTAGAGGTAGTTAGGAAGTTCAAGCCAGTTTAGTTTGTGAAGAGATTCACAGTGATGGGTTGAGGATTTGTTGCTAGTAGCGAATCTGGCTATTTTATTGTAACAAGAGGACAATTTGGTTTTGAGTGATGACTGTAGGTTTGTTAGAAGAGGGCTCCATAGAGAAGGGAGGGTAAGAGAAAGGAAGTAGAAAGAGTAAGTTTAGTAGTCGGTGAGGAACCGATTGTGTCGATAGAGCATGCCAAGTTTTGGTGGGTTTTTTTTATGTTTAGTAGTAGATGGGAGTTGAATTTGAGCCTGTCATCTATTTGAACTCCTAGTAGTTTGGTTTCAGCTACCAGCTCAAGAGGTGTTGTATTTTGGCTGGTAATGGAGAATAAGTTTCGGTCGAAAGTCTTGGTTGTAGAAGAGGTAAAGATCATAAGTTTAGTTTTAGCAGCATTGAGTGCTAGATGATTGTCTTTCATCCATAGTTCTGTGGTAGAGAAAGCATCCTGAGTTTGTTTTAAGAGGATTGGTATAGATGGGGCAGCACAGATGATTGTGGAATCATCTGCATATTGAATAATGTTAGCATGAGGGATAGAGTGGTAAAAGTCGTTAATGAAAATGTTGAAAAGTAGGGGGCCCAATATTGAACCTTGTGGGACACCAGTGGGGGTAGCAAGAAAAGAAGAGGTGGCCTTTTTCCATATGACAGCTTGTTGCCTGCTTGAGAGATAGCTGGTGAACCATTTAAGGGAAGAGGGGGAGAGGTTTAGGTTAGTTAGTTTAGTAAGGAGTAGGTTATGAGAGATAGTGTCGAAGGCCTTAGAGATCGAGAAGGATGGTAGATACAGTGAGGCCAGAATCTCTAGCTTTATTCACAGTTTCAAGGAAGGAGAGGAGGGCAGTCATAGTGCTATGATGTGGTCTGAAGCCATGCTGGGTGGGGGTTAATAGGTTATTGTCTAAGAGATAGGGGAGGAGTTGAAGGTGGATACATTTCTCTAGGATCTTAGAAATGGGAGAGAGAATAGCGATGGGACGGAAATTGGAAATGTTAGTATTATTTCCACCTTTGTGCAGGGGGATGATGTAGGCTTTTTTCCAGATTTCAGGAACAAGACCTTCCTGGATAGAGCGGTTGATTAGGATGCTGATAGGGAGGGCAATGGCATCAGCAGCTATGCTGAGGAAGAATGGGGGAATGTTGTCAGGGGCATTGGTGCATGGTTTTAGTTTCTGTAGGAGTTTTCTTATAGTAGATGTGGGTATAGGTTTAATGGAAAATGGAGGGGGTTGTGTGTGAGAAGAATGGGAGAAAGGATTAGGGGGGGGGCTGAGAGAGGAGAGGTCAAGTTAGGAGGCAGATTGTTATTTGAAAAAGAAGAGGTCAGTTTGGAAATAGAGTCAATGAAAAAAGTATTGAATTGAGTAGCAAGATCAGAGTCTTGTACACTTGGGGAGGGTTAGGGTTTTCTGTGGTACCAGGTTTTAAGAGGGTAGCTATACCTCTCCAGAATTTTTGTGGGTTGGTACTATGGTTGTCTTGAAGTTGGACAAAGTACGTGCGACGGTCTGCTGAGATAAGCTTTTTCACTGAGTTGCGAAGAGTTTTGTATGCATTAAGGTTAGATGTAGATTTGTTCTGGAATTGTGTCCAGGCTTTATCTCTAGTCGCATAGTGGCAAGAGTACTTTTAGTTATCCAGGGTGTGGTTCTCTTTTTTATTCTTTTGGTAATTAATGGAGCATGAATATCTAGGAGATGTAGGAAGGTTGTATTAAAGTGAGTTATTGCATTTGCTAGTGGTAGGGTTTTAGGGATACCAGTTAAGTGATTTAAGTGTGGCAGAGAAAGACTCAGGGTTAAATTTTTATGACATCGGGTGGTTAAGTAAGTGTGAGAAGCTAGTAAGGAGAGGGAGAGCGTCTTGTAAAGATGGGAAGGTGGTCACTGAGGGAATCAGGGAGGATACCACTGTCAGGGTAGTTGTGGGGGTGGGAAACTAATATCCAGTCTAAAATGGTTCCACTAGTGAAGTCTTTTGTTGGTCTAGTTATGGAGGTGATGAGTTGGGAATAATTGTATAGGTTGATGTTGAGGGGGTGAGTAGGGGATTGAATGGAAGACCAATTAATATTGGTGTCTCCCATGATTATAGTTTCGTTACAGATGTTAGTTGATAGCCAGGAGAGGAATTCTTCGAGTATTGGGACATTGTCTCCAGGGGAATATAGAGCGAGGCTATATATATAGATTTATGTTTATTTAGCTGAAGGTGAGCTAGTATTACTTCTGTATTAGAGAACCTTGGTATGGTTTTATTGTAAGGTGTTATAGATAGGGAGGAGGAGTAGATTAGAGCCACACCACCACCCTTTTTTTTGGTTCTGTCTGTTCTCATGATAGAGTAATTGGGTGGTAATATCTCTTCATTTTTCATATTTGGTTTTAGCCAGGTTTCAGATATGGCTAGGATGTCTGGTTTGTTATGGAGTAGCCAGGCATGGAGATTAGGAATTTTGTTTGCTAAACTTTGTGCGTTAAGCGCTGCAAGTAGGATGGATTTATTGCTAGAAGAGGAGGTGTGTGGGCCTGGGTTAGGGTGTATATCACCGGATAAAAGTGTTGAAATTAGAAGTTGAGTTAAGTAGAGGAGGAATTTAGGTTGTTTGGATTGAGAGGTGTTAGTAGATAGAATAGTAGGAGGTATGGAGGGAAGAGTAGTTGATGAGGTTTTCAGAGGGGAGAGTAGTTTAAAATGAAGACATAGTTTATTGTTGAAGGGATACAGTTCAGGGGAGATAGAGCTGAAACACTTGGATGGTGAAGAATAGAGGGGGCTAGTTGTTTGTGAGAGAGGTGAGTATGTGATAGGATGAGGTTGGGTAAGATAATAGACATAGGTAAGGTTTAGGAGGAGAAGTAGTTGAATTGGGAAGGATGAGTATTTACCAGGCATGTTGAGATAGAGATAAGCAATGTAGAGGTATAGAGAAGGAGGAGGAGTGATAGGTAGTGGTGGTTGTGTGAAAGTGGGAGGGAAGTAGGAAGAGGAAGGGTGGAGTTCAGAGGTTGGAGAGGAAGTAGGAGTGGTTACGTGGTATAAATGTAGATGCACTGGGGTGGGTGGGATTTGGGGTAGGGTAGGGAGCGGAGTGAGCCACTTAAGAGGCGAGCGGTAGAAACAAGGACAAGAAGTTAGAGAGGAAAAACTATCAGCAAGCAACTAGCTACAGGTTAGAAAGGTAGGATCTGTGTGGAGAAACTGGGATGAGACAGGAGTATACTGAAAAGGAGAGCCAGAGGGTAAAGTACTGAAGAGGTACAAGGTGGGTGTGAAGATGATCAGATTAAGGGCATTAGAAAGTAGTTGAGCTTACAGAGCGTAGAGCAGAGAGGCAGAGAAACAGGGGAACAAACTGGAGTGGAACTGTGGAAGAAAAGATGTATAGTAAGAGGAGTCTAAGAAAGTGGGAGAGGGATGGCTGATGGGTGGATAGAGAGGAGAGGCAAGGGGTAGCTGGCTGCTCAAGCACACTGCGAACTTTGGAGCCCTAAAGCAAGTAGTAGACAGGGGTCTGCTTTACAATGTGTACTTAGCACATGACATACTTTCTTTTTTCCTTGTTAAGGGTGATGAAAATGGAAGCTGGAAGTTGAAGTCGCTGGACCTTGGTTAGGAGTCTTATCTCACCAGGTAGGTAATTGGTGATAATAGAAGCAGGAGAAAGTAGAGCTGGGTACTTAGGGCAGGAAGGGAGACAAATGAACAGAAAAGACAAGTCAGTAATGCAGTAGATAAACAGCAGTAAAACTTAGAGGTAACACAGTGCAACATATCAGGCATACATATTTAAATATAAGGTCATTACCTATATCTATGCAATCTAAGCAAAACTCTACCAATTCAAAGAAACAGTCTTTAGGAAATTGCAATTACAGTATTACAACACCTGCATTTAAGTATGAGGTAGATAGATACATACATTAGGCATATTTCCCGTTTCTCTATCAAAAGCAGAGGGCTAGCATTCAGGGCAGTTTCACAAGCAAAGATCAATAATAAGGTCAGCATTTAGCAGTCCAGGCAGAATAGGATGTGCTTAGTTTCCAATGGGATGGGTTTCCTTCAGTTGGTTCTGTCTCTGAGTTGAGGGCAGCAGAGCTCACAGAGTTCTTGTATTGTATCCCTGTCCACTCTGTAGCACTCTACAACTCCAGTTCATGTAGCACCTGGAAGGGTACCCTGGGTCTGAACACTCTTCTTCTTCTCAGCCTAAACCTTTTGTCAGCAGCACCAGCAGCACTGACTTTAGCCTCCAGCACATACAGATGTAGAATAGCTGCAGCAGCCCCTAGCATTATCTCAGTTAAAATGTCCAAGTCTCTACTCTAATGGTATGGAACTATCAATGGAGCATGAGAATGCAGGCTACACAGATGGTTATAAAGATACAGTTGCTGAATAGGTCCACTGTGTGGGACTGGCTACTTAAGATGCAATGTACCTGCTTAGGCTGTAATTAGCATGAGTTAAAACACCTGCTTGAGTGCTCACAAGTGTTCTATGCACACCTTCCCTCAGCTCTGCTTACCTTCACATAAGTAAGGTAAAAATAAAAGTAACGTATAATTTTAATGTCAGTTTTCCTGACCGGTCAAAAACATGGTACATTACATGTGAAGATAAGTTTGCACCTCCTATACTCAAAACCAGGCCCATTGACACTGTAGCCTTACACATACAGGTATGCCACAAGAATAGTTACATGGCAAGCTTTTTATTGCTGTATTTCCCATTGGTGCTCTATGCACAGCAATGTACAAAGATGTTAAGAAAAATGGAAACTGACACCCCCTGATGTCATCACTCACTGTTGACAACCATTGGAAACATAAACACAGTGTAGATTCCCTACATGAAGTAAACATCCCTAAAGGATTACTGTTTTTTTGATTCAATAAATCTACTGATTTGGGGCCTTATTTGCGTAATGACTATGCTGATACCTTGGATTGTACATGGTTAGTAGCCATGTAAACAGGGCAACTGCAATGGAGTTCAATGTTGTAAACACAAAGCAAGGTATTACTCTGTCTATATATGTGATATAGAACACATTATGCTTACAGTACATTATAACAATATGTTTCATCAGTTGTAAATATTGTAAAGGCCTGAATTATGTACATGTTTATTATTTAGTTGGGGGTGGGGGGACCAAAGATGCATTTATTCCAGGGTCCAAAAACACATTTTTATTTCAATGACTGAAGTTTTAGCATCCACAATGTGTATTTAAACCGAAATATGTGTGATATTATCTGTTAAGGTCTGTTCTGCCCAAATTTCTATATTTTTTATTGCACCTGTTTCTGTGTAGACTCCTGTACTTGGAATATTTTTGCATACACTACCAACACATACACAAAGTCTACATGGCTTCATTTTAAGTTATTGCATTGCTCAGTTATGTCACTTTACTTCATCACCATAAATATCAGCTAGTTATGGTGAAATTTGCATTCTGCAAAAGTTTCAGTATTTGCAAGTGAATGTGCATGATTGCGTGCCCCTACTCAGAGTTTCTTCTTCTTTCAGCTTTTCCTGGTTAGGGGTCACCACAGCAGCTCACCTTGTCTGCTCATGATTGGCAGTGGAGTTTCATGGTGTTGAGTTGCCAGCCCGGCACCCAACCTTCCACAGAAGGCACACACACTCCCACCTAGGGCTAATTTACAGTGTACAATCCACCTGCAGCATGTCTTTGGGATGTGGGAGGAAACCGGAGCACCCAGAGAAATCCCTTGTGACCACAAGGAGGACATGCAGACTCCACACAGAATGCACCCCAGCTGAGGATTGAACTGGAAAACCTCTTGCTGTGAGGCAGCCATGCTAACCACTGCACCACCATGGCCGCCCCCCCCTACTCAAGAGTTTACTAAATCTAAAACTTTCTGCACCAATATACGCATCTTGTCATGATGTGCACATGGCAAAAATAGCTTATTGAATTCCCCCGATAGTGTATTACATCCTTGCCTCAAGACAGTAACACAAGAAGTAGGAATAACCTTCATTTAATCCCATATAACTTGTATAGTTTCATAATGGAAAGGACCTCTGCAGTTGTTCATACAGCTGGAGTTACTTAGTGGAGGACATATAAGCAATAACTTTTCTACAGAATGAAATTAGCTTTTCTAGCCTACATTTATCATCATGTTACTCTTAAAAATTGCAATATAGTCAAGCTATAAGAAAACTTTGTAACAATACCATAACACATTTTTGGTAGCATTCGAAAATATTTTGACAAAGAGCAGTTTAGCTTCTCAGGTTAGTACTAGGCTAACTGTCCTTGCAAGCCATTTTAAGCCTAGCCAGTTATCCCCTGTGAGATTCAGACCCTATACCTTGTGTTTGTAAGGCAAACACCTTAACCATTAGGCCACCCTCCCAGCAAACTTTTAAACTGCTATCTTTGCATTGAAAAGCAATTCAGAGTTGTTTCATATATGTGTCTGTGTTTGTGTGTGTATGTATATACAGTATATTGTGCATATGTCCATACTGGCATTACCCTTTTAATAGTAATGTATAATATTGCCCTTTTAAGAATCAGTCCATGGCATAATGTGTTGCAAATCTCAAATAGTAGTCATGTGTGAGATGCTGGTGTTAACACTGTTTAAGTTGAGCTTTCATGTTGTTCATAATAAAAGTGACATGTTTGCTGAAACTAATACTGAATCCTGATATTACATACCTCACCAATAAAAGAAACTGTCTTAGATGTAGCAATTTCTGACATGATATTGTAACCCACCTTTTCTAAATGAGCAAAAAATATGAAAAATGACTTTACAGGTTCCTAAACTATAGCTCACTATGCCAAGTAATCCAATTATCAATTGTCTTTACTGAAAACTGTTGTTTGACCTCACAAATGAGGTCCGGGAAAAACTAATTTGTCCAGGATCATCTTAGGAGGGTTAGAATAAGTGTAATGGGGTTGTGGGGGTGTATGGAAGGATAAAAGGGTTAAGTATAGTGATAAGAGAGAGGCTGCTTAGGCTTTGGGTGGCAATGGGTTAATTGTGTGTACACTTAGGAAGTGAGGTAGATTTAGTGTAGGGTTTAGATTTTATATTAGTGTAGTGGGGGGAGTAGTGTCACATTTTGGAGTGAGTTTGCAACAGCAAGGATCACTTCCGTGACAACCTGTAAGTACAGGGGTGCAGATAGGCCTTGGACTACTTTTAGTCAGGAATCATTATTTTGTTTTGTTTGGGTGGTTTATTAATTAATCAGTGGTGGTTTTCATTTGTTGTTGCTGGTTAATGTGGATTTCTTGAGACCTATTAGTAAGGGGTTTTAGGTAGTGCGAGTGGGGCAGCTCAGGTGTTGTGTATTTTGTAGAGTGGTAAGCATGTTGGATAGCAGTCGAACGTGTAGGATGCCTGCCAGCTTTTTTCATTGGTGGCATGCGTTTGTCAGGAACAGCAGTTTTTTGGACTGTCTGTGGGCTGGGAAGCAGTAGAGTAAAGTTGCTCATTCCCATACTGGTGCAGTGATGTCATGAGCCCCTTTAGTTGTTGAAGGAGGCTCCTGCTTTCCTGAGTGCTTGATATTTTTGTTATTAAATGGAAACTGGTTTGCCTTCACTTTTCTAATTGTGTGTAGGTTTGGAAGAGGAGCAAGGTGGAAGTCATTTTGGTCGTTGGTAGAGTGTAGACATTAGGGTGCCAGCAGCGGGGGTAAAAAGAAAAGGAAATTATAGTGATTGGTGGCATATGTTTGTCTTGTGGTTCATTGGCGATGAGTAGTTGGTTGTTGGTGATGCTCTGGGCTGTTTGCAAGCTGGGGAACAGCCGTGATTAAAGGTTTGCCGTGGTGCATGTACAGTGAGTCTATGAAATGTTAACCATTTAACTGTCGAGAAGCATGCTGTGGCTAAGAACCCTTTAAAAATAAAAATTGAAATAAACATAAAAATGGTATGCAAGTTAAGGCTGGAGATTTGCAAGTAATGGTTGGTTGCATGTGTATTATTTTTTTATTTTATTTTACATTTGTTGACCGGGCTAGTCCAACTGGATACATGTCCATTTTCAGTGGAGGCCCGGGGAGAAAAGCTCCAGTTTAAAAAACATAGTAAAAAACAGTGTAAAACATACTACAAAAACTTACAGTAATATTTGATACAAAAATTAGAAAAGGCATTAGTAAGAAATAAATTCATCTTAGTTTAACAATGTTTAAAAAGGAGTAGGAAAAAAAAATGAGAGGGAGAGTTAAGTGTGATTAAGTAGTACTTGTGAGTGACAGTGTTAGAAATCAAGAAGGAAGGCTAGTATAAAGAATGATAGATGCAGAGTTGTGGTTAAGAAAAAAGTGTTTTCAGGGTATCAGATAATTAGAGAAAAAAAAACAGTTAGTCAGGATTGGTACAAGAGCATAACCAGTGGTTAGAGAAGAAAAGTTTTAGGTTAGTTTTAAATAGTGAGAGAGAGATTAGGGTTGTCAGTTCTTGTGGTAATTGATTCCATATTTTACCAACTGAATTAGAGAATATGGAATCGCCTGCTAAGTTATTTGATAAGCAAGTATGAATCAACATTTTGTTAGCAGATTCCTCAAGTTATTGTATGGTCTTATGAAGGTAGAGTGGGGTGTTGTTGGGTTGGTACAGGGCTTTGTGGGCGATTATAAGTTGGTTAAATTGTAATAGGTGAGGTAATTCAAGCCAGCCTAGTTGTTTTAGATTCTGACAGTGATGAGTCCTGTATAGAGAGTTTGTAGCAAATCTGGCAATATTGTTATATGATTTAGCTAGTTTGTTAAGATTATTTTAGAAAGATTGGTATATATGGGGGAAGCA
This sequence comes from Protopterus annectens, assembly GCF_019279795.1. Lineage (NCBI taxonomy): Eukaryota > Metazoa > Chordata > Ceratodontiformes > Protopteridae > Protopterus > Protopterus annectens. Next base: position 598,031,717 of record NC_056729.1, read on the forward strand.
TATAACAGGGTAGAGGTTAAGTGGGTTCTAGCTATGGTGGTTCTGGCTACTGGTGTCAGGAAAGGTTTTATTCTATAGAGGGATCCAAGTTTTTTGTTAATAGATTTTATTGTAGTATTTATATGAGTGTCAAACTTTAGTTGATTGTCAATTGTAATTCCTAGGAGTTTGGTGGTGGGGTCTGGAGAGATAGTGGTACCATTGTTGGATGTGTAAAGAGTAGTAGCTTGTTTGACAATGGTTGGAGAACCATTGTTCTGTAGTGGAGAAGGCTTTTTGTGTTAGAGAATGAAGTTCTATTAGCGATGAGGCTGAACATATGATGGTAGAGTCAAGTGGATTAGAGAGATGAAGGTTATTTATGAAAATGGAAAACAGGAGTGGACCTAAAATAGAGCCCTGAGGGATACCTATGGAGGTGGGCAGCAGGTCTGAAAGATGGTTTTGCCAGAGAACTGCTTGTTTTCGGTTTTCCAGGTAAGATGAAAACCAGTTCATAGCAGGATTATCAATAGAGAGGGACTTTAGTTGGTGGAGGAGAAGTTGATGGTTGACCATGTCGAAGGCTTTAGATAGGTCTACAAAGAATGCTGAGGATAAAATATTATTGATTTGTGTTGATACAGTTGGTAAATGATAGCAAGGCTGTAGTGGTACTGTGGAAAGGCCGGAAACCATGTTGACAGTTAGCTAGGAGATTATAGTGGAGTAGGTGGGTTATTAATTGTTTGTGGATGCATTTTTCCATTATTTTGGCAAGTGGAGAAGTTGGAGAACTCAGTAGAGTCACCACCTTTGTGAAGAGGAATGATATGAGAGATTTTCCAAATTGTTGGGATAATGCCTTCTTTTATAGTTCTATTGATCAATATAGAGACTGGGTAGGCAATGGCTTTGGCTCCTATTTTAAGATATTCTGCTGGTAATTTATCAGCTGAGGGGGTAGTAGGTTTTAATTTTTGAAGTAAGGAAGAGATATAGGAGGTGGGTATAGGTTCAGAGTTTGGACTGGGCAACTTAGAGGTATTAGGGTTTTGTTGGTTAGCTAGATTTAGTATAGCTGTGGTGAAGAAAGTATTAAAGGTGTTTGCTGTTTGTAATGGAAAATCAGGGTTGGAGCCTAGTGGATTAGGTGTTGCTGCTTTGCCTGGGGATAGTAGTGTGTTGATAGCAGACCAGAACTTTTGAGGTTGTTGAAGGGATGATTGCTGTAGTTGGATATAAAAGTTCTTTTTATCTTGTAGGATAGCTTTTTTTGTTAGGTTTCTTTGTTGTCTAAAAGTTTGGTGATCAATCATGTCCTTTGTGGTACGCCATTTAGTCCAAGATTTGTTTCTACTAAGGATTAATTTCTTACTATGATTTGAGAGCCAAGGGGCTGGTTTATTTTTCATTCTTATGGAACGCATTGGGGCATGATGGTCTAGGATTGCTAGGAAAGTGGTATTGAAGTAATTAACTGCTTCATTTATAGGGAGGAACTTAAGGGGTGACCAATTACATTGTTTAAGTTCGTTTAGAAACAGTTCCAGGTCAAAGTGTTTTTTACTACGGGCAGTTCTGACTGAAGTGGAGATGTTTAAATTTGTTTTATGTCTGATAATATATATTAGAGAGTGGTCACTAAGGTCATCTGGGAGGGTTCCTGTTGTATAGTGTTGCTGTGGACAATTTGTTAGTATCCAATCTAGGATGCTTTCTTTATTATTGAGTTTATTTATTCTAGTTGGAGAGTTTATAGCTTGTGAGTATCCATAGAGGTTGATCAGGGTAGATGGATTGGTGTTATTACATAAATTCCAGTCAATATTAAAGTCTCCTAGTAATATTGTTTCTTGAGGAAGATTAGAAGAAAGCCAGTTAAGTAAGTCTTCAAGTATTATGGGGTTTTTACCTGGGGGAAGGTAGGTGCAGATGATGTTAATTGATTTATGGGAGTTAAGCTCCAGTTTAGACATAATTATTTCTATGTTGTTATCTGAGGGTAGTTTATGATTTATTTTGTTGATTTGTAGTCCTGCCTTGTAAAGAATTGCTACCCCTCCACCTTTTCTAATTATGCGGTCTTGTCGAAGGATATTATAGCCTGGGGGGATAACTTCAGTATCTTGTATTGAGGGTTTAAGCCATGTTTTGGTTAAGCAGAGGATGTCGAACTGTTGGACATCCAGGAGAGCATGAATTTGTGGTATTTTATTGCATATAATGTTTAGATGGGCTATTGAGAGTGATTTGGAGGGTTTGGTAGATGGTAAAGTGATTGTATTATATTGGTTGCAGTTTGTGTGGGATGGGGGAGATGTTGGGCCTGGGTTGGGGTGAATGTCTCCATCTATTAAGGAGTGAAGTAATATCAAGTTATGGTATTGGGAAGGTTTGCTGTGGTAGTGACAAAAGTTTGTATTGGTTAGAATTGAGTATTTAATATGAATTAGTTGATGATATTTAGCCTGAAAGAAACTAGGTATGTAGATGGCATTGTGAAAGCTTCTAGATACATCTGGGAAAGGTGTTAGAGTTTGTTTGGAGGGGATGATAAGAGTGAAGGAGAGGGGCTGTGCATAGGATGTTAGGAGATAAGTGGTGGTAAGAGTGTTTATCAGTGAGAGTACTTTTAAACATTGGAGATAAGACATGGTAGAAGAATGTCTGGTAGTTATTAGAGGATTATTAGAGGATTAGATGTTATTATGGTGTCTAACGGCTGGTGGGGTAGGTGTTTATGCATGTGTGAGACTTTTTTTCCCCTCACCTGGTTCTTGGTTTATAATTGTATATATACAATTACAAAAAAAAAAAATTATTAGATTATTAGAGGATTAGAGGTTATTATGGTGTCTAACGGCTGGTGGGGTAGGTGTTTACGCATGTGTGAGACTTTTTTTCCCTTCACCTGGTTCTTGGTTTATAATTGTATATATACAATTACAAAAAAAAAAAAATAGGCAGAATGGAGAGGAGGGAACAAGGGGAGAAAATACTTAGATCTGGCATGGTACCAGAGGCAAAATTTCCTTAGAAAACCTCTTTGTCCTTAAGGACTCATTGACCCCCCCCTTCCAACTTCCATATGCATACTTATTATTAACAGTATGATGTGTTCATGCCACTTCACACATCCCTAAAGCTAAATTCTTTTAGAATAACCATTGACCAGTCATTTCTTCATAAAGATGAGCATAAGTTTACAGCACCTTTGTTAAATTATTTGTTTAAGAAACCCTTTCAAATACCATTGATTCAAGGATATTATCTACTTATCACATGCATAATGCCAATTTTAGTATGATCCTTTATGTGACTTTTATTCATAATGAATTTGAACATGGCATTTAAATATCTTTCTCATACATCAGTCCCTCTAAGAAAACAGTTTGGATAACATTACTTCTGGAACATTATAAAGCTTCATTGTACTAGTCTCAAATGGTGTTTTGCAGTTTAGCATGCTTGCCAGAATGGTTGAGTAAGTGACGTCATGGGTGCATTGAGTTGCTTTTGGTTGGTTTTGTTGTGTTTCCATGCAAACCAATGAGGGCCAGGTAGGGCCCCACAGGTGGTTGCACTGGTCCATGTTTCTTAGTGGTGCCTTGTTGAGAGTTTAACTTTTTTCAATTTTTTTTTCTCTTTTACAATAGGTCATAGTAATTACTTTCATTATAAGGGGTGAGGCAAACTTGTATGGTTTAAAGGTAAAGTTCAAATGCTGCCCTATGTTTGTGCCTGTCTCTTCTTCCCTTGCATTATCTATAGATATATGATACTTATTTAATCACCGTCTTAATCTTTTCTTTTGATGCAGATGGAGAGCATGCAGAGTCTACAGCAATGCTGGGAGACCATTATGTCTCAGGCTGAAGAATTGTTCCAAGAGTTATCCAATTCTGACTCCAAGATGGTAGACCAGGCAGGGGAAGACAGCCAGAAGAGATGACATTTGGCGGTGAAGACCAGGTTGGTGACTCATGGGAAGAGATGACTATCGAGAGAGGTGGTTGCAGCTGATTTGTCAGTAGCTAGAGCGACTCCGGACAGAGCATCACATAATGATCTGGCATTGGGTGTTCAGTTAGGGAAGGCAGGTTTGGGGTGTGTTGAGGATGATGCTGAGAAATCAGAGGATGGCCTTTGTCCTGGGTTGGGGGATATGGGGAGGACTATGGGGGATGCTCAGGGATGTCAGGAGACAGGTGGGGAAGAAGCAACTAGGGATGGCAGCATTGGGTTGGTTGGTAGTTTGGGTTCGCTTTCGGAAATGGGTTCTGATTTTGGCATATGGCCAGGCAATTGGTTAGCTATGCAGATGTTGGGGCAAGGAATGGGGGCAGTTTTTCTGACTCCTCACATTTCCATCTACAGTTAAAGAGAAGATTTGTAAAGAGGAGTATGCTGATGTTTTTGAAATAATAGATGCAGAAGGGGTACAGTGGCTGGTTGAATCTGAGTTGGCAAATAGCAAAGATCTGCTGGCTGCCTTAGCGGCATAAGGGAGGAGGATGGTAGGTAGACTGCATCCTAGGACATGGGATAACTGGGTAGTAGGACTCATTTATTATATGGCAGTTTTGCTGGGAAGGATACATCTTTGGCTTTGCCTCTATTTGGCTACGTTCTTACAATACGAGAGGCTCAGAGTTTATGGCCCGGGAATGCCTGGTTATGGTATGACCAGCGGTTCTGGAAGTGGAAAGCAGTGGATCACTCTCATTGCTAGGAGGCACATCATCCACATATCTGGCTGGCTACTATGATGGATAGTTTTGGTGGAAATTCTATAGTGGGAAAGGTAAGGGGAGAAAGCAGAGGAGTCTGTTGGGCTTTTAATGCGGGAAGTTGTTCTTGGGTAGGATCAAATGACTTTGAGCTCAATTTCAGCTGAGAGGGGCTTTTCTCCTTCCCAAGAGTTTCAGAACATTAGAGGTAGAGGAAATTTTTGAGGGTTAAGGGGCAGGGTGTCCTTTAGGAGGGCTAGAGAAAGGGCTGGCATCCTTTTAAGGTGGAGGTATTGCAGAGTATTTACAGCGATATCCTGATGCTTCTCTTAAAGAAGAAATAATTGAAGATCTTTCTGGGGGTTTTCCATTAAATTGAGAGTGTTGGGGGATGGGGTGGTTTGTAAGAATGTTCAATCTGTAAGAGGTAAGGAGGATATTCTGCTGCATTTGGTAGAGAAGGAGCGACAGGTGGGTAAGTTGTTGGGGCCCTTTGACAGCCCTCCCCTTCAGAGTTTGTAAGTTTCTCGAATGGGATGGTTCCAAAGAAAGTGGATGATGAATTTAGTTTTTTTCACCACTTGTTGTATCCATTAGGGAGCTCGATGAATGAGTTCATTTTAGTTGAGGATGCTAAAGTCAGCTATGCATCTTTGGATGATGCTGTGAAGGTTGTCCGGGAGTTTAAAGATCTGTGGCTAGTGGACATGGATATTAAATCCGCTTTTAACCTGTTGCCAGTGAGAGTGGTGTGGCCATTACTGGCCATGGTTGTAGAAAGCAATTTTTATTTCCATAAGGCTATGCCAATGGGCTGCTCCATAGCCTGTGCTAAGTTTGAGAAATTCAATAAGATTCTTTGGGTGTGGCAGCAGCAGGTGGGTATGCAGAGGGCTGTACATTATTTACACAACATTTTGTTAGTGAGTGAGGGATTTGAGGGAGCATACAAAGGTTTGCAAGAATTCATGGGAATATGTGATTAGTTAGGGGTTCCACTGACCCGTCATAAGTTTGAAGGTCCAGCCAAAGCTTTGGATTTATTTTTTATCATTAGTGGACGCAGGACATGGGTTATGTTGCTTGCCTATGGATAAGATAGACAGATTGAAAAAGAAGATTGGGGCAGTGTTGTGTAAAGTTAAGGTGTGCATTAGGATGGTCATGGAACTCTTAGGGCTTCTGAATTTTGCATGCAGGGCTGTTCATCCAGGGCATACCTTTTACAGGTCAGTGGCATTTTTATTGAAAGGAGGAAGAGTAAACAATACTGGGTTAGGATTAACAAGTTGGTATGGGCTGATATGGCTCTTTGGTTATCTTTTTTGAAGAAGTTTAATAGGGTTTCTTTTTGTCAGACAGCTGGGCTGGTCAAGAGGAGCTGCATTTGTTCATGGGTGCAATGGGAGATATTGGAATGGGGGCATTTTTTGGAGGTGAATGGTTTGTGCTTCAATGACCATTGGATTGGAAAAAGGAGTGGAAAGGGATGTTGCATTTTGAGTAATGCCAATCTGGGAAACATCAGTAGTCTGGAAGGAGAAATTGAGGGGGAAAGAGGGTAATTTTCCATTTAGGTAACATGACAGTGGTGCAGGTTCTGCAGACGAAGACTGCTAGATCTGAAATGCTGCTGTTAGTTTTACATAAGTTAGTCTTGTAGCGTTTGATAATTTCTTTTTTATTCACAGGGGTGCATGTAGATGGGGTGTGGAATGTGATTGCTGACAATTAGTCTCAATTTCAGTTTTCCAGATTTCGACAGTTGGCTCTGGGGGCACAGGATGTGCTGGTGGCTTTGCTAGATGAGGTGCAGCATCTTGGGTTGAAATAACCAGGAGGTTGGTGCAGGAATCATGGGCAGTGTCCACCCTGACGGCATATGGTAGGGCACTTTATGATTTTGATAAATTTGTTTTTCAATTGCCTGAAGAAGAAGTGCTTTGGTCGGAGGAGTTGCTGCTTCACTACTTGGCTCGCATTTGGGGGCAAAGGAAGGCAGTGCAAAGAGTTAAGGTGGATTTGGTGGCAATTAATATATTTGTGCAGGTGGTCAGATTGGATGACTTCACAAAGTCTTAGACGGTGGGGTATATATTGAGAGGATGGGGAAGAGTAGCTGGAGGGAATCTGGATATACGTTGGCCATTGATGAGGCAGATTTTGAAAGTTTCAGTGAAGGGTTGGCATTAGTGGAGAGGGAGTCAGTTGTTTATTTTATTTAGGTTACTTTGAGTGTGTGGATGTATTTTGGTGCATTTTGGGTGTCAGTTGTTGGGGTCATTATTTTGGAGGGATATAATGATATGTTCAGGGGCAGTTCACATTGGGTTATGGAGGTCTAAAACAGATCAGCTGTGGAAAGTTGCATCGATAGTCTTGAGAAAAGTTAGGAATGCAGGGCTTTGTCCAGTAGGTTGGGCTGCAGAACTTATGCGGACTCAGGTGGGGGGGTCCTCACGATTTGGTTTTTCATTTGAGAGCTGGAAGGATGGTCACATGCAGTCAGTTTATACAGGTAATAAGAAAGGCTTTTTGTTGTATGGGTTTTCCAGCTGAGAGGTTTGCAGTCCATTCTTTCCTTATTGAGATGGCTTCAGATTTGGCAAGGGAAGGCAGATCCATTGAGGTTATTAGAAGAGTGGGAAGGGGGTCTTCTAATGCCTTTTTATCTTATATTAGATGGATTCAATTGGATTATTTTTTTTTGTCTTTCAGGAAATCAGATTGTTATCTTGGGCCATTCCTATATCCACTGGACAGAGAAAAAGGCAGCAGTTAAGATGGATGGAAAGAATCTGAGATTGTCTCGATTAGGGTGGTCAGTTAGTTGGCAAGGGATTAGAAGTCTTAGGTGGACTCAACTTATTCATGAAGTTGAATTGTTAAAGTTGTGGTTAGGTTTTCCTTGAATATTGGTGATACACCTAGGTGGCAACAATTTGGGAATAATTCCTAAGAAAAAGCTGGTGGATAAGATTAAGGGTGGATTTGTGTATGTTGCAAATACTATGTCCAAGTACCTGTATAGTATGGTAGGAAATAGTGCCGTGCTTGAGTTGGAGGAATACCTTTCAGGCTTTTGAGCAGATCCAGAGTTCTGTTAATCATAGGTTGGCACTACAGTTGGGAGCTTTGGGCATGTACACGATAGAACACCGGGATTTTGACAGGGATATGGTTTGGTTTAGAGCTGATGGTGTGCACTTGAGTGACATTGGCCTAGATTTATTTAATGTACATTTGAGATTATTTTTAGAGGGTATGGTGAATGTTCTTGGGTAGAGGAGGGGGAACAGCCTCGAGTTAGACTGGTTGGCAGAGGAGAGGAATAGGATTGTCCTCTTCTGTTCCCCATCTTGGTGATGGGGATCAAGTGAGCTGCAGAACACTGCTTGATAAGAATAAGCAAGTAGAATATGGACGCAGCTTATTTGGACAGGGTGACTGGGTATGGTGCCCTGATGGATGCTAAGAAGAATGTTATGTTAGTTATTTTGTTACATTTCTTGAATAAAGTTATTGGTTTCTGTTTGAATTTACTGAAGTTCCTTAAATGTCTGTTGCTGTCAGTGTGCTTTATTAAAGGGGGGCAGGAAAATATGGTTTGGGACAAACTAATTTGTCCAGGACCATCTTAGGAGGGTTAGAATAAGTGTAATGGGGGTGAGGGGAGTATGGAAGGGTAGAAGGATTAAGTATAATGATAAGAGAGAGGTTGGTTATGTTTTGGGTTGCGATGGGTTAATTGTGTGTGGACTTAGAGGAAGTGAGGTAGATTTAGGGTGAGGTTTAGGTTTTATATTAGTGTAGTAGGGGAAGTAGTGTCACATTTTAGAAGGAGTTTGCAACCCTCCCTCGCATTTTTCTATGTAATTTATTTGGTTGGATTTTCAAGTGTTTATGGGGTGGAGAAGAGCGGAGAAGAGGGACAGAATTGTCCTCTTCTGTTCCCCCTCTTGGTGATGGTCTAGATGTTATTGAGTTTTGTGATCAAGTGAGCTGCAGGACGCTATTTGAAAATAATAAGCAAATGGAGTATGGACACTGCTTATTTGGACAGGGTAAGTGGGTCAGCTGTCGTAATGGATGTTAAGAATGTCATGTTACAGTTATTTTGTCACAGTTCTTGAATAAAGTTATCGGTGTCTGTTTGAATTTAATAAAGGTTGCCAGATGTCTGTGTCAGTAAGCATTATTAAAGGGGGCCAAGACAAAACGTCCATGTTTTACTGAATTTAAATTATTTATTGTACAAATATAGAATTTCTTCTGCCAGGATGATGTTTAACCAGAGCCATTTGACAGCTCAAAACCCTCTGGCTAATGCACTTGGAAAGAGATTCACATCATTCTGTGGTGCAATTAAATTAGACAATGAATCAGAAGAAATCTAGACGTACTTTCTTTTTTTGCATGCCACTAACCAAGAAGTTCCTTGCATTTTCTGTTGGCCAGTTTGGTCCAGCCAGAGTTGGAAAAGTCTTCATATATCCTGGTCAGAGTTTTTTATTCATTTACCTTACAATTATCAATGATGAATTCAGTCACTTGGCAGTCAAGTAACTGTAACTGTACATTTATACCTTTCATACAATGGTGAATTGTTCATGTCCAATATCGTTTTTTTACAGTTCAGTCTAAAGCATTAAATGTATGATGCAAATATGTGCCTGCATATTTTGTAATTTAAAAAAATATGATTTTTCCATTAAAGTGGTTGTTGTGTCTTTCGGCTTTTCCCAGTTAGGGGTCGCCACAGCGGAACTCCGGTCCGCTAATGATTGGCAGTAGATTTTTACATGCCGAGTTGCTGGCCCTGATGCACAACCTTCAACGAAGGTACACCCATTCATGCATGTCTCCACACAGAAGATGCTCTAGCTGAGAATCGAACAGGACAACGTCTTACTGTGACGCGACAATGCTACCGCAGCACCACCACCACAGTTTTCCATTAAAGTGGTAATGTAGTAAAAATAAATTAAATCTTATTGTTAAAGAATGCAATGTGGTGAGAAGCAAATCAGAGCTGCTAAATGTCTGTATATATTGTCTATGCATATTGGCACCGCCCTTTTAATAATTATGTATTGCATAGCTCTTTTAAGAATCCGCCTGTGCCGTGATGTATTCTGTTTGGTTTGAGATACTGAAGTGTTAACATCACTTACGTTGAGTTGCCATGTTGATCATAATAAATGTTACTTCTTTGCAAATAACTAACATTGAATCCTGAACTTACTTACCTAACTAATGAGTAGGCAGTGTAGAAGATGTAGCCGCTTATGACTCATTTATACCGAAAGATCAATCTACCCCTTACATCTACTCACTATCCAGATTTAGGTTCTGTTTGCTTAAAACTTTTTTAAATACCCAGCATTATGTTATAGAGGGGTTGAGCCCTGTCTATGACCAGGTGCCACAAGCAATAAGCAGGTCGGGTGCTGGAGGAGACAGTAAAGGAAGAGAGTAATGTGCCATGACAGTGTCAAGCTAGAGTAAGGAGTGAGTTGGCATGACCTGCTGCAACAATGACACCTGCATGAGTGTTGGAATATGCCAGGTAGCAACTATTGGTCAGGAGTGGCTCACACTGCAAACAGGGAAATAGTCTGAAGACATGAAGAAACATACATAGAGAAAACACCCAATGACTACAGCTTCAAGTAAAACCACCAGCCCCATCATGAGGGAGTTAGATGGGGATGTCTGCCTGCAACCTGGCCCTTTCCAAGGGAGAAACAAATGGTCTGATAGGGCTCATGCATATCCGCAGAAAATGAATAGGCCACTTCTCACTTTGCAGGCTAGACATACTGGTTGATTTGTGATAGGATTTTGAAGCTAGGAGTAGTAAAAACACTTGGAAAGACAATTCTAAGCTGAATTAGTTGCTAAATATATGGATCAAGTCTTTGTCTTAATTTTTATATTTCCAGAAGAAGTTAAACTTTAACAGATGATTGCTATTGCTTTCATCTGATATGTTTTCTTCATTTTTGATGCCTTTTAAACACTGCCTAACGTACATTAATTATTGTGACTTACCTGGTGGATGTGGTGGTCCCAGAATATGATGATCTCTTTCAATAATATGGTTTTCTGCAACTTCAGTACTCCAGAAAAGTAGACTGAAATTTATCTTGCGTAATATCTTCAGCTAGTCCACAAATTATAACAGTATATTTTAAGAGTTTCTACATCTGTTAAAAATTTATTTTTAACATTAAGCCATTAGAATTATATTTTTTTGATGAACACATTTGGCTTCTCATTCTGAAAATCTTGCTTTTAGTTTTGATCAAACTCACATCAGCGCAGCATAGTATTTAGGGTAATCCATATCTGTTCTAAGTATTTAAATCAGAATCTATGTGAAACTGGAAGCTGCAACTTTGTTTCTGCTGTTTAATTATTCATTGAAGGTTCTGCGTCAGGGCTGGCAACTCGGCACTTAAAAATCTACTGCCAATTATTAGCGGACCAGAGTTCCACTGTGGCGACCCCTAACCGGGAAAAGCTGAAAGACACAGCATTGTAGCAGCTCCCTGCAAACTTGCTGAAACTGAAGAAACTAGTTATTTCGAAGTTCCACGGTACATTTGTTTTCCTTTATCATTTTTGAAACTTACGTTACTTTATATCTGATAAAGAGAGATGAAATCTCATAACTTTTGTTATTTTTGCAATGTGTACTTTGACTGTAGTAGCAAGTACTGAGTTATACACTTTTCATGAATTTAAAGTCCAAATAATTGCAGAACAGCCAGAACATATAGCAACATAGTTCATTCATCCAGATGAGTAGTTTATCCAAGCAACAGCCTACATAGATAGGAATTCAGGGCAAAAGGTTGCCCTAAAAGACTGGAGCAGAGCAAAACTGAAGATCATTTAGAGGTCATTGTGGTGGAATTGCCCAGTACTTACCAATGTAATGTCCGAGATAGTTCATGGGATCTACAAGGATAATATATTTGAAAAGAAGGGGGCAACTTGACTGATACTGGAGAGACTATTGCAAGCGGTAACTACTGTCAAAGGAATGGGTAGAAAAAAATCCAGCAAGGCTGGAAAAGTGCATCTCTTATAAGAAATAATGCTCCCACATGAACAGCAGAAATCAAAAACCACAAAACAAAATTCCAACAAGGCAGGAAGAGCAGGGATCAGCCACAAAATAGTGAACCAACAAACTTTGTCGCTTTAGTCCCACAAGAGACTTCTTCAGAATAAAAATATTTAATTACCCCACAACTATTTATACACACAAATTACATTCATTAAGAACAATAAAACAATAATGACTTCAATTAAACAAACAATTCTAAAACAATTATCAAGTTAATTAATTAATTTCCACAAGTCATAATGCAATAAATCTAAAACTCACAATAGAACAAATTATCACAAAACATTAATTTTTAATCTTCTGCATTTAAAAAAAAACATTTCAAATTATTTGACTCATTCATGCCTGGTGATTTGTCCGCTCTTAATCTCAACTGCCGTCAGGTCTCCCTTTGCTATATTTTATTTTTATAATCCCCCCTAATGTCCTTATATACCTGTTCTAGTATAGAAAAAAGAAATGTATTATTATCTGGACATTTAAGGATATGTGTATATATATTGTTATTAAGATCTTTCCTTTTTATTGAATAAATATGTACTTTAATACATTTCTCTAGGCATCTAGTGGACATTCCCATATAGAAATCTCCACAATAGGAGCATACTTCAGTATAAACAATTCCCTTTGTTTTACAATTGTACACTCCTGTAATAGGGATAGTCATATTTAAATTAGACAAATTAACACAGTGACCCTCTAAAATGTACTTACATACAGTACAAAAACTGCTTTTAAACATGCCTTTAGTTTTATCATTACTTATACCTGGTTCAGAGTAGCTATCTTTAAACAAACATTTTTTTTAAACTAAAACTGTTTTTGCTTATAAATCAGGGATAATTTCCAATAACATTTATTAAATCTAAGTTATCTTGAAGTATATTCCAATTATTTCTAATAGCTGACATAATACTTTTCCTATCCACAGACATGTCCAAACAACAAAAAGTTTCATTAACAATATCATTCTCCTTTTTTTAATAATAGTTTTCAAAACCCTGTTTAAAAACAATCTAATATAGATTGAAATTCAGAAATTCTCCTTGTTATATTTCATGATAACTCTAACAATAAACCCTCATCATAACCTCTTTCTAAAAATAATTCACTAATAAAGTCAATCTCCTATGCAAAAACCTGATCATCTGTAGTCATCTTTGAAGCATGTACATATTGTCCTTTGGGTATATTATTTTTAATATGGACTAGGTTCTTACATGAATAATGCAAGTAACTATTAACAAATGCATTCTTCCTATACACTTCACTATTAATTTTAGATTCCATCATATCCCAAGTAATAGTGATATCTAAAAAAACTACACTCAGTCCTATACTACCCATGGTAAAACTCAAACAAATCTGAATTAGTATTAATAAAACTCAATAGGTGATGAACACTGCCCCCATTCCCATCTATTACTAAAAATAAATCATCAACAAATCTTACATAAAACTTAATCTTGTATAACAAAAAATAGCTTTCAGTACCTCTTCTTCCCACCATCCAAGAACTAAATTGGTGTAGGCAGGGGCTGCTGAAGACCCCATCGCAGCACCCTTTTGTTGTTTATATATTTTCTTATTAAACATAAATAATTATGATGTAACATTAATTCAAGAAGAGTACAACAAACATAAATTTCATTGGCAGAAAACCATGTCTTACAGCTTAAATAATTTCTAACATAATTAATACCTTTCTGATGCGATATACTAGTAAAAAGAAAATTAATATCAATTGTTAACATAACATTCAAACAAGAATCAAAATCATATTCCATTTTAAATTGTCTAAATTTATCTAAAAAATCCCATGAGTCTTTTATGTATAATGTCATTTTTTGTACCACAGGATTTGAAAAATAATCCAACATTAGTGAAATGCCTTCCATTATATAATTTGGGGCTGAAACAATTGGTGAAAAGGGTGGTTTAATGGGGTCCTTATGAATTTTGGGTATTCCAAACAGGGTACCCAACATAGGTTTATCTATAACCATAAATTCATACATTTCTGATGTTATGGATTCTTCCATTAAAAGTTCATACAAATGTACCCATATAGCCTTATAACTTGTATCCACTTCTGAATGTTCCACCTGTAAATTTCCTGAAGGATTACTTAACATTTGTTCCATATTAGAAATGTATTTGGCTTGTTCCATAATAACTAAATCCTCACCCTTATCGCCCTTCCTAAATCTTACATTTTCAAGGTTACATAGCTCTTTTAGCACCCCTCTTTGTAAACAAGTAAGGTTATAATACTTGTTAATGCTTTTATTGTTTCATAACCTATGAATATCTTCTTCACAGCAGTGTTCAAACGCTTTAATAAATTCAGATTATATGTACTGGGTTTCACAAAAAATCTTTTTCTCTAAAGAAATATCAGAAAAAATAAATTGTAAATTCAATTTTCTGCAAAACAACTTTAAATCAAGCAATGTCCTAACCAAATCTATCTTCCTTGCTGGAACAAAGCTGAAACACAGATTTAATATAGCTAACTGTTCATTACTTAAAAAAGTCAGATAAATTGTAAATTTTACCAAAAGATCCATTCAATGTTCGGCTTGTGTCCCTGCTTTCTTCTTTGTGTGTGTGGACATCTTCTGTACCAGTTTGTTGTTTTCTTTTTTCTGAAGAAAGGAGCTCTTTGGGCAAGCTCCTAAAGGGATCCCTTCAATAGATACCTGAGCTTCAGTTAATGATTCACTCGGAGATGAATGTGCTAAAATCTCTCCATTGTTTTTGTCACTAGTATTATCCTCTTCAAGAGCCTTTTCAGGTATCGCATGAACATCTTTCCGGAAGTTGTCACACACGCCTGTATTCTGGCTGGGTTTAACAAACCTTCCTTCATTTCTTCTTTCATCCTGATTAGATGAAATGTTTATAGTGTTCGTAAAGGTGGTTCTACACTCATTTGAATGAGATGACACTCTATTAACCTCCAAAAAATGTGTATATGCTGTTTTAGTCTCATAAGCAAAAACATCTCAATTGAGCTTTTTAATTTTTCTAGTTACAAGACCTTTTTCAAAGGTCTCAATCTGATGCAACATGTTTATTTATTTATTTTATTTTTATTTTACATTTGTTTTACTGGGATAGTCAGACTGGATACATGTCCATTTTCAGTGGAGGCCCGGGGAGAAAAGCTCCAAATAAACAAACTTACATAGATTACACAAGATGTTAGATAATATTAGAAAATATAAAACAAAGTGATTATGTACAATGGTATAGTAGTGCTCCCTAGTAGGGACTCACAATTCTCGTGGACAGACACAATTAAAAGCAAGAGATGTCAGATTGGATGTAGAGCTTGGTGACATAGTTGCATGTTATGATATTTACAGATGATGCTTTCAGTTTATAACTTAATCAGGGTTGGTATATGGGCAAAGCCAGTTCACTTTGAGATACTGTTTGAGGTTTTTTTTTTTTAAGAGACTCTTGGTTGGATTGTAGGATTATATACTTTGGCAATAAATTCCAGGTTTTGCCAACAAAGTTGGCAAACAGGGATTCACCAGCAGAGTTATTAGCTTTGTGGGTTTGGACTAGTAGTTTGTTGGCTGACCATAGGGATCTCAGGTTGCTATATGGCTTAATAATATTTATAAGTGAGGGGGTATCCACAGGGTGGTACAGAATTTTGTGCACTACCAAAAGCTGATTTAATTGAATTAAGCTGGGCAGTTCTAGCCACTCTAGTTGTTTCAGGTTATGGCAGTGGTGGGTTCTATAAGTGGAGCCAGTGGCAAATCTGGCAGTATGGTTGTAGCTATGGGACAGCTCACCTAGTTCGGATTTGTTGAGGTTTGAGAGTACAAGTGAGGCATATAAAAGAGTAGAGAGTAGGTGTGACCAAGCGATTGCAGTTCTAGCCAGTGTGGTTAAAAAGGTCTTGTTTCTATACAGTGATCTAAGCTTCTTATTGATGGTCTGTATGGTTTTGTTGACCTATAGGTCAAATTTGAGATTATTGTCTATGATCACCCCTAGATGTTTGGTGTGTTGATCTGGGAGACAGTGGTACCATTGTTAGACGTGACAGAGAATGAAAGTGTGGCAGATCTTCTAGTGGGGGTGAAGAGTAGAAGTTTAGTTTTATTATGGTTCAGCAGTAGGCATTGGTTGGTGAGCCAGCTCTCAACAGTGTTAAATATATTTTGGGTTAGGATTTGCAGTTCAGATGGGAAGGTGGCTGAACAGATCAGAGTGAAATCATCTGCATATTGAATACAGGTAGCTTTAGGGATAGCAGTGTGAAGGTTGTTGATAGAAATAGAGAAGCGTAGTGGACCTAGTATGGAGCCTTGAGGGACATCAAGTGTGAGAGGTAGCTGGCTGGAGAGTTTGCCCTGCCCAGGTAGGACAGGAACCACAGGATGGCATGCTTATTGAGGGAAATAGATTTTAGAGAAAGAATGAGAAGTTCATGGCTGACCATGTCAAAGGCTTTTGATAAGTCAAGAAAAAGGGTGGAGGATAGCTTAGTGTCTGTTTTGGTTTATGGCATTAGTAAAGGAAATGAGGGCTGAGGTGGTGCTGTGGTATGGCCTGAAACCATGCTGGGAGTTGGATAGCAAGTTATTCTGTGTAAAGTATTGAATTAGCTGCTTGTGTACACATTTCTCCATTCTTTTGTCTAGTGGGGAAAGAATGGCAATGTGTCTATGGTCGGATATGTCTGTAGATCTACCGCCTTTATGGAGTGGAATGACGTGGGATATTTTCCAGAGGGAGGGGAAAGTGCTTTCAGATAAGGTTCTGTTGATAAGGATAGATATGGGATATGCAATGTTATCTGCAGCTATTTGTAGGTACTCTGCAGGGAGGAGGTCAGCAGTGAGGGTGGTAGGTTTTAGGTTTTTTTATAAGTGTTTTGATAAAACTAGTGGATATCAGTTGAAAACTAAATTGAGGGTGATTAGTGGGTAGATTAGGGGTTTGGTTTAAGTTTGTAGGGGTTAGTTGATTTGGTAGGGATTGGATTGTTTCAGTGAAAAAGTTATTGTAAGCGCCAGCTATGGTCTCTGGGGATCTATGGGTGTGGTTAGCAGGGGTTGCGGTGGTAGAATGACCTGGGTGAAATAGTTGATTTAGGCCTGCAAAGAACTTTTAAGGGTTGTTTTGGTGTTTTTGTAGAAGATTATGATAGAAGCTTTTTTTATCTAGTAAAATATATTTTTTTCTATCATTCCTGAGTTGACGATATTTTAGATGGTCAAGTGGGGCTTTAGTTGTTCTCCAGCTGGCCCAAGCTCTGTTTCTAGTTTTGATTTTAGATTTGGTATCTTTTTTGAGCCATGGTGCTGTGTTTGATCTAGATTTTATTGTACGTGCTGTAGCATGGGAATCAAGGATACTTAGGAATTTAGTGTTAAAGTGAGCTATAGCCTTTTCTAATGGTAGATTATTTAGTTTTGACCAGTCAACTGCTTTTAGTTTGTTTAGGAATATAGCAGTGTCAAAGTTTTTCCTGTTTCTAAGTGGTTTATATTTGGTCTGGTGAGGGTTTCCTGCCTTATGTTTTATGATATAGGTTAGTAAATGGTCGCTAAGGTCATCAGGGAGAGTGCCAGCTGTGTACATTTGGGGTTGGTTATTAACTAGGATCCAGTCTAGGATACTTTCCCTGTTGGTCGGTTTGTTTATCCTAGTGGGAGAGGATGTGGTCTGTTTAAACCCAGATGAGTTTATAGGGGTGGGGGGGTTGGAGAAGCAGGGGTGCCAGTCGGTATTGAAGTCACCAAGAACTATGGTTTCTTAGGGATAGGTAGTGGATAACCAGTATAGGATGTCCTTTATGATATTTAAGTTATTGCCTGGCGGAATGTAAGAACAGACGATGTTCAAGCATTTGTTCTGGTTAATCTGTAGTTTGGCTATGAGGAGATCTGCATTATTGAATTGGGGTGGTTGCTTGGTGTCTCTATTAACAGTTGGAGTATTTTTGTAAAGGACTGCTATCCCACCTCCTTTCCTTGTAGTATTGTCTAACCGGTGAATATTATATCCTAGAGGCAGTATCTCATTATCAGTAGTACTAGGTTAGTATGTTCTAACCGGTGAATATTATATCCTGGAGGTAGTATCTCATTGTCAGTAGCACTAGGTTAGTACGGTCTAACCAGTGAATATTCTATCCTGGAGGTAGTATCTCATTATCAGTAGTACTAGGTTAGTACGGTCTAACCAGTGAATATTATATCCTGGAGGTAGTATCTCATTATCAGTAGTACTAGGTTAGTATGGTCTAACCAGTGAATATTATATCCTGGAGGTAGTATCTCATTATCAGTAGTACTAGGTTAGTAAGGTCTAACCAGTGAATATTATATCCTGGAGGTAGTATCTCATTATCAGTAGTACTAGGTTAGTACAGTCTAACTGGTGAATATTATATCCTGGAGGTAGTATCTCATTATCAGTAGTACTAGGTTAGTATGGTCTAACCAGTGAATATTATATCCTGGAGGTAGTATCTCATTATCAGTAGTACTAGGTTAGTACAGTCTAACCAGTGAATATTATATCCTGGAGGTAGTATCTCATTATCAGTAGTACTAGGTTAGTATGGTCTAACCAGTGAATATTATATCCTGGAGGTAGTATCTCATTATCAGTAGTACTAGGTTAGTATGTTCTAACCAGTGAATATTATATCCTGGAGGTAGTATCTCATTATCAGTAGTACTAGGTTAGTATGGTCTAACCGGTGAATATTATATCCTGGAGGTAGTATCTCATTATCAGTAGTACTAGGTTAGTATGTTCTAACCAGTGAATATTATATCCTGGAGGTAGTATCTCATTATCAGTAGTACTAGGTTAGTATGGTCTAACCGGTGAATATTATATCCTGGAGGTAGTATCTCATTATCAGTAGTACTAGGTTAGTATGTTCTAACCAGTGAATATTATATCCTGGAGGTAGTATCTCATTATCAGTAGTACTAGGTTAGTATGGTCTAACCGGTGAATATTATATCCTGGAGGTAGTATCTCATTATCAGTAGTACTAGGTTAGTATGTTCTAACCAGTGAATATTATATCCTGGAGGTAGTATCTCATTATCAGTAGTACTAGGTTAGTATGGTCTAACCAGTGAATATTATATCCTGGAGGTAGTATCTCATTATCAGTAGTACTAGGTTAGTATGGTCTAACCGGTGAATATTATATCCTGGAGGTAGTATCTCATTATCAGTAGTACTAGGTTAGTATGGTCTAACCGGTGAATATTATATCCTGGAGGTAGTATCTCATTATCAGTAGTACTAGGTTAGTATGGTCTAACCAGTGAATATTATATCCTGGAGGTAGTATCTCATTATCAGTAGTACTAGGTTAGTATGGTCTAACCGGTGAATATTATATCCTGGAGGTAGTATCTCATTATCAGTAGTACTAGGTTAGTATGGTCTAACCGGTGAATATTATATCCTGGAGGTAGTATCTCATTATCAGTAGTACTAGGTTAGTGCGGTCTAACCGGTGAATATTATATCCTGGAGGTAGTATCTCATTATCAGTAGTACTAGGTTAGTGCGGTCTAACCGGTGAATATTATATCCTGGAGGTAGTATCTCATTATCAGTAGTACTAGGTTAGTATGGTCTAACCGGTGAATATTATATCCTGGAGGTAGTATCTCATTATCAGTAGTACTAGGTTAGTATGTTCTAACCGGTGAATATTATATCCTGGAGGTAGTATCTCATTATCAGTAGTACTAGGTTAGTATGGTCTAACCGGTGAATATTATATCCTGGAGGTAGTATCTCATTATCAGTAGTACTAGGTTAGTATGGTCTAACCGGTGAATATTATATCCTGGAGGTAGTATCTCATTATCAGTAGTACTAGGTTAGTATGGTCTAACGGTGAATATTATATCCTGGAGGTAGTATCTCATTATCAGTAGTACTAGGTTAGTATGGTCTAACCAGTGAATATTATATCCTGGAGGTAGTATCTCATTATCAGTAGTACTAAGTTAGTATGGTCTAACCGGTGAATATTATATCCTGGAGGTAGTATCTCATTATCAGTAGTACTAGGTTAGTATGGTCTAACCAGTGAATATTATATCCTGGAGGTAGTATCTCATTATCAGTAGTACTAGGTTAGTATGGTCTAACCGGTGAATATTATATCCTGGAGGTAGTATCTCATTATCAGTAGTACTAGGTTAGTATGGTCTAACCAGTGAATATTATATCCTGGAGGTAGTATCTCATTATCAGTAGTACTAGGTTAGTATGGTCTAACCAGTGAATATTATATCCTGGAGGTAGTATCTCATTATCAGTAGTACTAGGTTAGTATGGTCTAACCAGTGAATATTATATCCTGGAGGTAGTATCTCATTATCAGTAGTACTAGGTTAGTATGGTCTAACCAGTGAATATTATATCCTGGAGGTAGTATCTCATTATCAGTAGTACTAGGTTAGTACAGTCTAACCAGTGAATATTATATCCTGGAGGTAGTATCTCATTATCAGTAGTACTAGGTTAGTATGGTCTAACCAGTGAATATTATATCCTGGAGGTAGTATCTCATTATCAGTAGTACTAGGTTAGTATGGTCTAACCAGTGAATATTATATCCTGGAGGTAGTATCTCATTATCAGTAGTACTAGGTTAGTACAGTCTAACCGGTGAATATTATATCCTGGAGGTAGTATCTCATTATCAGTAGTACTAGGTTAGTATGGTCTAACCGGTGAATATTATATCCTGGAGGTAGTATCTCATTATCAGTAGTACTAGGTTAGTACAGGTCTAACCGGTGAATATTATATCCTGGAGGTAGTATCTCATTATCAGTAGTACTAGGTTAGTATGGTCTAACCAGTGAATATTATATCCTGGAGGTAGTATCTCATTATCAGTAGTACTAGGTTAGTACAGTCTAACCGGTGAATATTATATCCTGGAGGTAGTATCTCATTATCAGTAGTACTAGGTTAGTACGGTCTAACCGGTGAATATTATATCCTGGAGGTAGTATCTCATTATCAGTAGTACTAGGTTAGTACAGTCTAACCAGTGAATATTATATCCTGGAGGTAGTATCTCATTATCAGTAGTACTAGGTTAGTACGGTCTAACCAGTGAATATTATATCCTGGAGGTAGTATCTCATTATCAGTAGTACTAGGTTAGTATGGTCTAACCAGTGAATATTATATCCTGGAGGTAGTATCTCATTATCAGTAGTACTAGGTTAGTACAGTCTAACCAGTGAATATTATATCCTGGAGGTAGTATCTCATTATCAGTAGTACTAGGTTAGTATGGTCTAACCGGTGAATATTATATCCTGGAGGTAGTATCTCATTATCAGTAGTACTAGGTTAGTATGGTCTAACCGGTGAATATTATATCCTGGAGGTAGTATCTCATTATCAGTAGTACTAGGTTAGTACAGTCTAACGGTGAATATTATATCCTGGAGGTAGTATCTCATTATCAGTAGTACTAGGTTAGTATGGTCTAACCAGTGAATATTATATCCTGGAGGTAGTATCTCATTATCAGTAGTACTAGGTTAGTATGTTCTAACCAGTGAATATTATATCCTGGAGGTAGTATCTCATTATCAGTAGTACTAGGTTAGTATGGTCTAACCGGTGAATATTATATCCTGGAGGTAGTATCTCATTATCAGTAGTACTAGGTTAGTATGGTCTAACCGGTGAATATTATATCCTGGAGGTAGTATCTCATTATCAGTAGTACTAGGTTAGTACAGTCTAACCGGTGAATATTATATCCTGGAGGTAGTATCTCATTATCAGTAGTACTA
This sequence comes from Protopterus annectens, assembly GCF_019279795.1. Lineage (NCBI taxonomy): Eukaryota > Metazoa > Chordata > Ceratodontiformes > Protopteridae > Protopterus > Protopterus annectens. Next base: position 598,053,406 of record NC_056729.1, read on the forward strand.
GGTTAGTATGGTCTAACCGGTGAATATTATATCCTGGAGGTAGTATCTCATTATCAGTAGTACTAGGTTAGTATGGTCTAACCAGTGAATATTATATCCTGGAGGTAGTATCTCATTATCAGTAGTACTAGGTTAGTACGGTCTAACCAGTGAATATTATATCCTGGAGGTAGTATCTCATTATCAGTAGTACTAGGTTAGTATGGTCTAACCAGTGAATATTATATCCTGGAGGTAGTATCTCATTATCAGTAGTACTAGGTTAGTATGGTCTAACCGGTGAATATTATATCCTGGAGGTAGTATCTCATTATCAGTAGTACTAGGTTAGTATGGTCTAACCAGTGAATATTATATCCTGGAGGTAGTATCTCATTATCAGTAGTACTAGGTTAGTATGGTCTAACCGGTGAATATTATATCCTGGAGGTAGTATCTCATTATCAGTAGTACTAGGTTAGTACGGTCTAACCGGTGAATATTATATCCTGGAGGTAGTATCTCATTATCAGTAGTACTAGGTTAGTATGGTCTAACCGGTGAATATTATATCCTGGAGGTAGTATCTCATTATCAGTAGTACTAGGTTAGTATGGTCTAACCGGTGAATATTATATCCTGGAGGTAGTATCTCATTATCAGTAGTACTAGGTTAGTATGGTCTAACCGGTGAATATTATATCCTGGAGGTAGTATCTCATTATCAGTAGTACTAGGTTAGTATGGTCTAACCGGTGAATATTATATCCTGGAGGTAGTATCTCATTATCAGTAGTACTAGGTTAGTATGGTCTAACCGGTGAATATTATATCCTGGAGGTAGTATCTCATTATCAGTAGTACTAGGTTAGTATGGTCTAACCGGTGAATATTATATCCTGGAGGTAGTATCTCATTATCAGTAGTACTAGGTTAGTACGGTCTAACCAGTGAATATTATATCCTGGAGGTAGTATCTCATTATCAGTAGTACTAGGTTAGTATGGTCTAACCGGTGAATATTATATCCTGGAGGTAGTATCTCATTATCAGTAGTACTAGGTTAGTATGGTCTAACCGGTGAATATTATATCCTGGAGGTAGTATCTCATTATCAGTAGTACTAGGTTAGTATGGTCTAACCGGTGAATATTATATCCTGGAGGTAGTATCTCATTATCAGTAGTACTAGGTTAGTATGGTCTAACCGGTGAATATTATATCCTGGAGGTAGTATCTCATTATCAGTAGTACTAGGTTAATACGGTCTAACCGGTGAATATTATATCCTGGAGGTAGTATCTCATTATCAGTAGTTCTAGGTTAGTAATGTCTAACCGGTGAATATTATATCCTGGAGGTAGTATCTCATTATCAGTAGTACTAGGTTAGTATGGTCTAACCAGTGAATATTATATCCTGGAGGTAGTATCTCATTATCAGTAGTACTAGGTTAGTATGGTCTAACCGGTGAATATTATATCCTGGAGGTAGTATCTCATTATCAGTAGTACTAGGTTAGTATGGTCTAACCGGTGAATATTATATCCTGGAGGTAGTATCTCATTATCAGTAGTACTAGGTTAGTATGGTCTAACCGGTGAATATTATATCCTGGAGGTAGTATCTCATTATCAGTAGTACTAGGTTAGTATGGTCTAACCGGTGAATATTATATCCTGGAGGTAGTATCTCATTATCAGTAGTACTAGGTTAGTATGGTCTAACCAGTGAATATTATATCCTGGAGGTAGTATCTCATTATCAGTAGTACTAGGTTAGTATGGTCTAACCGGTGAATATTATATCCTGGAGGTAGTATCTCATTATCAGTAGTACTAGGTTAGTACAGTCTAACCGTGAATATTATATCCTGGAGGTAGTATCTCATTATCAGTAGTACTAGGTTAGTATGTTCTAACCGGTGAATATTATATCCTGGAGGTAGTATCTCATTATCAGTAGTACTAGGTTAGTATGGTCTAACCGGTGAATATTATATCCTGGAGGTAGTATCTCATTATCAGTAGTACTAGGTTAGTATGTTCTAACCGGTGAATATTATATCCTGGAGGTAGTATCTCATTATCAGTAGTACTAGGTTAGTACGGTCTAACCAGTGAATATTATATCCTGGAGGTAGTATCTCATTATCAGTAGTACTAGGTTAGTATGGTCTAACCGGTGAATATTATATCCTGGAGGTAGTATCTCATTATCAGTAGTACTAGGTTAGTACAGTCTAACCAGTGAATATTATATCCTGGAGGTAGTATCTCATTATCAGTAGTACTAGGTTAGTATGGTCTAACCAGTGAATATTATATCCTGGAGGTAGTATCTCATTATCAGTAGTACTAGGTTAGTGTGGTCTAACCAGTGAATATTATATCCTGGAGGTAGTATCTCATTATCAGTAGTACTAGGTTAGTACAATCTAACCAGTGAATATTATATCCTGGAGGTAGTATCTCATTATCAGTAGTACTAGGTTAGTATGGTCTAACCGGTGAATATTATATCCTGGAGGTAGTATCTCATTATCAGTAGTACTAGGTTAGTATGGTCTAACCGGTGAATATTATATCCTAGAGGGAGTATCTCATTATCAGTAGTACTAGATTAGTACGGTCAAACCGGTGAATATTATATCCTGGAGGTAGTATCTCATTGTCAGAAGTACTAGGTTTTAGCCAGGATTCCGTAAGACACATAATGTCTGGTGAGTGGGTTGCTAGGACGGAGTGTAGGTTGGGAATCTTATTGTTAATACTTCTAATATTTAGGTGAAATGCTAAGAGGGAACTAGTGGGAGTAGATGTTTGCATAGTCTTGTTCTAAGTCCAGTAATTTTGCAACAAGTTTTTGCAATGACTGTTCTACTTTAAGTGTTTCTTCATGAATTTCTGCTATCTTGCCCTTATTGTGAGCAATAAGTAAATGCAAAAACTCTAATTCAGTTTGAGTAAAAAACACTGTCAACACCATGAAAAAATCCTCAGTAGCCATTACCCCATTCAGACACTTAAAAAGCCTTGGTCCTTAAGGTGCAACATCTAGCTCAATACATTTTCAAAATGCTTCCTGTCTACCACCAAAGCTCTGTATCTTTTTAACAGTTTTTCTAAGTTGAATAACAGGGATTTAGCCTCTGCCTTTATTTCTTGTTCTTTGGATATGCTGTAGTTTTTAATGGAACCAGCAAATGGATTATAATTATAATCCAAAATGGGATGAATATTGGAAAATATTTGAGCTTGCTGTTTTACTTTTACAATAATTTATATTATCCACTATTGTCACCTCATTCTCATCCTCTTCGGAACTAGTGGAATAGAATCTAGTATTAGACTTCACCTTGTAAAGAGTTAATAAATTAGTAAGTGTCCTTTGCATGTCATGTGTTGAATGAATAAGGATAGATAGCAATTTTTGTTCAGCCAGTGGAAGAGTAGGATAAATGGTCAATTCCATAAGTGGATCCTCGCTCACACCAGCCAGAGAAGGGAACAATAGCAAGACTAATGAAAAATAAGGCTCCCACACAAACAGCAGAAATCAAAAAAGACAATACAAGATTCCACCAAAGCAGGAAGAGCAGGGATCAGCCACAAAATAGTGAACCAACAAACATTATTTGTCGCTTTTGTACCACAAGAGACTTCTTCAGAATAAAAATATTTAATTACCCCACAACTATTTATATACACAAGTTACATTCATCAAAAACAATAAAACAGTAATGACTTCAATAAAACAATTAAACAATTATAAAGTTAATTAATTTCCAGAAGTCATAATACAAATAAATCTAAAACTCACAATAGAACAAATTATCACAAAATATTAATTTAATTTTTAATCTTTTGGATTTAAAAAAAAATATTTCAAATTAATTGATTCATTCATACCTGGTCATTTGTCCACTCTTAATCTCAACTGCCATAAAGTCTAAAATAAGCACTTCAGCTAATATTACTAGGCTTTCATTTTACTCCTGAAAATTAGTAGTGTGGTTACCCTTTAATAAAGCAACATTTTGATAAGTACAGGAGTTTAGCACCACTGTCATCAGAGTATTTAATTAGCAGCACCTTAAAATGTTAAGTAACTAATACAAGAACGCACAATCAACACACGGCAAGGTTGGTTTATCCTGTTCATTCTAAATAATATGTATAGTAATAAAGCAATCTGCATTTATGCTGTGTTTATATGTGCATAAACTTACAGCTAAGGCTGTGTCAATGTCTATGACAACATAGTATAGAATGCAATGGTTATATTTTGCAATAAAAACAAAGAAGCATTCAGGCAAACTTTTCTGCATGTCCCTCTGTATTACCTAGACAATGATAGTGTCTGTATTGTGAAAGAATAAAAGAACAACATCATATGATACTAGTGTGTTGAAAGCATAGAGCCCTATTCATGATGTGCACATATCAAGAATCATATCTTAATAATCTAAAACAATGATTGAGAAGGTCACTGAAAAAAACAATCAGTAAAAATAAAATGAAAACTCCAGCAAAGCTAGAACTTCCACTGAGTGACCTCCCAAACCTCTTGTATCGGAGGCACATGGGATATATGCAAATGATCCTTATGAACATCAGGTGTTACAGCTAATTTGCGATTCTGAATGCCCATGACTTGTTTCATCATTTTAAAGGACAATATCAGGCTAATAAAGCCAAACCCCACTAGCAGTGGATATGCATATTTCAGCCTTGTTATGACCTCATTAGCACAGCATAAGCAGAGTGTTTGACTAAGCATTAGAAACACAGGGCTGTTATACTCAGCTGATGTCCATTATCTTAATAATCTAGAGTCCTTCTTCGTGAAGTCAGGCACATCTTTCTACTGGACTTTAACTACCCGTCCAAAAACTGGAACACCTACACCTCCAGAAATAAATATGCACAATGCTTCCTTGACTTTATCATTGCAAATCTCCTTATTAAAATGTATCTTCCCCAGCCAGAGGCACTGACATACTTAAGATTGTCCTCACAAATACACCCCAAATTTGTTCATCACCCATTGTCATATCCTCACTAGTTATATCAGATCATTGCACTGTTTTATTCATCTTGCAATGCCAGTATAGATCAACAAACAATCCAACTGGCTTTACTGACTTCTCCTAGGCTAATCTCTTTGCACTACATGACAGTTTGAGACTGTTCAAAATACCTCCATCCCTCAATGATCCTATAGCAAATACAATCACTATACTGAAGTTTTTTATCCATAACTCAGCCCTTGCATGGAGACAATTGTTCCAATTCACCAAAAATACTAAGTCAAGTTTATAAACAAATCTCTGCAGTAGTGCCCATTTGTAAATAAACTCTGTAGCAAAATGAAAATGCTCACCGATGTAAAGAATAGAACAAATATTCATGAAAATCAACCTTAAAAGGTTTATCAAAGTACTCTGGAGCAAGATCAAATCCCATAGAGCTAATTCTAAACTAAAAAATGATGTCAGCAAAAGCTAACCACAATACATTTTTAATTATGTAATGAACCTCCAAAACAATGCCAAGCATTGCTCTGAGCTTATGTCTAAACGGCATCACATAAAGCACAAGGATAAGACTAATATCATTGCATATAAATTCAGCTCTAACTTTCCTCTACTTCATTAGTTACATTTATTTAGTAGGAAAATGTGGCTGGACTTATCTATTTCTGTGACCGTCCAGCAAGAAATGTTCCACAATGACTGTGGTACAATAACATATCAAAAGAGAAAGCACACTATCCAATGGTAAAATGTAATAACATTCACATACATTGTTTGCTAAAATACTATAGATATGTATAATACATTTTATGTTTAAGATGTATGTAGTTATTTACAATGTAGTTATGCTGAACACCAAGCATGACTAGTGGAGTACAGAGTGAGTTGAGGCATTTCCAGCGTTAGGGATGGAAGTTTAGAGCAAGACATCTTCAAAGTGATATGAATTAGGCTGCGTATGTGGAAGTGAAAGATATGAGTCCTAGCTAGTGTGCTGTGTTATAGCACTCAACACAGTAATATCTGGACAACTGTTGTACGGATGCAAAACTGAATGAGTTGTATTTAAAGACATGTAGATATTTAGGAAGTTCAAGCCTATGCAGAGACTTCAGTGACAGAAGGTAATATCTAGAAGTTTTTTTTTAACATTTGTTAACTGGGAAAGTCCAACTTGGAACAAAGCCAATTTTCAGCAGAGGCCCAGGGAGAAACACTCCAGATGCATGTCTTTCTAACGTGGGAGGAAACCAGAGCACCTGGAGGAAAACCCACACGAACGCATGGAGGACATGCAGACTCCACAACCAAGAATCAAACTGGAGAACCTCTTGCTGTGAGGTGACAATGCTACTGCTGCACAACTGCACTGTTTTTCAAGAACCCTTGTCAGCCCTACTGTCAAATTTTTCCAGGCAGAAGAGCTGAAGGACATGTTATTCATTAGCTGACAAAATGCACATCTTAGACTAGAGAAAATAAGTGATTTTACTAGAGAATTTGTAACTGTGTCAGGCAAAAGCTCTTTAGGGGAGAACTCAATGATATCTATGGCATGTACACTTCATGTACACATTGCGGTAACTTTTTTGAATTCAGACATAGCCCTAACATGGTGTGCCATGGAGCACTAGCATGAAGATATGCAGTGCAGCATATAGCTGGCTCTGAGCCATGTCATATGCTAATGATGCAGCTAGGAGAGAGGCATACATTAATAAGCCATATGTTCTCACTCCCAGAGCTGCTACCAGTAAGGCATTTTGTTTGCCAAGCAATTCATGATGTTGCCTGGAAGTGTAGGTCGACATGGCCAGCCCTGCTATACTGCATTTAACCCTGCCAAAAGGCTGTGCTCATTCATTGTGGAAGAGGTTACTACTAGGGAGTTTATGAGTAAGGTAGGAGGAAGAAGTGGGTGAGTGAGTGCATACAAGGGGCATGTGAGTGTGTGTCTGCCTGGGAGATAATGGTGTAGGAGTAAGTGAGGGGGTCAGGTAAATGTGTGCATCTGTATGTGAATGGATGAATGGATGGTAGTGTGAATGCAAATGCATGATTGGGGGGCTGTGTGTGTGTGTGTGTGTGTGTGTGTGTGTGTGTGTGTGTGTGTGTGTGTGTGTGTGTGTGTGTGTGTGTGTGTGTGTGTGTGTGTGTATATAGACTAGGGTGGCAGTCATACCTCCACAAACTCCTCCACTAATAAGTCTAGTCTACAGCATTGGACGTGGTCCATGATGGGTATTGCACTTGTGCCATAATGGCATCTAAACTTGTGTAGAGATGGGGGTAGGGAGATATTTGTTACCAGGGATACTATGCTTAAGTCATAACAGCATCTAAACCAATACAGGGATCATGGGCGGGGGACTACTAGCTGCCAGGAATACAGCACTTACTCCATAACAGCAGTTAAATCAGTACAGGGATTGGAGTGGTGGGAACCACTAGCCACCAGAGGTACTGCATTTGTATCTCAATAGCACCTCAACTGGTATAGTGGTTGGGGTGGAAGGAATCACTAGACACCAGAGCTATGACTTGCAACATGGAACTCCATCTTTCTATGACAGCCTAGGGCTATAAAATGAGGCACAGTGGAAGGGCAGACAACTCAGAGATAGGTACAGGGACTGTGTCCTGTGTGTTTGTATGGGGGGGGGTGACTGAGGTGGGAGGGATGATTATGCATACAGCATACATCTACAGCAGTTAACTCCTATGACCTGCAAATCAGAACTGATTTGCACACTGCAGTTGTTGACTGTGAATCAGAGACATGCAGATTAGCTGAAAATGAGGTCTCTCCTCATCACAGCTAACATGGCTCTGAATTGCAAAATATCATGTGGGAGAAGTGATTTTTTTACCATGAGCCATTTAATGTATCCCTAGGTTTGTTTTTGTAAAGAATTTCAAGGTTTTCACAGAATTTACAACTAAGCATGTCCATTAGACTTCAGGCTCTGTCAAAAAAGCAACTTGGTACTTTGAAGTGAAGGACAACTTCCAGAATAGTTCTGTCCTTAGGACAGATTTATAGTGAAATGTTTTAAGAGGCATTATAATACTGTGAATAAATTTTTTTGACATATTCAACAAAATAGCATATGGATAAGAGCAATCACATTTAGCTAGGCATTCAAGAGGAAGTCAAGTTTTTAGCCGCACTTGTAATGTTCTGCAGAATACTTACTATTCACATATGAACCTATGAGTGACTGTATCAATGCGTTTAATAAGTTTATATTAGAAGAACTCATTCTTTGTAATCAACTGGGGGGCATGCTGAGGCTCAGACTGGATATAGTGATAAAATAGATATTGAAACAATTTTGTATGTGTATAGTTTTTCAAGTACCTGAGTGATACCTAAACAGCTATTGGAAGAAAATTATTGAAATCATAAAACGAGCCAGTTTTATTCAAATGAACAATAACTGCTATCTGTGTTTAGTGGTGGTTGAATATTTTAGCTTGTACTGCCACATAATTTAGAGTTTCTTGAAAGGCATACCTTCTCCTTTGATGCAGTGGATCTGCTTTAAGGAAATGAAACACTATTCATAGGTTCATAGGTAGGTACTAGGCTATCGGCCCTATAGCCTATGTAAGTCTAGCCAACAATTACGCCACCCAAGAGAGTTATTTTCCTGTGCCACTGTCGAGCAGAGATACAGAAGTGATCCCCTAGGTGTATTTCCTATTTCCCATCCACTCATCAAGACTTTTCTTGAAGAGTGCTAATGAAGAACTTTGCTTGACATAGATGGGTAGCCTGTTCCAGAGTATGAGAAGTCTCTGGGACAGGAATCTATCTCTCCAGCATGTCCTGTTTATTGTGGTGACAAGGTTTAGGTCCCTACAGCGTGTAGCTCGGAGAGATTGGGATTTCTTTAGGTGTAGCATGTTCAACAGCTCTGGGTTTGACATAGCTTTAAATGTTAGGCAGAGTTCACCTCGGAGTAGGTGATAATCAGAGTAAAGCTGGAGTTTTTTGAGACGGTCATTGTGGGTGACAGTGTGACTGAAGTCAATGGACAGGAGTCAGGAAGGGCACTCTGGGATCGTGGAAAGAGCTGAGGCCAAAATTAGTACTTTCCACAATTGTGGGAAATACAATTCAGAGACCTATGAGCTGTAATGAGGAAAGATCTCATTATCAGTTAATTTGCTTAGCTATGACATGCATGGTGTTACCACTAGTGCTAATCAGTACTTTCCTGCTATAGTCACCATTGCATTGGCAAAGGTACCCTCATCATACATTGTCACATGCACATGTACATATTCAAACACACATGCACATGTACACATTCATACACACTCACACACACATGCACATGTGCTATACACATTTAAACACACTCACACACACATGCACATGTACTGTACACATTTAAGCACACTCACACACATGCACATGTATACATTCAAACACACACACACACACACATGCACATGTATATATTCAAACACATTCACACATTTGCAGACATACCCATGCACATGTATACATTCAACATACCACACACATGCAGACACATACACAAGCACATATACACATTCAAACATACACACACAGACACACACATGCATGTGTACACATTCATAGGTTCATAGGTTCATAGATAGGTACTAGGCTGTTGGCCCAAGGGCCTACGTAAGCCTAGTTAACAAGGTTCCCTGGCTTACTCCACCCAAGAAAGTTATTTTCCTGTGCCACTGTCGAGCAGAGACACAGAAATGATCTCCGGGGTGCATTTCCTATTTCCCATCCACTCATCAAGATTTTTCGTGAAGAGTGCTAATGAAGAACTTTGCTTGACATAGATGGGTAGCCTTTTCTAGAGTATGGGAAGTCTATGGGCCAGGAATCTATCCCTCCAGCATGTCCTGTTTATTTTGGTGACATGGTTTAGGTCCCTAGAGTGTGTAGCTCAGAGGGATTGGGATTTTTTTAGGTGTAGCATGTCCAACAGCTTACACTCACCCACATGCAGAAACACCCATGCATATGTATACATTCACACACACTCACACATATGCAGATGCATACACAAGCACATGTACACTTTCAAACACACTCACACACGTAGACACACAAACACGTGTACACATTTAAACACAACACACTCACACACATGCAGACACACACAAGCACATGTACACATTCAAGCACACTTGTGCAAGCATGCACACACACACACACACACACACACACACAGATACACATATGCACTTGTATACATTCAGACATACACACACACACAGACACACATATGCACATGTACACATTCAAACATACACACATGCAGACACACATATGCACATGTACACATTCAAACATACACACACAGACACACACATGCACATGTATACATTCGTTCACACTCACACGCATGCAGACACACCCATGCACATGTATATATTCACACATGCTCACACACATGCAGACACATACATAAGCACATGTACACTTTCAGTCACACACATGTAGACACACAAACACATGTACACATTCAAACACAACACACTCATACACATGCAGTCACACACACGCACATGTATGCATTCAAACACATTTGCGCACACACACACACACACACACACACACACACACACACACACACACACACACACACACACACACAAATACACATATGCACATGTACACTTTCAAACATACACACAGACACACATATGCGCATGTACACATTCAAACATACACACACAGACACACACATGCACATGTACACATTCATTCACACTCACACGCATGCAGACACACCCATGCACATGTATATATTCACACACACTCACACCCATGCAGACACCTTCACAAGCATGTGTATACTTTCAAACACTCACACACATGTAGACATACAAACACGTGTACACATTCAAACACAATGCACTCACACACATGCAGACACACACAAGCACATGTACACATTCAAACACAATGCACTCACACACATGCAGACACACACAAGCACATGTACACATTCAAACACACTCACACACACACATACACGCACAAACCTACACACACACACAGATACACATATGCACATGTACACATTCAAACATACACACACACACACACACACACACACACACACACACACACACACACACACATATGCACATGTGCACATTCAAACATACGCACACAGAACCACACGTGCACATGTACACATTCAGTCACACTCACGCACATGCAGAACACATACACATGTACTCATTCAAACACATGCATACACATACAGACACACACATGCACATGTACTCATTCAAACAGTCACAGACACACATGCAGACACACACATGCACATCTACATATTCAAGCACACTCAAAGACATGCAGAAACACACATGCACATTTACTCATTTAAACACACTCACACACATGCATACACACACAAACGTTATTCTCATGCATTCACCACGTGCAATATAACTTTTTGCTTAATCTCTCTCTCTCTCTATATATATATATATATGTTAACATTGTTCTTTAAAAACACTAACATGTATTTATAAGTTTATAGTGAATGTATGTTCACTGATTTAATTTTACTATTCTGGAATTTGAGAATATTTTATGAAATTCTATGCACTTTGTTACTGAGAATTTTACGATGATACAGATTTTTTTTATTTATTCTTTGTAGACTGCAGTAGTTCCACTAAGATAATGACCTCTTTTTAGGGATGTCCCAAGGTGGTATTTCTTCTACTGGGGGATATTTGGTGAGAGCATTGGGGAACTTTGCTACTGTTTTCTCTAGATGCTGTAAGATTGTTTGCATCCACCAGAGCTAACACTAACTGAAGGAGATGGGACCTTGGACTGACGTCTCACCTGAAGGGCTACACACTCAGGATTGCAGAACCCCCTAATGCTGCCCTGTAATGTCAGTAGCCCAATCACTTGAGTGAGAATAGGATCCACAGACTTCTGGTCCTCCATCCTCAAAGGTGAGTATGCTACCTGATATACTATTGACACTGCTGATAACCCAGATATAATGTGTTACTACATGCCTGCAGTGATTCATCTTCTGTAAGTTAGAGCACATACTCAGGGTACTTCGTTTCATATATTTTATAAAGCCATAACATATCCCATTCCAAGAGTCTGTTGTTGTAAACACTTCTACTATTGAATGAATAGTTCTAAAATAGTATTTATCTTACTATATGCATATATTCATCTATATCTATCTATCTATATATATATATATATATATATATATATATATATATATATATATATATATAAATCCGTATCTCTCTATCTATCCAACTCTATCTATCTATCTATCTATCTGCCCAAACAAATCAAATTCAACATTTTTGCAGGAGAGAAATCCCCTTGACCACACCGTGTGTGAGCCATCCCAACTCTTCCCCCCACCAACACACACACACACACACACACACACACACACACACACACACACACACACACACACACACACACACACACTCCTACACTCACATGCCTTTGCACACACACACACACACACACACACACACACACACACACACACACACACACACACACACACACACACCATGTAACTTACATATATATACATATATATACATATATATATATATATATATATATATATATATATATATATCAATCATTGTGGCAGACAGGGAGAGAATGTCATTCCCTTCACACTCTAATCCAAATGTTATATTTAAACTAAAAACATAAAAATAGTTTGTTAAACAGCTACCTAATGTTTAGAGAATGGATATGTTACAGTCCAGTTATTAAACATACCATAGAGGAATGGATAGACTGGGACATGTCAAACATGGAGTACTAGTGGTGAGGCTAAGACTAAGTAAAAGGGGTAACAAAGCTTGGTGTTGCTGCATATTGCCTGCAGGAATGAATAATTTCTCTCTCCATTTTCAGGATCTTCTCACACACATGTAAAGTAGAATAACACAGATTATTAGAGATACTTTGTAATACTTTACTGTACAGAAAAGATGCTTCTCAAAGGAAATAGTCATTTCACCACCATCATAACATGCAATGAAAAGCAATAATAAACAAGTTGATAGCTGGCTGTATGTGGATAAGGATATAGAATTCATTGGTCTGGATATAGATAAACTGTTATTCCAGACAGAGGAACTGAGTTCTATTTTTAAGGTCTGATAGCATTTTGTACCCAGAAAGAAAATTAATTATTTGACAGCATTTATGCAAGGTACTTTAAACTCCTGTTCTTCTACCACTTCCTATGTGTTTATTCTCATAGTGGAGATGTAGTGGGGAAAGATGGGTGCTCTTGTGTCATCATTTTAGAACTTTTCTTAAACTCTGTTTGTTTTAGACAACTGTAACAGAGACACTGCACTTTATGTTTTCGGTAATCCAGTCTGCCTGCAGAACTTCATGCTAGAGATCATACTAAATCACCAAGGATAATGTTGATAATACACTCCTAATAGTCAACCTAGTGGTCAGGAATCTGGCTATACGTAGACAGTAGCCTTACAGTCAACCACCACATGACCACAGTGGTGAGGAAATCCTGTTATGTTGTACAACTTATAAGTAAGGGCATGACATCTAGGTCCAATGAGGTCATTATCTCACTGTACTCTGCCCTTATCAGACAAATCATAGAGTACAATGCTCCCTTTGTTATGTACCTGACCAGGCATATGCAGCAATTATAGCAATTAGAGTGACCTGAAAGGTTGCTTGCCAAAATAATACAAGGCATAACAAACCTGCCTTATGCACAGTGCTTTAAAACCCTTTCCTTCTACTCAATCTCCTATAGATTCCTGACGGATAATCTATGTCTGGCTTGCAAGCCATCTGCAAACCCCACACTTATCACTCTCCTACATATTCATAAGTCAAAGAGTATCAGAAACACAAGGTCTAGGAAATTAATTTTGTTTGTGACAGACAGATATGTGTCCTAGAGAATGGCTCTACTAATGAACAGGATTCCCATCCATGTGAAGCTGAGTTTGTCTATTATCCAGTTTAAGCATAACCTAAAAAGTAGGTAGGAAACAGGAAATTTAAACTGGGCCTGCAACCATGTCCCTTATGGGCAGAGGTAGCTTATAAATGCCTGACCCTCGATGTTCTATTTGGATACAGAACATCAGTATTCTTTGGGGAAACTTGGCTATGCTTAGAAAGGCCCCATGGGTTGTTAGCCTAGTAACAATCTATGAATTTATGACTCTATGGTATAAATGATGCTAAACTTTTCATAGTGCTAGTGTTAATAGATAAAAGTGCACACAGAAATGTAAACCAGTCACTACTCACTATAACCCACTGAACAGATGACGTGGAGAGTTATATATAGTTAGGAAAAAAAGCTGGCCAGATTTACTTAATGTCTGATCAGATAACCATATAAGGTGGACTTTCTATAGATTTACTTTGCTGAGGATTATTTCTGTGCACCAGTCTGTAGGTTTGGACCCATATTGTGTCTCTGAAAGTGGGGACTAGGACTGTTAAAGATCCCGTGAAGAGTGTTTTTTTGTTCAAATTATCTCTTACACTCATTTCTGTAATCTGATCAGTAACATTCCCTAGCCCTGTCCATATTGCTTATTCTATATCCTGAGGATGTCCACAATACAAAAAACATTTTTAAATAGCTATGCTTATACCTGTTACTGTTTGCTCATTTTGCATGCACCTCTTGTGAGTTTTACACTTCGGAGGAGTCATTATATAGTTTTGTGGGCACTTAAATTATTTTCAGTGCTGCATGACAATTGTGAAAGGTAAGGACAACAGAAGTCAAATGTTCTGAAAGAGATGCCCTGGTTGGTAGCCTAATGGTATCTTTTTGGCTAAGTACTTAAGATCCAATAGTTACTTTACAATAATGTGCAGCTCTCTGAGGTAAACATAAGCAGTGATGGCCGGTGCTCACAAGCAGTGATGAGGCCTCAGGCCCTAAAAGGGAAGCAGTGGTAGGCTAATCCTTGAAATTCTTTTATAAATGCAGCATAAATTCATGAAGATAGATAATGTGCTCTTGGTAACTGAAGGTAGGCATTTGGGGATCTAATATTTGATAAATTTACACAGTATTTGCAGATCACTGCTGACATAAATTACCCAGTGCTAATGGTTTGAAATAGCCTGGTCAGTGACATGACACATGGAATAACATAATTATACTATTTTCTCCATGGTTGTTCACTGTGAAATGTACCGTTTGGGCATATCAGTGTACCAGCTTCAAAGTACAGCATTTTTTTTCTTTTATTTTGATTTTGATAACTGCAATTAGAGATGAAATATGAATGAAGAGATATTTTACCTACACCACACGTATGATGATATGTCCATGTCTTTCATAGATAGCAGCACCACTGCACATGATCTTTAATGGACAAAAGGAAATCACAGGCAGTCCTGAAGGCACATCACTTTAAAATGACTGCTGACGATAGGGGGGATTAAAACAGTTTATTGGACCACCACCAACATGCTACTGCTCAGTGATCAAACCATGAGCCAGAATAGGTTTTGAAAACTCTGATCCTAGAAGGGTGAAATGTGTAAGTGCTACTCACTTATTTAACTGCTCCAGCTAAACTGCATTGATGGTTATTTTTACTGCCTGTATTTTATTTTTTCCATCCTTTGTTGTCGCCTCACAGTAAGACGCTGTCCGGTTCGATTCTCAGCTAGAGCATCATCTGCGTGGAGACATGCGTGAATGGACATACCTTTGTTGAAGGTTGTGCGTCAGGGCTAGTAACTCAGCATGTAAAAATCAAGTACCAATCATCAGCGGACTGGAGTTCCGCTGTGGCGACCCCTAACCGGGAAAAGCCGAAAGACACAAACAAATTAATGGATATTATGGTGTTTAACTCGATCCTAGCCTTTTCTATTTGTGACCTGCGCAAAGGCTCATTTGCTGGAGTACTGATGACTATACAGTTTCTTAACTCCCTTTCTTCTTTTATTTTTTTATTATAATTTATTTCTTCCCTAGGTCAATCAGAGAGAATATATAAATAAGAAACATGTTTTAAAAAAAAAACTAGTAGGATATGTCTTAATGACTAAATGTCTCAGTGTATCTTTCAAGTATATGTTTGTGTGTGTGTGGGGGGGGGGTCCCAAGCAAAGGTTATGTGGTCTGAAAAATAATTAATACTATTGTTATGTGTACTGGGTGCCCAATAGTTAGCTGCCTTGTCTGCTGATGACCTCAGCTACAGTAATTCCCTGTAATCAATGATCTCAAGCAAGTACAGCGTAGGAAATGGTAAACTAAAGCTGGGATTGTACAGAGGAACAGTCTTTCACCTCTGCAGTTAGAATCCACCAGTCACCTTTTAATGTGTCATAGCAGCATTCCCTCTGGTGAGACAGATACATAAACTGACAGGCTTTTTAAGAAGTATCTGCAAACAATGCCAGTCATGCAGTGAAAACTGGCAGAAGATAGCCTGCCCATATGCCAAATGAATTAGTAAGACCACTTTAACAACTACAGGGCTGGCTCCTGAGAGGTAAAACAGAGCCCAGATGGGCCTCAAGGACAAATAATATGATTTATGATTTTTGCCAAAGATTTAGACTTGCTATTCCAAGATTTACTGATGCTCCCCATGATTGCACTATTTCATATTGTGAATGCTCACCTAAGTATATCTATGATGCCTACTGTTTAGTATTCAGTACCCCAATAACATGGTCTTTATAAATCGCTAGTATGATTCATACTTGCTCTTTTGTAACCCTGGGCTGAACCCAGGGGTAGCAGGTCATTTAGATCAGTGCTCTGGTTAAAATATAAATAAATAAATACATATTTACTTAATTAATTAATGGATCAGTAAAGCTCTTGGTAAACTTGCATTTATAGAATTCACAAAATTGTGGAACAACTGACTGACACAGCCCAGTACATAGAGACAAGCTCTATTTACTTAAATGTTACAAATAATGGAAGAATGAATTGTTCTTTAGTGACGTACTCTGTATGTTTACTTTGGTTTAAAGTGTTTCATAATTCAGCAGCTGCAGTCAACTGCAAGTTCATTTTGTATATATATATCACAGTTTTCAATTTAACTTCCAGATAATTCTTTGTTTCTTCACAAGGAAAGCTTATTCTTTAATAACTTTGGCAGTTTCTTTAGTGTTACAAATTATACATATTATTTTCAGTACCAGTTAATCATATTCTATTAGACATATTAGCTTGATCAAGTGGAACTAAAGTCCTTTATTTCATATCCTTTGGTTTGAAAACTTACATTTAACTTTTAAGTAACTTTATGGGTGGTTCTGCTTCTAAAAGTTGCACTTTTTTCTTCAGATGATTCTGCTTCTAAAAGTTACAGCTTTCTTTCTTCAAATTCTTTATTGGAAAATTGCAGGGGGAATTCATAAGGTTTACCAAGGATTACATACACTCTGTAACCTTTTGGAGATCATGCCCACTGAACAGATTAAATACAATAGCCCCCTGATACTGACAACTTTCACTCATGGTTTATTTTATTACTGTACAGGCAACATCATAAACCCTTCATAACCTCACTAAATCACATCTACAACCTGAATATTACACTTAATATTATGTCTAATTTCTGTAAGAATGCCATTGTAAATAACTCCCTAAGAAACCTAATCCCTCCAGTTCATCAGACTTTCAGCCTACTTCTAATTTCCCTACCCTTGGAAAAATTCTGGAAAAATTACTTTATTTACAACTGACTCAATACATCACTAACCACCCCCCCAAAAAAATGGTTAAGTGCACAGGGAAACAAAACTATAAACAACAAACTGCACACAGGCACAAGATCCACTAAAATATAAATAACTTTAATTAAAATGTGTAGAGTATTTTTGTCATATACAAATAAATACTTCATCAGAACAAATTGAATAAAGCAGTAGAGTCCCTTAAAATAATGTAATCTGGTAATCATGTGATTCAGTTCCACCAACAGTATAATTCAAAATAATACATACATTGCATTTGACCATACCATTGGTCTGATCTAGATAATTACTGTGAAAACTGTCTACATTTTGCCATACAAAATTTTTACAATGCTCAAAAATTCATCTTAACAGTTAAGAGTAGATGCTGGTTCTGTACCGTGTCTCAATAATAGCATTTTGATTTCTAGTGTTTTGAAAATTACATGTAAGTATTTAATTGAACAACACAGTGATATGTTTATTAATTTAATCATACAAATTTGTTGAAATTTTTTGAATGTTATGAAAATTTAGTCTTGCAAAATGTAGACAGTTTTCTTAGTAATTAGTTATAAGAGATCGGGCCAATAGGATGGTCAAATATAATGTCTGTATTATTTTGAATTATACTGTTGGTGAGATTGAATCACACGGTTACCAGATGAGGTTATTTTAAGGGAATTTACTGCTTTATTGAATTTGTTCTGATGAAGTCTTTATTTGTATAGGGTGAAAGCACTCAATAGTTTTTAATAAAAGTGATTTATATTTTATTGGAGCTCATGACTTTGCACAGTTCATCACTCAGTATATCAACCAATACCACCTTTTCTCTGAAAAAAACAGGTCTCAGTATATTCACAGCTTTCTGGGCACTTAAGGACGACATTCTTCTTGGAATGGAAAAAGGCCTATTTACTGGAGCAACTTTTATGGACTTAACCAGAGCCTTTGATGTTGTTGATCACTCAGTTCTTCTAGAACATTTCATCGAAATAGACATTACTGATGACACACTGACCTTGTTCAAAAACTACCTCTCTACCCACTGCTTCTCAGTTAATTTCAATTCATAAACCTCTACATTAGCCCCTCTGCAGAAAGGTATTCCTCAAGGATCTATTCTGCCACCCCCTCTTCTTTTCTGTCTACATTAACAAACATCCTTTTGACTTACTCCATCATCCTCTCCTGCTTTATGATGATGGCAAGGTCCTGTTCCACTTCAGTCACTCTGTCTCTTCTCTTGAACTTGAACCTCAGGTTGTTTTTCATGCCCTTAGTGATAAACAGTTGTGTGAGCTGAACTTACTATAACAGTAGATTTTCAAATGATCACTACTGGAATAGCCTTAGCTATATCGGTTATGTCCTGCCAAGGGTATAATGGCTGGCGACCTTCTAAAACTTCACAGTACCTTCCATGTGCCCATACTGTCAAGCAGCATGAGCTGAGCTGACTACAAGACAAGCAGGGGCACAAAGCTCTTGGGTTTTACTTCTGCTGAAGAATACCATCCTTTGAGCCTTTTGAGGATTGACATTTGACTTATACTTTCTTTTGCTGGGCTGATAAATTCCCACTGGAAATAAAACTTCCATTTTCTCCAGTTTTTTCTTTTTTTTGATATTTTATTACATTCCTCTTTAGAAAAGTTATTTTAAAGCTAAGAGTGTTTTGTTTTAATGGAATGTCTTAAGACTGTAATGTACATTTAAACGAAGCACTTGTTTTTTCTGTCAGTTTAAAATTAGTGTTAGCTAACTGAAAACATTTTCTGTGGAGAAATTGTGTTTATTTATTTATTTATTTTGATGAGGCTGGCATACTGTTTAAAAGTGTTTTTTTTACTGTGCTTTTACTGTCAAAAAAAGTAATTTTGTGGACTGACAGTTGTACCAGCATTTACTGCTTGTCTTCCTCAGGAAAGAGTCATCACTTTTGGATGGACTATGTAAGAGACTACCAGTCCCACAGTTGGTCCTTCTTCCAGCCACAAAAAAAAAGTTAAGGAAACAGCTTTTGGCACCATAGCAGGAAAGCAGTTTGCTCAGTCACACATGGGTGACTCTGCAGTGGCCTTTTGTTGTACCTCAGAGCACTTGTCATTCACCCTGTATTGCTCTGGCGTAGCACCTACTGACACTACGGACTGGGGGTTAGCCATATCCTCTGTGGTTGTCGACACTACGAACTGGGGGTTAGCCATATCCTCTGTGGTTGTCGACACTATGGACTGGGGGTTAGCCATATCCTCTGTGGTTGTCGACACTATGGACTGGGGGTTAGCCATATCCTCTGTGGTTGTCGACACTACGGACTGGGGGTTAGCCATATCCTCTGTGGTTTTCGCAGTCTCCTTGGTTGACAAGGGACAGACATTATTTTTGGTCCTGGAGTGGGAACAGGGAACGTTTCCCCTGCTGTGCCAGACTGCTATGCCATTCCTCGGGAGTCAACTGTTGCCATTAGTAAAACAATCAGCCCCATTATCCATTCACAAATAAAAGAACATTTAAAGAGACTAGGAAAATGCATCTGCTGTCTCTCTGGTCATATAACTTAACATCTTCATTCCCTTCTTCTGTCTGCATACCTTGGACTGACTCTTATTTTTGACTGTGATTCTTTCAGCATGCTGACTCTGATTTCCACTCTATATATAATTCTTGTATATTGTGTGTTCAAGCTATATACCAGGCTAACAACTACCAGGGCCATTATAAGCCTAACCCTGCATTCCAACCCAACTGCGTCCCTGTATATCATGGACATTTATTAAGAGGTGGTATGCTAGGGAGTTTCCAGAGGTTATGTAGCGGGGATCCCCTTCACATTGTCGACACTTCAAAATGCCGCATTTCATATGGCCGAGACCATATGATTGAAATCTGAAATGCCAATAATGTGTAACTGACATCTCTGTACAGTGCGTAATGGAAAGATTTCCATTCCTGCACTGTAGTGCGATCTTGGAGTTGGTATATTTAAGTTATGAGGGGTGTGGGGGGTGGATCCCCCCACAGGGGGGGTGTAGCAGTGTTTAGGTAGGTGTTTGTTGTTTTTTACTTTTGTATTACATATCTTTGACATTTCAAATGTCGATCATATGGTCTTGGACATATGAAATTCGGCATTTTGAAGTGTCGAACATATGACGTAGATCCATGGGGGGGGGGGGTGTTAGTTTGGGCATTATAGTCTGTCTCTCTCTACCAGAAATATAGGGACAAGACCTAGTGTGAATTTCCTATTTCCCATCCATTGGCCAAGTTTATGCTTAAATAGGGTTATGGATGAACTCTGCTTCACATAGATAGGGAGCCTTTCCAGGGCATGGGGATCCTATAAGGCACATGTCTGTCTCACCGACACATCCTATTTATGTCACAGGCTAAATTTAAATTCTTGGCTCTAGTGCTTCTGATGCTGTTCATTGCAAATGTACAAAAGGCCCATTAGAGCTGGATCAGAGGATGTCTTGCATGCCAAGCAGAGATCGCCTGTCAATAACTTGTAGGAGATGAAGTAAAGAGATAGGATTTATGTTGATCCATATAAGATAATTTGTTTATACCCTGTATTCTACTGGTAAAGAATCCTTGTGGGAATTCCAACTGTTGCATATCTCTGGTAAGGTACCTGTATAAGGTGCACTATACTCAATGATTGGTCTGATAAGGGCCAAATAAAGTGGCACTATGACTTCCTTTGACCTGGATGTCATGCCCTTAGTTATAAAATGGGCAGCATAGAATGATTTTGTTACTACCTTGGCCACATGTTGGTCAAATGCCAGATTACTGTCAACATTTGTTTGCAGATCCTTGACTACTGGGTCAACTCTTAGGGGTGCCTTATCAATGGCGTAATTAGCCTGGGCGTCAGTTTTCCCAAAAGGTACTATAATGCATTTCTTGACATTGAGTTTTAATCAATGACTTTGGCTCCAGTCATTTGTCTACTTTAGACCTTCCTATAAGATGTTTGTGTCATGGGGATCTATGATTATTCCCAATTTGCAGGCATCTAAGAACCTGGTCAGCCAAAGGCATTTACCTTTGAGAAGTAGATGCTAAACAGGAGTGGTTCCAGCAACCCTGAAGGACCCTGCTGGTGACCTCTCTCTAAGTCGAGGTAGTCTCACAAGTCCTGACTTCCTGGCTCTTGTCTGTGAGCTAGCTGGCAATCCAGTGAGTTATGTTGGGGTTTATGCCTAGATTGCTGAGTTTGTCAACTATACCCAAGTGGTGTGTATTGTATCAAAACCCCTAAGACAAGTCCAGGTAGGCTGTATGCACTAGTTTCTCCACATCTATTTCTTTAGTGACATTCTCAAAGAAGTCTGCCAGGTTTTGTAGGTGTGACCTTCCCTTGACAAAGCTGTACTGGGTTGGGTCCAGTGTCTGAAATTTGCCTATGTCTTTGTTGATGCTGAGTGAGTTTTTTTCACTCAGTCTGTATATAATGAAAGTTATCCACTGCCTTTATTCCCTCAAGCCAGCTATGATATTCACTCTGTATATAATATATGTATATATTTGATTTTGTCATTTACTCTGTATATAATGCCATGTAGCCATTGATTTTCCCTAGGCTGCGACTGACATAGGTACAATGGGTCAGTGCTGTATATCAGTTAACACAATTCAGAATAAATAAATAAAATAAATAGATAGGCCTACAAAGGTGCTTTTGCATAAAGATATGCAGCACAGTGATGGGCTGTCCCTATGGCCAAGCTGGATGCTAAGGCAGCATATTCTGATGAAGAGGCATGTGATAATTTGCCCTGTGATCCTACCCCATCACTACATCTGGGAAGGCATCTAAGTGCTGAAGGATTCAGCTAATTGCTCGGCTGTGTAGATTAGCATGGCAACCCCTTGCACCTTGCAGTAGTGAAAACAGCCAAAAAGGCCATGTAAATCCATCATGGTAGATGTAAATTATGTAAATTATTTTGAATTAATGGTAAGGTAGGGTTAGGAGATGCATGCATAAATGTATTAGATAGGCTGCCCTCTGTGACTGTATGTGTGAGTGTGTGATGGCCTAGGATATAGTTGCAGGGAAGTTAGTGTGTGTGTGTGTGTGTGTGTGTGTGTGTGTGTGTGTGTGTGTGTGTGTGTGTGTGTGTGTGTGTGTATGTGTGTGTGTGTGTGTGTGTGTGTGTGTGTGCATGTGAGTGGATGAGTGTGCTGCAAGAGCTATCAGATGGAGAGAGGGCTGTTTTGTGAGTTTGTGTGTATGTGTGTGCATGTGTGCATGTGTCAGGGTTGTATGGGTGGGCTTGGGTGACTGTCATGCTTTCACACACCCCTGGACTAACAAGAAGAGTCTGCAAAATTGGGTAGGGAGAACAATTTTCCACCAGGGGAAATTGATTATAACAATGCTGTGTGGAATTTAGGCTGTATGGGGATCAGGGATCGGGGAGCCACTAGTCATCAGGGATAACTGTATACTCTTGCTGGAGTGGCACTTACATGTAAAGAGTGCTGGAGGGTATCCAGATAGCAGGAGGAATTCTTCACTCCCATGCCTCTATAACTGGATAGAGGGATGGAGGGATAGATTCCTGTCCCAGAGACTTCCCATACTCTGGAACAAACTACCCATCTATGTCAAGCAAAGTTCTTTATTAGCACTCTTCAAGAAAAATCTTGATGAGTGGATGGGAAAAAGGAAATACACCCCGGGGATCACTTCTGTGTCTCTGCTCAACAGTGGCACAGGAAAATAACTTTCTTGGTTGGCATAAGCCAGGGAACCTTGTTGGCTAGACTTACCTAGGCCCTTGGGCCGACAGCCTAGTACCTACCTATGAACCTATGAACTCATATACAAGATGTGTGTGGGGGGTATCAGGCACCAGGAAATTAATTATTGAGATTGTGCTTTAATGGCACTTACATATCATGGTTTTCAGAGATTCTGCCTTAATGGCACTTAAATATCATGGTTTTCAGGAAATGTGCCTTATGGCACTTACATGTCATGATATTCAGGCATTGTGCCTTAATACCATGGTCTATATTAGATGACCGAATGCTTAAAAAAGTGAACGGTGATTGACCGAACTTATGTAAGTGAAAGCTTAAAATATCGAAGCAACAGAAACCCGAATTGTTTCCTAGGGAAAGAATTTGGTTGTCCGTTTCTGTTGCTTTGGTATTTTCAGTGCTGTGGTGGAAAGTTACGGGTCGGCTTCAGGTAAGTGCGCGATTGTATGGATGTGAGTGTTAGGGTGGGTTAGGTGAGTTAGGGTTAGGGCATGGGTTAGGTATGTGTGCAATTGTGTGGACGTGAGGGTTAGGGTGGGTTAGGTGAGTTAGGGTTAGGACAGGTAAGGTGAGTTAGGGTTAGGGAGCGGGTGAGGTGAGTGTGCGATAGTGACGGACTTTAGGGTTAGGGTTTGGGTTAAGGTAAGTGGATAGTTAGT
This sequence comes from Protopterus annectens, assembly GCF_019279795.1. Classification (NCBI taxonomy): domain Eukaryota; kingdom Metazoa; phylum Chordata; order Ceratodontiformes; family Protopteridae; genus Protopterus; species Protopterus annectens. The sequence continues at coordinate 598,077,629 of NC_056729.1, forward strand.
GGTGTGTGTATAGTTTAGTGTAGGGTTAGGTGTCAGATTTTAGGTGTATGTGTGTGGATTGAAGTTTGTTTGGTATGCTTGTGTTGTGTGTATGTGTTTTGGATTAGCGATTTTTTTCCCTAGGAAAAAAAAAAATCACTGTTCTGACAGTTCTAGAGTGTAAGCTTTTGCTTACATAAGTTCAATCAATCACCATTCACTTTTTTAAGCATTTGGTGATCTAATATAGACCCTTAATACCATTACATATCACGGTTGTCAGGAACTGTGCCTTAATGGCACTTACATATCATGGTTTTCAGGGATTGTGTCCTGTTTGCATTACATATCATGGGTCCAGGATTATGCCTTAAAGACACTTGCATATCATGGTTTTCTGGGATTGTGCCTTAATGGCACTTTCATGACTTTCAGTGATTGTGAATTAATGGCACTTACATATCATAGTTTTCATGGATTGTGCCTTATTGACCCTTTCATTGTTTTCAGGGATTGTGCCTTAATGGCATTAGATATCATGGTTTTCAGGGACTGTGCCTTAATGGCAATTACAGATCATGGTTTTCAGGAACTGTGCCTTACTGGCACTTACCTGTTATGGTTTGCATTACATATCATGATTTGCATGGATTGTGCCTTAATGGCACTTACATATTATGGTTTGCAAGAAATGTGCCTTAATGGCTCAAACATATCATGGTTTTCTGGGGTGGAATCACTAAACACTAGTGATTACTTTTACTTCTTGTGTCTTCATGGCCCTTAACGTGGATTGTTGGAAACTATACGTGGGTCAGTGAAATGCTAGATACCAGAGGTTCATTGGACAGACGTACAGATAGGACATGTACAACTCTAATGTCTGATATTAATGGTTGACTGAAATATTTTGTAGAAGGGCAGGAAAATAGGACACTGGAGACATTAAGAAAATAGAATAACAGGTGTGTGTGTGTGTGTGTGTGTGTGTGTGTGTGTGTGTGTGTGTGTGTGTGTGTGTGTGTGTGTGCCTGTGTGTCTGTTTAAATGTGTAATGTGTTGTGTTTCTGTTTAAACGTGTAATGTGTTGTGTGTCTGTTTAAATGTGTGTAATGTGTGCTAGCGAGGGAATGAGTGCCTTTGACTGCACGATGTGGCTGCCACCACTATTAATTTCTGTGGTAAGTGCTGATGTGCATGCTACAGTATTTATCTGTGATTCATAGACATGCAAATTAGCTGATAATGAGGTCTCTCCTCATAGCGGTTAATATGTCTATAAATTGTAAAACACTTCATCATGTTAACAGAGTGTTTTAATACAGCCCTTAACGTGATGCTGTAGATGGTTAATGAATCCACACATGCATGTTTTCCTCTCTTTAGTTCCAGGATGAGGATGAGTTAAACTTTTATTCAGTGACTGAACGCCTTGTTAGGTACTGCTACTTAACATTTCCCCCTCATGTTTGCCAAACATCTTCTGATATTTCTAATAATTCCCTTTATTTTTCTTTGCTTTTAATTATTGTTTAGCTTATTTGTTCTATAATATTTTATTTTGTTTTGTCAACATATCCATTTAATTCATTCAGCTGAAACTTCTGTGCTCTGAACATTTAATTCAAAAGTCACATTTGTATGTTAATACGTCTCATCAAAGATTTTAAAACATTTAGTATGTCACCAAGTAATTTTTTTTCCTTGATGTCTGTTTACTGTTTTGGATCTTTTCAGTAGGAAAAAAGTTTAGGGAAGCAGTCCTAAACCACTTACAGCATGATTTGGCCATTGTCTACTAAGACTATGTTTTATCCTTAGTGCAGCCACTTTTTAAGAATTGTTACCACAACTAACACATAAGGTTCTTTTGCTTTAAAATCTGTTGTATTTCTTCTGGCTGTTGCTGCTAAGACATGTGAGGTACAAGCAGTTTTGTTTTGTTTTGTTTTGTTGTTTTGTTTTCTGTGCTACTGTCATGGGACTTGAGTATATTTTGCATCACACATTCAGATCACAAATGTTGTTGTTTGTCTTTTGGCTTTTTCCAGGTAGGGGGTCACCTCAGCAGAACTCCGGTTCACTAATGACTGGCAGTAGATTTTTACGAAATGTCGAGGTGCCAGCTCGACGCCCAACCTTCAACGAAGGCATGCCCATTTACACACCATGTCTTTCGAATGCTACCCAACAGTGGGGAGGACATGCAGACTCCACACAGAAGGCACTCCCAAGCCACGCTGAGAATCGAATGGGAGAACCTCTTGCTGTGAGGTAACAACGCTACCACCGTACCACTGTGGCATATTCAGATCACAAATGTAACTTGCAAAAATATGTTATGCAAATATCAAATTTTGAAAACCTGTTTTGATTAGTCCTTTTCAGTCTTACACACTTGGATTTTAGTTTTTTGTCAGTGATCAGGTTCATTGGTTCATGGGTGTATATATTAGACTAGCAACCACTAGGTCCTTTATAAGCCTAGCTGTGCAACCCAAATGTGTCCCACAAGTTATATGCTTTAGATGTTAATAAAGGTGTGATTTTTGGTTCTAACATGATTTACTGATTGCATCTGTCCATCAGATATGTGGGTGTCAGACCAGGCGTGAATTTTTGATTTCCAATCTAATGGTCCAATTTACAGTTAAATAGGGTTAGGGAGGGGCGTTGTTTCACATGGGTGGAAAGTTTGTTCCAGAGAATGGGAATTCTGTGAGAAACATATCTGTGTCTTCAACATATCCCATTTATGTCCCAAGCAAAATTTCAGTCTTTTGATCTAGTAGTTCAGATGCTGTTTGTTTTGCGGATGTGCAAAAGGTTCATGAGAGTATGGTCCAGGGGTGCCATGTATGCCAGGCATAGATGAACTATCAATAGTCTGTAGGAGATTGAGCATAGAGACAGAGCTTTGAGGTGATCTGCATAGTACATTGTGTTTATGCCCTGTATTCTTTTTGTAAGGAATCTTTGTGGACGTTTCAGTTGCTGCATGTGTCTGGTCAGGCACATACTGAAGGCCGCATTATACTCAATGATGGGTATGATGAGGGCCAAATACAGTGGTACAATGACTTCTCTGGACCTAGATGTCATGCATTTACCTATAAGTTGAGCAACTCAGAAGGATTTCCTTACTACATTGGATACATGTTAGTTAAAGGCCAGGTTACTGTCTACATGTGTTCCCAGATCCCTGACTAGTATGTCAACTCTTAGAGGTGTTTTACTGATGATATAGTTTCCTGGGGTGGCTGATTTACCAAAAGGTACTGTAATGCATTTCTTTGCAGTGATGGTGAGTTTTGAGCCATGGCTTTGGCATCAGTCATTTGTCTGTGCTAGACCCTGTTGTAATATGTTAGTGTCTTGGAAGATTCAATGACTACTCCTAGTTTGCAATGATCTGTAAACCTGGTCAGCCAGAGGCCTTAGACATTGGCCTTGATTTCTGAGAAGTAGATACCAAAGAGGAGCTGGTCTAGCACAGAGCTTTAAGGACTCCAATGTTGAGTGTCTGCTTTGATAAGATGATCTCACCAATCCTAACTTCCTAACTTCTTGGATCCTGTGAGCCAGCTGGCTATCTAGTATGTTATATAGGGGTTTATGCCTGATTCCATCAGTTTGTTAACAATGCCAGAGTGGGGTATTGTATCAAATGCCTCATCCAGGTCAAGGTAGGCAGTATGCACTGTTTTACCCTCATCCATTGCCTTAGTGACCTTCCCAAAGAAGTCCACCAGGTTCAGTAGGCATGACTTTACTTTGACAAAGTCAGACTGGAATGTATCTAGTGTCTGATGACTTAGTTTGTCTTTATTAATCATTTACATAATGATTCTTTCCATGGCTTTGCATATAACACTTGTGAGACTAATGGATCTGTAGTTTCTGTGATCTGTTGATGGTCCACCCTGTTGCTACTCTCCATTCTTGTGGCATGAAGCTTGTTTAAGACAACAGTCAAACAGTAACTCCATTGACCCTGCTAGGTCATGTTTTAGACTATTCAGGAGGCATCCTAGGATATTATCAGGGCCCGCTGTGGCTGTGTTCTTGGCCTTAGCAAGCACAGCTAGGACATACTCACTATTTATAGCTGGAGGGGCTGTGCTTGAAGGTATTTTTGGGAGGTGGCTGGGGTGAGTGGAGGTAAAGCTGGAACTGAATTTGTCAGCCAGCAGATTCGCTTTATCAACCAGCTCAGTGAGTGTGGCAGCATTAACCACCAGTGTGCTGCCTTTCAGGTTTCTGACATAGCTGAAGAAGGCCTTATGCTTTTCTTTTGCCAGGGAGGCTATCTTGACCTCAGAATTGGACTTAATTAGCCCTCTTAGCTGTCTGTTTATTTTGATGTGAGAGTTCTTATCTTTTATGGGAATTATACTCCCTGATTTTAGCCATGATGTTTTTCCTTGTGTTTGTTCCTTTTGTTGTATAACCAGCATTTAGTTTACAAAGGCTTTTAAAGCTCTAACAAATTTTACTTAAAATGTATGCACTATTTAATGAAAAATAACATTATGTTATTGTTTTTTCAAGACCGATGATAACCAGAATTGTGGACAGGAAAATAATGTTGGTAGCTGTTCACATCAGCCACATATCTAGCAGGAATCTAAATATGTTATCATAATAACTATATGAAGACTAGAAATACCTTTCTAGGAATGTATTGAAGAGAGTGAATAGAATATGGAATCAATCTTGTTTAAGCACAGCTAATAACTATCTCATTACAGTTCAGATGTCGAGTTTGGGTATCAGTGAAAAATCAGTACAGTTTTTTCTTATAAATATGTGCAATTCATGAGTACATTTTGCAGCTTCATTCCTTATACTACTACTGATTACTTACTAATATATTTAAATTATGATATGTGACATTTTGTAGAGGTATTTTATTCGCAGAGAGCATTAAAAGCCATTTACTTTGATAATGGAACTGCAGTGTAGTCACAGTCAATGAAATAAATTAAGGCCTTTTTATCCTCCTACAAACTGTAATTATCAGCCAACACCTCAATAGGTTCATAGGATGCAATATTTAGTCAAAAGCAATTTAATGCACACTATTCAAATGGATTTGGCTGGTAATATTGTTGTATAAATAAACAATTCCACAATAAACTTAAACAAGTTGTTGTTACAAGTCTGCTTTCACCTATACTTATGTTGTTTCTTAAATATCTCTTACATTTTCCTAGCACAGTATTACCCATGTTAGTTTTATGACCTATTTAACTTGCATTTGTGTTTATACTTGTTGATTTCACTGTATAAATACAATCCATTGTGGCCTCGGTGTGCATTAAAAAAGCAGGCTGTTGAGATTATAACATAGATACAATCATCATTCAGAAATGGTTTCTATACTATATAAGCATCAATACTTTTACAGTGTCGAGCAATGTATCCTTTCTGTAGCCCGCAGTAATAGACTAGAAAAGGGCAAACCCTAACTTTATGCAGTAGCTATCATTTGTGATTTCCAGGAAAGCGTAAGAGATTGCATAGTCGCCAGATTTCTATGCAGATATCCTCCTGGATCAATCCGCACTTAAAGTATATTATCAAAAAGTGTAGGAATGTCATTTTGCTTTTACTTGTATATTTTGTCTGGAAGAGGTGGAAGAGAACATCTGCACTGCATATATTTTTATGAACCTCCCAAATTGACCACAATGTTATATGAGACATTCAGGACTAAAACTGAGAGACTTGCTTTTCCTCTCAGAGTATGGCTCCTCTATTCTTCAGATTTGTAAGTTCTTCCCAGTCACTGTACAATTTATCAGACAGACTATCATCCACAAACCACTGATGCATTCATCTGAGTTGATTTTTTTTTTCGCATTTTACCTCATATTCTTAGTTTATCATACTCATTATATACCTTCAAAACCTGTGGTTCTATATAAATTTCATGAATAACAGTAGTACAATAAAAATATACTGCCAGGTAATATAAGCTAGACAAGCAAGGCATGCATATTACTTCTAGATAACAAAAAGGATTTCATGTGCAATGCTTACATGATTTATGCTTTGCAATTAGTCTGATCCCTGTGACTATGTCATTGTTTGTAGCATTATAAAATCATATTGCACTGGTATAAACATGTGACCTTTCAATTAATAATTAAAAGACTTTTGCGTTTCAGGATTCATAATGCTAAAGTTCGCAGTGATAAATTGTGTTGTTTCATTACATTTCTACTGCTCTTTATAACGGAATTCCAAATAATATTTATATCTCTTAGAATAGTTGTTTGATTGATATTAGATTCATTAATGACAGAGATTTAGCCTTAAAGTTCAAGGCTGACTTCGACTTGGCAATCATTACTTTTATTGGTAATATTTTCCACAGTGAAATAAAAGCTCTGACAGTTTAACTGTAAATTGCTGAAACACTAATTGAGAAATGAATCTGTTAGCTGTAATATTTTCTCCATTTATCATGATAATATGGCCAACTTTTCTACTGATGTGGTTATGTGAAATATCGAGTTTAATTATTAATGTCAATAGTGCAATATATGACACTGATACAGCCGACACTCAGGATTTATAAATAGGTTTGTGAATATGAATTTAAGAAACGAAATTGGGAAGTAGTAATTTATTTTATTATTTTTAAATATACTGTCAATTAATCCGCCTCAAGCCAGGATAATTAACTACACAGGCTGACTTTATTGCATTAACAGTAAATGTGCTATTTCCTACAGCCTCCAGCCTCTACTATGATCTTGCACTCTGTTGTTGTTGCTCTGAGTATAACACCTGCATAAAAAGCAACGTTCTTCCTTCCATGACTTGTATAGTGCATTCCTTGCTGCTGTGGCAGTATCTATACAGAACATGATGTGAGACCGTAATAGAGATAAGACAATTTATTCTGAAAGCTCAGAAACAACATTCCGTTTGGTTTCTTTTTAGCTTGTATTTTAAGTTTCTGTTTTAATATTCAGTGCACTGCATATATGTATTATTTTATACTTCACACATTTGGTTTTATTTAATGTCACTCATGTTTCAGATACTATATTTATTAATTAATAATAATCACAGTACCCTTGAGATCATGGTGATACGGGTAAGGAATGTTGAACAACAAGGCCAGAAATACTTCCTGATGACCTTAGGAGAAGCAGTATTACTTTAACATGGTATGCTGGTTGGCTTTTAAATATTTGATCATACTTTGCATGCTTAATATGTACTCCCATGGAATGGAGAAGATCGTATACATACTATAAGTTCCATAAGTATGTGATGAGATGTAGTTTTAGTTTTAGTTGTAAGCATACAAATGAGGTGACTTTACATTTGTCAGGTGACACATTTATTTATAGGCATTGCTGTAATATTTAAAAATGTATACTAAACAATATGCCCATTTTTTTCAAAATAGGAGATAATTTCAGATGCAAGCAAATATAAGATCTGAGTAAAAGCACAACAATCCTCCATGCAGTGTTACCTCTATAGAGGTCAGATTTGTTAATTATGTGATCGGGTGTATTACAGTTTATAAAAACCTATGATACTGTCTGGATTATTAATACCACTACATAAGGCAGACCTGTGCAACAGCATTACAAAAGACAGCTTATGAAATCATTTTTAGTAACAGCCTAAGTAATAAAGGGCATTTTACACTGAAGGTCATTAATCATAGTATCCTCAAACATTATGTAATGTCCAGGTAAGTGTGAAAAAGGAACAAAATGATCTATCATGACCTATATACTCCAGTTTGCATGTCTCAAAGTGTTAGCACAATAGCTGCCATTGTTTGTCATACTCTTTGTCATGGTCCTGGTGGTTGACTACCAGCTCATTAGATTCTACTGCTAGAAATGTTGGTTTGGTCATTTATGTGTATTGGTTGACTGGCTGAGTATGCATATGACATGACAGTATGAGACATAGGCTGGAGGATCTGATTTATGCAGTAATCTGCTGCAGTTATGTGAGGCACATTCTAGGATTTGTGTGTGGGTTCTTGGACATCTGTCAGCTTGTGCTAAAGGGGTTATGAAGACTCTGAATACATGTGAAGGCAGATTTGTGTAAGAAAGTGCTTGTCTCTATATGACATATGTTCTTGTTTTGAATATGTGCGTCTATGGGCTGCTATGAATGTTTGCTTGAGTGCTATAGTGTAAAGGAGGCATATTTTGTGAGTATATGTTTCCAACTGAGATGTCAAAGGCATACTTGTATGTGGAATTTGTCCATGCATTTGAGTGATCAAATGGTAGGTGCATTTTTTGGTTTGTTGTGTGCATTTCTATGTGTTTGCAATATGTGTGAATTGCATGTGGTGAGAGCTGTTTGTATAGGTGAGGTTTGCAATGTGTGAAGTGTTTAACTGGAAGCTTGCAGTGCATATGGAGTATGATGATAGCTGTTAGTGTGGACTTGGTTGTATGCATTTTGATCATGGAAATGGAGCTTGTGGTGTGTGTGTGTGTGTGTGTGTGTGTGTGTGTGTGTGTGTGTGTGTGTGTGTGTGTGTGTGTGTGTGTGTGTGTGTGTGTGTGCACATGTCTGCATGTGTATGTGCATGCATGGGTATGAGCAGTTTGGTGGAGGTGCTCCAAGTTTGGTGACCTTAGGCAAAGATCTGGAGTAAATCTGAACTAAATCTAAAGCATCCACTAAGCTTGCATTTCATTTTTTGAACTGCATTTTGATTAATTGCTGCTTCATTTTTTGCTGTTTCTACTACTGTGACTTTTTTTTTCCTGTACTTGAATTTCCATTACTTCTGCATTTTACAGCACAGGCTAGATTCAGATTTACTGAATCTAGGCTGTTTGGTATTCATTGAGCACTAAAATCAGCCATCCTACATTAAGAAAGCCCTCCTGCACCTTTGTGGCAGAAGTGTGTAGCCCAGGACCCAGCTGACTTGGGGACTGTTGGAAAAAGGCTCAGTTTTGTGCTTTCTTATGGTTAGTTTGTGTTAAAACTGTTTAAGTTCACTTGTATTTAAGCACAGAATTTGAGCATAACTTTGCACTGCCCAACGGGGTTTAGCATTGTCGTGCATAAACACAAACAATTATAAACATAATTTTTCTGTTTGATATCTGCTAGAGAATCATCTTTAGCTCCTCTGACTCTCTTTGCACAATCCAGTTGTGCATTGCTACCCAGCAAGCAACTCAGCTGCACGTTCTGAGGCTCTGATGCAGTCTTCCTCTGTTAGCCCTCCACAGAATAGCTGCCTATGTTTAGTCTCATGGTCCATCTAGCCCATCCACACTGGTTATTACAATATATACCTGCCATAATGGATGGACAGTTTCCCACCATTTCTCCAACTGAGCTGATTGACACTGGCATCCTGAGGCAATGTGGCAATTGCCTCATTTATACTGACAATCATTTGCTCCTAAAGCAAACAAATACAGTATGTGAGAGATGGAACTATACAATGAAATTAGAATAAGTCCTCTCATGAAACAATAAACAAGACATACAACAAGTTGTCAGCACACACAACTCCCCTCTCACACAAGATAAGGTCAAGACACATAAATCCATATATGCGAAGGTACTCTTTAAGAGCCTACCAAAACACCAGAGACCACCCACATGCAAACAACATACACATACTGGTACACAAACAGAATCCACCACTACATATAACAACACATGTATCATGTGTCTCAACAATTAAGCCCCTAAGGCAAAACACTTCAAAACCAAATATTCTGGTCATAGGTGACTCAATAGTGAGACACATAAATGTCCCCCTCACCAGGTTAAACAAGGAGAAGGTCATGGTCAGCTCCTTGTCAGGTGCCAGGATCAGTCATATAATGCACGCACTGAATTCACTCAGCAACAATTACCGTTATGACTCTGTCATAGTATATGTTGGTGTGAATGACTTGAGCCATACTTCTCTAGACTATATGAAGAGAGACATGACCGGAGTCTCAGATTATGTATCCCAAGCAGGTATGTCCCTAAGCAGCGTTATACCTTCACCTAGGATGATGCCACAGTACTATAAAAAAATAACTGATTTCAATAATTGGCTTAGCCTCTGGTGTCATCCCAGGGGGGTCCAGTATCTGTCTGCCTGGGAAGAAATGGTCAACAGTCCATGCTGCTTTGCCAGAGATGGCCTTCACACATGTCTCCTAAAGGCTTTTGGATACTGCCAAAAGACACTTGTCTCCCCCATAGTGCCTTTTTAGACAATGTCCAAACAACAGAACTTTTGATGTAAAGAAATGCACCAAAGATAAACTCAATGTCATGCTGCTTAATGCTAAGAGCTTAAACAGTAAACGGCACTCCCTGGAAACACTACTCACCTTGGAAGATACTGCCATTTGTGCTGTCACAGGGACTTGGCTCAAGGCCGCTGAAAGCACCCCAGCCATATAAGGCTTATCTTCATTAAATCCAAATACACCTCGAGACTGGTGAAACAGGATAACTCACTTGAGCTACTCCAGGTCCAGTTAACTATAGATAAAATACCCATCATCCCTAGCTGCAGGTCCCCCACCATGAACCAGGAGAAGCACATTGCCTACCTGGACTTGCTAGAGTCACTCAGTATGCAGCCATGCATCTTGGTTATGGGAGATTTCAACTATACTTCCATCGACTGGGTGAATTACATGAGCACAAACATGATTGCTCCAAGATTCTTGGAATTTGTTAATGTAAATGTCCTAGAACAGTTAATCCACATCCCCACAAGGGGCTCAAATGTCCTGTTCCTAGTGCTCACTAACATGGGAGGGTCACTGCACTACCCTCTGTGTGTGTTGCCCTCCCTGGTAAGGTCAGACCATAAATCTGTTTGTTTGACATAAAGATCAAACTGACAACCCCACAGAAGTAAGAAAAAAAAAAAAAAAAACGAAAAATGTCTCCAAAGCAAACTATTGCATACTATGCGACGGTATAAAAAGTTTCAAAGCCCCTGCCAACATAACCAGCAATGATGCCTATGCAGAGGAATACACAAATGCCCTATTTAGCCATTTAAATAAAGCATTGACTCAGCTTTACCTAACAGAAACAAAACCAGGTCTTCCCAAAAAAACAAGCCACCCTGGCGGGCTGTAGGTATAAACATGTTATACAAAAAAAGAAATCAACTGATATCTAAGAACAGGAGGGATCTTACTCAACAGAGGAAGAATACCCCCAACAGCTTGAGAAAGTAAATTAGATTTCTTGTTAAGTCCTCTAAGGCTAGCTATGAGTCTAAATTAGCATTCTTTAACAATGTTTGAAACCTAAAAGGGAATGCCCAGCTGTGTGCTGAACTTATAGTGGGCGGTACAACTCACATTGAACCTGAGGAAATTGCCAACCTGTTAGCCAGCAGATTTGGCAATAACTTCATCCCCCTGTCCCCACCAGACATACCCCAAAGCATTCCTAACACCAGTCCTCTACTGAGTATCTCAAAAGAACAGGTCATACAAGCACTCTCCAAGGCCATAAACATGGCCTCTATAGGACCAGACAACATTCCAGGCTGCTTACTAAACAATCTAAAACAAGACCTAGCAGACTCACTCAGTACTCTCTTTAATCATAACCTGAAAACTGGCATTGTCTCGGCTGAGTGGAGAACAGCAACAGTAATCCCCTTCCACAAGGGGGTTCCACCAATTGACCCTGGGAAGTATTGTCTTATAAGCTTAACCAGCCTAATACGCAAGGATATGGAAAGAATCATTGTGTATCTTATCCACAAGAACATAGGCAACATTCAAACTCTTCAACCAACCCAGATTGGTTTTGTCAGGGGTAGATCTTCCTTATTAAACCTAGTAGACTTATTTGAGAATGTCATCAAAGCTCTGGATGAGGGCAAAACAGTACATACTGCCAATTTTGATTTAGCCAAGGCCTTTGACACAATCCAATATTCAGGTATCATAGAGAAACTCTCCCATCTGGGGATTAATTCATACATTACTAGATGGGTAGCCAACTGGCTCACTTACAGAATGCACACTGTCAAAATTGGGGAGTCTACCTCCACTAGTAGACCTGTTACAAGTGGAGTACCACAAGGATCTGTGCTGGGCCCTCTACTCTTTCAAATCTATTTCTCTGAAGTCCCAGGCAAAGGTAGATGGCCTGCAGCTTACCAAGTTTGCAAATGACTGTAAACTGGGTGCAATAATAGAGTCCCCCAACGATATTAACATACTACAGAAAGGGCTGACACAGACAAATGATTGGTACCAAACTCACGGACTCAAACTTAAAGCAAAAAATGCCTCATTATCCACTTTGGCAGAGAAGCCCCTGCTAATTATAATATAAATAGAACCCCCTAAGCTCAAACTCAGTGGTGCAAGACTTGGGAACACAGGTTGATAGCAATCTAAACTTCGATCACCATGTGTCTGTAGTGGTAAGAAAAACATTCTACATTGCACATCTCATAAATAAGGGCACCTCATCCAAGAACAGGGAGGTCATAGCTCCACTGGACTTGACCCTTATCAGATCATTAATTGAGTATAATGCTCCCTTCTGTATGTACCTCACCAGACATCTGCAGCAACTGAAGAGACCACAGAGGTTTCTCACCAAGAAAATCCAGGACCTCCAAAACATGGCATACATGGAAAGACTGAAAGCCCTGTCACTGTACTCTATATCATATAGGGTGCTGAGAAGCAACATGTGCCCGGCCTACAGAGCAGTCTTAGACTATGCTCTAATGGAAATGCTGCATGTCCACAAATCAAATGGGAGAAGAATAACTAACTTGAGGGATCTCATCCTAGCCTGGGACATAAACAGAACATGCTGAAGAGACATCTATCTCCCAGTGATTGCCGCTCCTCTGAAATAAGCTCCAACTCCATGTGAAGTAGAGCTCCTCAATGACCCTACTTGAGTGCAACCTTGGCAACTAAATGGGTGACCATAAATTCACCCCAGAGGTGGCACCTATGTTCCTCATGGACAAGGACAGTTGGTGTTGATCACAAAATTGCTCTGCTACCAACAACCATCTACCTATAGGCTTGTAAAGACCCTAGGGCCATTAGACTAGTAACGTCTTATGAACCTATTAACCTATGAGTGGTTGTGGATGTGTGGATGTGTGGTGGGTTTGAGTGCTTGTGGATGTGTGGACACACATGTTTGCATGCACGTTTGTGTGTTTTCAGCCTCATGTTAGCAGTGTTTGTGTGCCTAGTTGTGAGATGGTGAGTGAGTGGATTGAGTATGTATAAGTATAGACTGATGTGTGTTTGTTGTGTAAATAAGTGAAAAGTGAGTGCAGTGTGTGTGTGTGTGTGTGTGTGTGTGTGTGTGTGTGTGTGTGTGTGTGTGTGTGTGTGTGTGTGTGTGTGTGTGTGTGTGTGCATGTGCAACCCCTGATGGAAAAAGTCTTCTCTATGTTTGTTTGGGTTACAGAATGTGCACAGGCAAGCAGGTCTAATGTGGTTGTCCACATGTTCACATAAGGCTGATGAGTGTGCTTCTCAATGGTTAGGCTACAGAGTGACAGTGATTGGTCAATATATTTTTTCAGTGACTTGACTATCATCAAATGTGAGTTTAGAGTTTTTGGATGACAAATCTGCCATTTCCAGGAAATAGTGTACTGCAACCGAAGAAGTTCAAAAATGAAGGCTAGCATGACAAGCATGCAGTGGCGGCTGGTGACTTCAAATCAAAGGGGGCTGCAGGAGACAGGAGAATGGGTGGGGTCAATAGGAAGGGGGTGCAGCCAACTAGAAAGGGGAGGAGCTATGCTCAAAACCACAAAAAATGTAACTTTAATTAAATACGCTGTCCTGGATGTCAAACCATCATTATGACAGTCCAATCAAGACAAAATGAAGTTGTTGTTGTGTCTTTCGGCTTTTTCCGGTTAGGGGTTGCCAGAGCGGAACTCCGGTCTGCTAATGATTGGTAGTTGATTTTACGTGCCGAGTTACCAGCCCTGACGCACAACCTTCAATGAAGGTATGCCCATTCACACATGTCTCCATGCAGAAGACGCTCTAGCTGAGAATCGAACTGGACAGTGTTTTACTGTGAGGCGACAATGCTACCGCAGCACCACCGTGGGTCTAAGACAAAATGAAGTATAGAATAAAAAAAAATTTCAATTCATTGGCTGCATGACAGTTTACTTAATATCTAAATGGAAACAAAAAGGTTGTGAGGCATGAAAAAATAAATTACTTTTTATATACATTACTGGAATGCCAGTCAAAATCAAGTATAAGAAAAACAAGCAGCACTCAACTCAAACCACTTCTCCTTGCACTGCAGTTCTAATTATAATTTATATTCAGCTTTATTAAAGTACCAAGTAACATGCTGAAAGTAGCAATCTCTGTGATATCCCCACTTGTAAAAATGTTTCTTATCCAAAAAAGATCTGCTGCCTGACAACTATCTACTTGTTTCATGGGGAAAACATGATCAAAGTAAAAAATGAAAAGCAAACAAGAAACAAGCTCAAGATACATTGCTTAAAGGATTACTCTGCAGGTAATGGACCACACATGATAGATTGGCATTCTGTTTGGTTTACAGGTAAAGCCGGCAAAGATGACTGCAAGTCTCCAACAAATATAATGAGCTTCTTAAAATAATGTAATCCTGTCCTTTATTACAAATACTGTCATATGCATTTCAATACCCAAGGCTTATACATTATCTAGTTATGTAAGTATTCTCTGCATAGCAACAACAGAAAGGCTTTCAATGTTGGCAATTCTTTAACAGTATGCTTATTAAAGCTTACTTGCATCTTACAATCTCAGAAAAGCTTACCTGATGGTCATTAAAGCATTGCTACTTAAACACAGAGCAACAGGCACTTTCTGAGTAATAATAAGCATAAATCATCAGTATAAAAATATGGCAGAAACCAGAACATTCTGCAAAATCAAAGACAGAATAAAAGTAGCACTTATGTATACCTTGGATGGGGGGATACTCTGCACATTTACACTGCATAACTGCTCCTTGCCTTGCTTGGACACATCCAGAGTCACTATATGGGGGAGTGGGGTGCAACAAGTATGTCACAATTTGAAATGTCTCTGGCTGACTGTGATGGCCCTGACACATTTGTAATACCTCTTAACCTCAGAACAAGAAATATGGACAGAGCCATACACAGAAGTGGGAAAAAGGCCCAAAAATCAGGACAATTTTTAAATATTGCTCTTATAAACTTAGAAAGATGATAGAAGGTATGAAATCTGAAACTCAAGTGTCTGTCATTATTTTCTAACTTCAGTCTTTAATGATTTGCCACTAATTTGCCAAAAAATACGATTTTATGAAAAATGGACCAAAAATGTGAGGCAAAAATATAAAATAGCCACACAATACAGCTGGGAACCTGTCAAAGAAGGGACACTTTTTTTAATATTAGTACTGCTAACTTGACCAGCTGACAAAATAAAAGAATCTACATGCATTTCTGAAATAAAAGTAATCTATAACTCTGATTATTACAGTTATTTTTTAATTGTAAGCCCTCCACATTTTCTTCCAAAATTGCCATTTTGTGGCGGGATTATTAGGGGAAGAGCAACATTTTATGCCAAAATCGGGGACAGTTAAGAGGTTGGATATGCCTAATTCTATAAAGCAATTTATTTGCACGGACCTCTTAACCTGTTAATGCAGGAAATCTGGACAAAGCCAAATATACTGGGGGAACATACAAACAGTACTATAAACTGTTGTATAAACTGAGACAATTGATAGGATAACAGGTCTTGCTTTAGCATGCATTTTTCTGAAGGTTATGAAGTCTGAAACTCAGTGTCTGCCATTATTTGGTGACTTGTTTCCTAAATTATTTGCCAGAAAACCACACATTTTATGAGGAACAAACCAAAAATAAGAAGCAAAAATCTATTCATTCTGTGAAAATCTGGACAGTTGAGAGGTAAAGTTCAGCCGGGGCTGTCTTTGAGTTTGCCACCCTTCCCCCTCACAAAATCATGGTCGAATGGAGCCTTCCCCCCTGCAGACATTCCAATGAACCATTACTTGGCTATTTCACCCCATTTGCCATAAACACTAATGTGCATACTGCTTTACTTCTACGATGATTTGGACTTCATTTGAAAGTTTTATTTTGCATTTTACAGCACAAACACTAAGACATCTGCTAAATAAAGCAATGCAATCTCACAATGAAAACAGAATTAGCATTAAAACTCCTCTGCCCTTGAAACTCACATTCTTTGAAACAGCATTGAAACCCAGATTCAAAGAAAATACATTTTGCCAGTGGCAGATAAAGATTAACTTTGGGCTGTTTTCTAATTATAGGCCCCTTGCACATGAAACATACCCATGGTCTTTGATACACCTTCCTGATTGTATTAAATTATATTCCTTGTACAATATAGTACAGTTGTTAGAGGGTGTTTTAAATTTGTTTTGAAACAAAATGCATGCACCAGTAATGACAAAACTGCCCAATTCGGAACATTTCTATCATAAAGGTCTACTCAAACTTCTGCAGTCCACCAGTATCAGTAAATATGCACAATCTCTGAAGAAGTAAAAGTCATCTAAATAATTCCATATTAAAGAAATCTGTAACTAATGAAGAGGTTGCTGCTAGCAGCCAACTTTATATTTCATTGTTTCAGCTACAAATAAAGTGCCTGTTGCCCTTGAGGAATAAATTGCCTAAGTTGCATTAAAAAAATGATAAGCTAGTAATATTGCAATAGGGAATGGATGGCAAACTGATAACAGGTTCATAGTTACTAGGTATCTTCACCAAAAAGGACTGCAGCATCCACCCCCTTTACAATACAGTACAGTATCAGCAATGCATCTACCTACTGTGGGAGTAGAACCCACAGCCTTCTGCATCAAAAAGCAAGTACATTACCTATTGTGCTATTAACAACGCAAGCAGACTCGGCATAAGCAGCACTAAACTTTTGTTCCCCTGCATCTCTCAGCTTCTTGTAAAATCTACTTGACACTCAGCTGCATCTCTGAACTTTGCAGTACAAGAAATCTGGAAAAATCCAAAATTTTGGGGGGGGGGGCAAAAGACCAAAAAACAAGGACACATTTTAAACATTGCTTGTATAATGTTGGAAAGTTGTTAAAATAAAATGCTGTGTTACCACCATGCATTTTACTGCCAAGTATTGAACCCAGGACCCTGTGCAAAACAATCAGAGCAACATACCACTATGCCAAATCATCTGTTTTATGAAAGAAAGGAAAAGTGAAACTTAAATGGCTACCATTTAGTGAATTCAGTTCTCACCATAGCTGTCAACATCTTAGCACAAAACACCTAAACAAAGCCAATAATGGGGAATACAGCCCCCAAACATATTCAATGAGTTCAGTTATCACCATAGCTCTCAACCTTGGCACAAAAAACCTGGACGAAGCCAATAACGGGGAAGTACAGTCCAGAAAATAGGGACAAATATCTATTGAGGACACCAGTGCAAACCCACACAAACACAGGGAGGACATGCAGGCTCCACACAGAAGGCACCCCAGCCAAGAATCAAACCAGACAACCTGTAGCTGTCAGACAACACTGCACCACTGCATTACTGGCTGTGTTAAGTAACAAAAATACAGAAACTACAGATTTTATGAGGAACAGAACAGAGCAAATATGAGGCAAAAATCTGCAATGTTTTGCAAATGTATGTGGGTAGGGAATTCAGGCTCTTGATACCCAAGGTACATGGTTAAAGCCTTATTCTCTACCCACCACCATGTAGCAATTTACACACACACACACACACACACACACACACACACACACACACACACACACACACACACACACACACACACACACACACACACACACACACACACACACACACACACCCTCCCTCCAGCAGTTCCAATGCAGCTATTATGTGTGTATTTCTCTGAGATCATGCCTGAAAAAGAATTACAGTTAGCCCTCATTCCTAGAATTATGATTATGTTATTTCTGCTTTTCAGAGTAAAAATAGCTCTACAGTAAGCATTTTCCTCCTAAAAAAGAATTTCATCTAACATAAAGTTTTGGTGTGCGATCCCATAGATGATCAGCGTGTCTTGTTGTACACAATCTAGAAATTTGCATGATTCATGAAAGAAAACCATGTTACTGATGTACCTTGATGTACTTAACTGAACACTGTATGGAATGGATGATGGAACACACATGAGTGTTTCACATACACAGGATGAAGAACACTAGAAGAAATCTGTTTGCACTTAAGTTGGAATTTGCAGGATGCACAATACTAATTATGTTAAATTTTCAAAAAAGAAAATGGAGTTAAATTAAAAATTGTGCATTATGTATTTATTTCCCTATGTAGCAAGGTCTGAGGATAACAATATGATATCTGCATAACAAAGGAAGGTATATGATAATGCAATTATGACCTCTCCTTTACTGATTGTGTTAAAGGATAACTGGATGAAAACAATACTATCTTCAAGTGCCATTAATTTGGTCTAAATCTGGAGTGTATTCATTTGATATAAATCCATTTGGTGTAAATACATAGTTATAGTTTTCCACACTGCTGCTCAATCTTGGAATTGTAATATATAATTACCAGGGGGTATGGGGATGCAGGGGGGCTTCCCCCTTGCAAAAAAACTGTTTCTGTATGATATTTTGGATTATTTGAGTTTTATATTAAATGAGTTTACATATATATTGAGTTTTTTATGAACTTATTTTAGATGTTTCAGTATCGACCCTTATCTTCTTATCAGTTGGAACCACTCCAGAAAAGTGCCTGGCTGTCTTGCACTGACGCATGTGATTGTAATGTTTCTGCTGAGCACCTTTCCCAAAATGTATAGTTAGAATGTAGAAAATCCTCCAGAGATCCTCCAGAGATCAGAAAAAAAAAAAAAAAATTTCGACTAATTTTTAACTTTTGCTGTGTCCTATAAATTCTTGCAGTGTATTATAAATTTGCATTTTCAATGTTTTTACTGTGTCTACATTCTATTGTAAATATGCATTTTAAAATGTTCTTACTGTGTGTACTTTCTATTGTAAATTTGAATTTGCAGTTGGCACAACAGGACCCGGAAGCACGTAAACAAAGGCTTTCAAAATAAGCAGATGAAGAAATCAAACAGCTGCTAGGTCTCCAAAAAGATCTTTTAATATAACAAGGCAAAGTAAAAATCCACAATATCTTCCAAGCGCTTTCACTCGACCACTTGCAAGCTTTTTCAAGGCAAAAAACATTGCTGGAAGTTCATTCACATTAAATACTTCCAGAATCATCACATGACTTCCTGTGAACCTTTCCCAACAGGAAAATCACCATATAAGGAAATTCTAAAATGCATTCTTATTATCATTAAAAATAATTCATTTTCTAAAAATCTTGGTACCTAGATACCATATTAAACATAAAATCAAATCAAACTGTTAAAATGTGGCAAAAAACCAATTCTGCAAAATATTTTTATAATCACAAATAAATGCAGTAACCCCTTTACCCTTGGGGGTAAAATCAAAACTCCAAATGAAAGAACTTTTAGAAATTAGGTTAGAGGATCCACAGAATCAGAATAGAAAGAAATTAGGCACCTATCCATGTGGGATGTGCAAGCAATGCCACGCTATGCTGAATTTGGGTCCTTCTACCTTCCCTCTAGAAGATTCAAGTTCCACGCTAACAAACATTTTAATTGTGGATCTAAGGGGGTAGTCTATCTTGGATGCTGTGGCACGTGCCATGGTTTTTACATTGGGAAAACGAAAGAGTGTTTACGAGAAGGGTTTATGAACACTTCAATGACATAAATGTAAGGAAGGAAAGTAATTCCTTTTATAAACACTCTTTGACATGTAAGGACATGAACATAAAGTTTATGGTTTTGGAACAGGTATAACCGGATATAAGAGGGGGCAGTTGGGAGTCAAAATTAGAATACCGTGAGCTATTTTGGCAGCTCCGTTTAGATGCTACTAGATACCCAGGTCTGAATGACACCCTCAACATTAGTAGTGTTCTGAAATTGAGGCAAGCCCGTTTATAACACAGTTTGGTACAACATGACATTTATTGTTTTACTCATTTTTGAATTTACAAAATCTTATAATAAGATATATGGAATGTCATGTTATATATTTGAAACTTAGGATAGAAATGTTTTACAATGTTATTCAGTAACTCCAGGTTTTAATTTGGAGTTTTGATTTTACCCCCGAGGGTAAAGGGGTTACTGCATTTATTTGTGATTATAAAAATATTTTGCAGAATTGTTTTTTGCCACATTTTAACAGTTTGATTTGATTTTATGTTTAATATGGTATCTAGGTACCAAGAATTTTAGAAAATGAATTATTTTTAATGATAATGAGAATGCATTTTAGAATTTCCTTATATGGTGATTTTCCTGTTGGGAAAGGTTCACAGGAAGTCATGTGATGATTCTGGAAGTATTTAATGTGAATGAACTTCCAGCAATGTTTTTTGCCTTGAAAAAGCTCGCAAGTGGTCGAGTGAAAGTGCTTGGAAGATATTGTGGATTTTTACTTTGCCTTGTTATATTAAAGGATCTTTTTGGAGACCTAGCAGCTGTTTGATTTCTTCATCTGCTTATTTTGAAAGCCTTTGTTTACGTGCTTCCGGGTCCTGTTGTGCCAAGTGGTTTTTATTCTTGGTTGGATTTTGCTCTTAGTTCTGGTGTTTTTTGAATTTGCAGTGTCTTACTTTGTTTTCTTGCTGTTTGTATTATATTTTGTATTCTTCTTAAACATTGTATTGGTTGTACTGCCTTTGGAGCTTTTCTCCCCGGGCCTCCACTGAAAATGGGTTCTTCTTGGCCCAGTGGACTTCTCCGGTAATCAAACTAAAATAAATAAATAAATATAGAAACATGCAGCATTACGGCTGTGGGTTACACTTCCTTTGGGGGTTTGTTCTACCTCATTGTTGAGACAGGGACTGTACAAGTTGTGTGTGTGAAAGTTGTGCACATGTGGATGACTGGTGTGTTCTCACCTAATATGTAGAATGTTGGCTGTGGAGTAGGTCAGTTCCCGCAGATCCGATGCAGCTATTACGTCCTCCGTGGCGGCCTCGGCCTGAATCTGTCCCTGCAAGCAGCCCGATCCTCCATGGCTCCTCCATAGCAGCCCGCGCAGACTGTCCTGGGTTTGCCCATGAGACGTGAGTAGGCTAGAGCCTCCAGCCTGCAGACGATGCAGTCCGGTTGTCTTCTGGTCTGTGTGGTCATCACTGCACAGACTTCTGGGCTGGCAAGGCAGAGTTCCCTTCCTTCTTTATCTGGACTGCCTAACAGAACATTCTGGAGCTTAGGAACTAAGCAAGCAAGCGTGCATGTAGTTCAGACTGCCTCATACAGCAGTCAGGAACTAAGCACACATGCGTGGAGCCCTGTTCCGGGACTCATGAATTTTTTTTTATTTTTAATTTTCTACAGTGGTACAATTTATTGACAGGACAGTAGTACAATTTATTTTGAAAGGTCGGGGGGTATGCAGTCCTATAGCATGAGCCGCCCCTGGTCAACAGACATGTACAGTCACTGTTAGGCCTCAAAGACATTTTGAAAATGGGACTCATTTCATTTAATAAAGATGTCCACCATCTAAATATAAACAACAATGATAATTTTACACATAATATTTTTAATGAATATGCTGATGTTTTCAAAGACGAGCTTGGCAAACTCCCGGTCACGTATTCCATGAAGTTAAACCATGAGGTAAGCCCACTTGTCAGACCAGCAAGGAAGATTCTGATAGCAATGCAGAGGAAAGTAAAAGCAGAACTTGACAACATGGTGACTTTAGGTGTCCTTACTCTAGTAGAAGTACTGACTGAATGGATGTCCTTGATGGTTGCAGCTGAGATGATATTCGAATATGTATTGATCTAAAAGACTTAAACAAAGCACTTAAACATCCTCATCATCCAGTGTGTACAGTAGAAGAAGTTGCCACTATTTTTTCAGTTTTAGATGCAAAAAGTTCCTTTTAGGAAATTTCACTGGATTGCAAATCTTCATTGTTAACCACTTTCAGTACACCATTTGGTATATTTTTGAGAATGCCATTTGATATAAATAGTAGCTCACTCTGTTATCCATAAACCTGACTATTCCCCAGCCTTATCTAACCTCGTGCAGCCCTATTTTAATCTTACCTCACTTGGAATTCCCTTCTCCAGCATCTACTATCTATACCTAATACTCATAGCTTCAAACAGCTCCTTACAAATTTCTCCAATCACTGGCTATGCTCCTGTACTTCCGCTGGATAAGTAAACACACCACCTTACTTCTGTGTTTCTACCTATGTAACTCAATATTGATTGATTTTATTGTTTTTTTTTAATGATTTCATACCGGATTTTTTAAATGGATGTGTGATTTTATCAACTTTTATTAACTTGATTTACACTGCACTATGTTATTATGTAAACTTCTTAGTAATCATTTTGTACTGTAACTAGCATATCTGACTATTAATATTGTAACCTTACTTTGGGAGCTTTTCTCCCCGGTCCTCCACTGAAAATGGGCTTTTTTGCCCAGTCAGACACTATCCGGTTACAAAATTTAAATAAATAATTTCTGTCAGTGGGGTATTTCAACGTGCGATGGAGCAAATTGTTTCTGGTAATCCATGTGCTATCATAGTAGATGACATTATTGTAGGGGGCAATGATGAAGATAAACATGATAGAAATCTCAGGAAAGTTCTAAACCATACACGTGTGGTCAGTCTTAAACTGAATCCTCAGGAATGTAAATTCAAACTTAAAGGAGTTACTTATGTGGGACATTTGTTTATCAATTCTGGCTTACAACCAGATCTGTCTAAGCAAGTAGCGATTCTTGAGATGCCAGATCCAGAAAATGTCACATCTCTACAATGTTTTTTTTGGTATGGTCAACTATCTAGGAAAGTTTATCCCAGATCTGAATGAGCTTTCAGCACCCTTACATGAGTTGGCACAGAAAAATGTAAACTGATCTTGGTTGGAACAAGACCACAGAGCATTTGATATTCTAAAAAGAAAATTGCCAGTCCACCCACAGTGAGATATTATGATGTTCACAAACGTGTAACTCTTTTGTGTGATGCTTCAGAGTATGGGCTTGGTGCAGCATGTCTTCAGAAAAAATACCAGTAACCTATGCACCCAGAACTTTAACTCAAACAGAAATGCAGTATGCACAAATAGTGAAAGAGCTTTTGGCAGCAGTGTTCGCATGTTCGAAGTTCAGTAATTATATTTATGGCAGACCTATCCAAATAGAGAATAATCACCAAAGTCTAGTAACCATTTTGAAAAAGCCATTGCATACAGCCCCAGCAAGCCTGCAATGTATGATGTTAAAATTGCAAAGGTACAATTTTAATATTGCTTATACAAAAGGCAAATATTTATACCTTGCAGATGCTTTGTCACGAGCACCCAGACAAACAACAGAGCAACATGAAAATGAGAAAGCACACTTTGAAGTCATGGAAGTCAAAAAATTTTCATTGTCACATCTTGAGCTCAGAAATCACATAGCTTCAAACCCAGTTCTCCAGAAGCTGATCCATGTTATCAGTCAAGGATGGCCAGCATGACAAACCAGTCTACCAACTGACATACAGCAGTATTTTCCTTACTGAAACAAGCTCATGATGGAAGATGGAGTCATCATGAAAGGTCACAAAGTGGTAATTTCTAAAGAACTACAACAGGAATATATCAAAATTTTGCATTGTGGTCACCCGGATACTGATTCAACCAAAAGAAGGGCAAGAGGCATAGTATTTTGGCCTTCAATGTCAAAAGATATAGAACAGGAAACTCTAGCATGTTCAAGTTGCAACAGTACTAAATTGTACCAACAAAAAGAACCACTTCAGCTATAGCAGATTCCTGAATTACCATGGTCGATGGTTGCTACTGATATTTTGAATGGAATGGACAACATTACTTGGTGTTAATAGAGTCTTATTTAAATTGGTTTGAAAATGACCTTCTTTCTAACTTAACATCCAGCACTGTCATTATGAAATTAAAGAGGAATTTTTCTGTCCATGGTAGTCCGCACAAAGTCAAAATATTTGTTGGAGAAATCCAAGAGATGGTTTATATGTTTTTCTTAACTTAATCTCAGAAACATTCCTCAAGATAACTTACTTGGTTCAAAATGACACAAAAACTGCAAACACAATCCACTTTTATTTCAAACTTTAGCGCCTCGACTAAGCAGTCTTCAAGAAGTATAAAAAAACATTATCCAAGCATTCCCCTTAAATACTCAGCAAGCAGAGCTAATAATTCGATTATAAAAATCAATTGCATAGAATTATATAATTAAATAAAACATTTCCAATTAATTTCACAGTTAAGACCCTGAGGAACCATAGTGTTCTATTTTAAAATAAATAAAGATTCTTTAAATAACAGTTGATCTTTTAACCTTCCCTCATCACCTAGTTTCACAAATATTTTGTTTTTCTAAAACAGTAGCCTGTAGTAATTTATAGTCACTATTTTGAAATTCTTTAAAAGGAACAGCCACAGCACTTTCAGTTTTACATTTTTTAATGTCTCTGACATGTTCTTGCAGACGACACTTGAACATTCTCTTAGTCTCATCTATATATACCAACCTACATGGACAGCATAAAGTATATATAATTCTTTCAGTAACACATGAATAGGTACCTAAGACACAAAACTTACTATTTCCAATTTTATCAAAAGTTTGAACAATCAGTTCACAAATACAACATTTTCCACATGGAAAAGTTCTCTTTAACAATGGATTTATTGTGAAACTTTCTGCAGGAGCTATAAAATAAGATTTAACCAGTTTGTCTGACAGACTGGTCCCTTTCTTGAATGAAAAAACTGGATGGTGGCTAGATAACTTTCGTAGTTTTTCTTCCCTTATCAAAAACGTCCAATAATATTTAACCTGTTTTTGCATCTATTCACTAAGAACATTATATGTCATTACTAAATATATATATATATATATATATATATATATATATATATATATATATATATTATATTGTAGAAATGTATTCCTAGTACCATAAATATTACTCACATAATTATTATTGGTAGAATAATAATATTCATGGATTTTATACAAAGCCTCAAGAACACTAGACAATACCCACCCTCTGTTCAGGAACATAGTACAGGTAGAAAAAAATGCTTTAAATAGATCTTCTTTATTATTACAAATTGTATGAAGTCATAGACTTTCCCCATAGGGTAGGGAATTAATTAGATGCATAGGATAACAGCTAGAGCCATGTAAAAATTGCCTACCATCATGAAACTTTCTGAATACAGAAGTCAATATTTCATTAGTTTCTGTACCTACTAAATGTACATCCAGCAAGTTTACCTCTTTGCCAACCTGTAAGCCATCAAAGGATAAATTATACCCATTATAGTGCAATTTTTTTTACAAAATCTTGCACTTTTTCCATACCATCCTAACATACAAAGATGAAATCATCAATGTATCTGTAGTATTTAACTACATATTATTTGAAAAATTCATGTTGATAAATATATCTCCTTTCAAACAAGGCTATAAACAAGTTGGCATAAGAGGGGGCAAAATGTGCCCTCATGGCTGTACCTTGTAACTGATGGAATATATGTTAATTGAAGGAAAAATAGTTATTTCTTTAACTAAATTCTACCCATTCAATAATATATGTTGAAGTAGGGCAGTCATCCAAAATAGACTGCAGAGCTAGAATACCATCCATGTGTTTAATGTTCGTATATAAACTGGTGACATCTAATGTCACCCAATAACATTTAGAATTCCAATCAATTTTCTTAATTTTATTAAAAAAATCAAAAGTATCTTTGATGTAGGAATCTAATTGTTGTACATATGCCAACAGATATCCATGTATAATTATACCCATATTATGCAAAACGTGGTTAGTTGCCGCTACTATAGGCCTGCCGGGTGGATCCACTGCATTCTTATGCAATTTAGGCAGGCAATAAAAAGTGGCCATATTGCATTTATCCATATTCAACTTTTTGCTAACATCTTCTTTGGTTAAATAGCCTAAACGTTGTCCTTTCCAACAGTAAAGCCTCATATTTTCTTAAAGCTTCATAATACATAACAATATCCACAACACTATATACACTAGCATCCTGTAGGAGAGAGTTACACATTTTGACATATTGTTTGTAATGTAAAATCACAATCTTATTACCCTTGTCTGCTGGTTTTATAATTAAGTGCTTACTATCCACTAACTGATTTAATGCTGTCCATTCTTTTTTCATCACATATCAACAAATGACTTATTAACCTTAAATTCATTGTACACCTGTTCCACAGAGAAACAAAGCATTGCCATGAAATTCCTAACATGTTCATTGCTAAAAGAAGATAAAAAATTACTTCTATATTTAACATTAGATGTATTAAGTAAACAATATGCATTTTGATTTGTATTAACATCCAGTTCATTATCCCAAAAATTCTCAGACTCACAAGAATAAAATGAATCATTATCTGATAATTCAGCATCTGGTTCATAATCATTTACATGAAAGTAACATTTCAGTTGCAATTTACGTGACAATTTGAATAATTCCTGTTCAATAATATGCCAAGAAGGTAAAACAGTAGGAACAAATTTTAAACCTAAGTTTAACACTTCCAGTTGTTCATTAGATAAATGGCAATTGGACAAATTAACAACTATAGATGTCTGATTAGTGGCCATAGACAAATTATTGAATCCAAAATGAAGGGACCAGCACTCAAAGGCAACAGATAAAAATAATTTTATTAGATTGTATAAACAACCTAATTTAGGTGCACATCTGCTATGTTTAAAGTTTTGTTTAAAATGCCCTTCACCTGCTGATGTGAAGTTCGTAGTCCCTCTTTTTCTGTTGAAATTTCTGTCTTCCTCTCTCTGTTGCTGGCAAAAACACTGTTGGTATGCGTCAGGCTGCTGGGCCGGTGGTAGTGAGGGGAAAGTCCTTGATTCCATCTCCGAATCTGTAGTAAATGATGTTCCCTCAGATGAAGTAAAGGAAACTGCAGCAGTCTTTTTCAAATCTCCCTTCTGACATTGCAGAGGTCCCATTTTTAGAGCCTTCCAATTTGTCTTCCACAGAAAGGCCCGCCCTCCATTGTAGTCACAAATATCTTGATAAATTTTGCTGGTTTTCTGATCTACAATGTCAGTTTCTAACTTTTTGAGCTTCTCATTAATGTCATTAAGCAGATTATCAGTCCGTACTCCCCCAATTTTATTCACCAGGTCTAAATGTGTTTATCTCCTCTTTTTATTTTTTTCTGCTTAATACAATCATGTTCTATTAATATTGTGACCCACTCCATCACACACTTGTGAGCTGCATTTAGCCAGTGATCTCTAAAAACTTTTTCAGAGTTATCACTTACATCAAAGGGTGTACAGGGAAATTTAAAGGCACATAGACCCCTGGGGGAGATATCTAGAGCCAATGTTGTAGACCTAGAATATTAAAATGACATTTTGTTTCTTTTTGTAATAGATACTCAAACTTACCTATTACTATTGGTATTTCATCTGAGAATGACTCTGCCTTATTATTTCCCACCAGTGCAAATGGATTATTCAATCTGTGCATTCTCTCTTGTACTAAATGATTCATGAAACCAGGCATAGATTCCCCTCCATTAACAGAACCAACAGCATCATGACATAAAACATTAGTAGCAGCAGCAACATTCACATTACCTATAACCAGCTGTGTGACAAAATTGTCCATAGTCTGTTGTTGAGAACTATTCTGTGAGCCCAAAAATGCAGATGAAGAACCTTCTCTGAATACACGGGGAATGGAATATTGTTTGAAGGATCTGTTGCCATCAATACAAAACCACACCAAAGAACAGCAAAAAATATCCAGTCTTCTTTTTATTTAATTATATAATTGTATGCAATTGATTTTTATAATTGAATTATTAGCTCTGCTTAGTGGGTATTTAAGGGGAATGCTTGGATAATGTTTTTTTCTACTTCTTGAAGACTACTTGGTCGAGGCGCTAAAGTTTGGAATAAAAGTGGATTGTGTTTGCAGTTTTTGTGTCATTTTGGATATTTTTTTGCTGTTCTTTACCGATCAGTAACAAGTGCTTTCTTACCAAATGTAAAGAACAACAAAATGGTCAAGGCTCAACTTCCAAGAAAACGTCAGTCACAAAAGTTGTACTATGATACGTCTAGCAAACCTCTTAGACCATTGAGACAAGAAGAAGTTGTATGAATGCAAACATCTAAAGGATGTGACTGAGTGGGTATCATCAAAAACCTTTGTGAAGAACTGAGCTCTTACATCATACAATCTGAAGGAATGGATTTAAGAATGACTTGAAGACATATATTACCAGGCTCCGAACCAGTGATGCATCAGATTTCCTGTGCAGATCAGAATGACTCTACACTTGTTTGAATTCCAGAGGACAGTGTACTTTCTTCAAGTAATGCTGATGTAACCCCTGAAGTTCCAATTGAGAAAGAATCCCCAGTGACTGTTCCTGTTGCTAAACCTAGTGAAAGTTTTTTATGTGACCAGATCGGGTAGAATTTCCAGACCCAATCTGAAATGCACAGCGACTTGGACTTGAGTTCAGATTTATTGTTAAATGTTGATGTGATATCTAGCATGCAAAATGATATGTTCTCCTATTGCATGTTGAACAAATTAAAGAGGGAGGATGTAGATCACTGAGTATTTTACCTAGTCACCCAATGTTGCTAGATAGCACATGCATATAAATTAATGACCATGTGCAAGATCAGTGCCATTTTATACAGTCAGTCAGTGAATTCAGGCATAAATGGAGATGCACATGCGAGTGTGTTTGAAGTAATAAATGAGTCAGTTAGCTTATGTAATTTGAAGTACATGTTCCAGTTGCAATTCCTGATGTGTTTATGTATAATAAATATCTTGAACCCATTAAAACGCTTTAGGGTATCTTTGAATATGGTGCCACAGTGGTGCAGCGGTTAGCTTTGCCACCTCACAGCAAGAGGTTATCCAGTTCGATCCTTGGCTGGGGTGCCTTCTGTGTGGAGTCTGCATGTCCTCCCTGTGGTTGCGTGTGTTTCCTCCCACATCCCAAGGACATGCTGTAGGTGGATTGGACACTCTAAATTGGCCCTAGGTGTGTGTGTCTTCTGTGGAAGGTTGGGTGCCGGGCTGGCAGCTCGACACTTTAAAATTCCACTGGCAATCATGAGCAGACAGGTGATCTGCTGTGGTGACCCCTAACTGGGAAAAGCCAGAAGAAGAAGGGTATCTTGGAATACACGAGACAAGCGACAGATTTCTCAGTTGTGTTATGAGCCATGGCGCTAATGGATATCCAGCAACACCTGAAAGACAAAAAAAAAAATAATAAGATCAAGAGAGAGAGAAAATGAGGAGGGGGTATAAATAAAATAAAAAGTGATTTAGTATTCAGCAATACATTTTACCATTAATTAACTACTTAAATATAATAGAAGAAAGAAAAAAATTATCTTACCATCAAGATGGCCACAACATCCTACCACATAGGAAGAGGTGGTAGAGTGTGCTGGATATGGGAACTGTGTGCACTGCCAGGATGCTGGGCAGAGATGTTGGTGATGCATGGCTATGCACCCACTACCTGACAATGAATGGAATGGTAGCCCTTCCTATTGTGGAACCACTCCCCCCATGGAGTAGAAGGGGCCATAATTACACCATTGTTGCAATTCATCTCACCAAAAACCTCAGGGGAAACTTGCCACTCCATAAAAGGTATGCATAGTCATGGATCGGTTCTGAGGTAACACCGGGAAATAGATATACTGATCCACATGTACTAAAAGTATGTCCATAAACTGCTGTGATATCCTTGAGGCAGAATCCTGTTAGTTACCCATCATGTCTGCAGTCTGTCTCTGAAAGGTACCTGTAGCAAGTATTGTGAGAGCTGTACATACCTTAGTATTCACAGGGAAAGGAAGTCCATATGTTCATCCAGTACTCCTATGGGGCTCATGCATGCGAAGACCCTTATAAAGCCCCTGTCCACTCTGAACCTATCAAGTACACCCTGATTATCAAAGTTACAGAGAATTACCCTCTGTCTATATCTCCGCTTTCTTCACCAGCAAGCACCACTAGGTGCAATCAGCTTTGGCCTGGCCAAAACAAGCAACTGACACCTACAAATAGCAAGGCTAAGAGCAAGTAGCATCATTTTCACAGAATGCAAAGTATACAAGACTGGTGAGTCTCCTCTTTATATAATGCATCTGCGGATTGGGCAGAAAAGCAGACAATTCTACTATGAATTGCAAACAGGCAAGATAATGTTTCATTAGCATACTCTTTTTTTCCTCATTTGCATCTAATTAAGAGTTTATTTGCTTATGCTTATTCATGGCCATCATGCATTAGCGTAAGTGGCATCTATGAATCGTGCCTTAGCTGAATTCATTAGCAGACAGCACAGATAGCCTTAATGCATCTGCATAATGACTATGAATGCAACCCTAGTTCTTTTACTACTGGTTACTTTTTTGAAACCAAATACAAGCAAAACATACTATTGACTACCTTTTTAAATCTTTTTTTCTATTGCACGTTAACTGTTCCTTTGTTTTTAGAATTTTTTTTATTGTATAAATTATTTTTATTTTTTCCACTTGATGCTTGTTCACATTCTGGACTGAGACTGAAATTGGTCCAATGGGACCAGTGCTCTACCTGGTTAACAAATTGCATTAATAAATAAATAAATAAATAAATAAATCAATAAATAAATCAATAATGAAACACAAATGGCAAAATGATGTACAGCAAAACTAACTGCAAATGAAAAAAGCATAAGAAGAGAGAAGCTTTCATTTCAATAACAAAAACTTTACATCTCAATGTTAAATTTATGCAGGATGAAAATGCATGGTGATGGTTGATAGCGGGGGGGGGGGTTCTTTCATGGGGTGTTAGAAAGTATGCTGCAACTATGGTCTGAAAGCAAATTTCTCTGATTTTTATAGGCTGCATCTATCATCTGAAAGCACACTTCTCTGAAGTTTCTGCCTTTTTTAAGCTTAGGATTAACATTCAGATCAAGATGCTAAGGAGCTTATTGTGGGGGATTTTGATGTTATTCTGGACACTGCAAAGAGATATGACCCCCATGGCAGGGAAAGAAGACATTAGAATATTTGAATAAGGAAGATGGATAGACTAATGTATGTAGCAGTGATCACCATTTTTGACATAGTTTTTACTTTCTCTAGAAATGAATTAAAACAAGGAAGTGGAATTAGTAGGCTGTGAGTATGAGGGAACCTCTGTTTGATCTGTGCCCTACTGGCATAGGGGTAATGGGCACTGTAGATAAATCTCACATTAGTGACTTTTAGCTTCACTTTGGCGAGAGGTAAACAGTAAAGGTCTAAATGCAAATACCAAATATGGAAAAGTGATAGCTGATGGAAGGTATGTACTTTTTTGTATAGGGATATTCTCATCAAAAACCTATATAGGGATAGCAGCAATGCATCTAAATGGTGGGGTGGCATTAAATGTGCTGTAAAGTGTAGGATAATGATGTAGGAAGGTTATCAGTTTAGCAAGGAGTCAGATACCCTTACAAGCTGGGAAAATGAATTATGTCAGCTACAGTCTATACATTCCACAAAATTACCTACATCTGAAAAAGGCAGGCTGAGAATATGGCAGCAGCTTTCACACTGCAAAACTGTGGAGTTTAAAATCATTGAAGATGAAAACAAGAGACTGCAGAGTAAGGATTTATGGTAGGTATATTCCTTTAGTCTGGTAAATAAACAACCTTGAAACCAGGGTAAAGAATGAAGACAGCCTAATTTTTGAATTAAGATAGGTCAGGAACTTTGGTGTATGATACAGATAGTCTAAAAAGAGCTATGGAGAAGTTCTACAGGGAAGATTCTATTGTTTATTGTAAGTCAGGAAAAGGTTAGCCTGCCTATGGAAGATATTCCCAAGGTCTGACCAGGTGACACAATGACAAGGGTAGAGAATCTGAATTGAGTAGGAAAATGCACATCATAGGTTCATAGGTTCTTAAGTTCATAGCAGACTACTAGGCAGATAGTTCAAGAGCCCTTACAAAAGTATCCAGTTTTACCCAGATTTACCCAATTTTCTATCCCTAGGGGAAAGATAACAAGGGCCAGCAAGCATTCTGTACATAAGGGACATGGGCCCCACCCCAGCAATGAATACACGATTTGCCATTCATTGGTCCAGATTGCACTTGAAGATGGTCAAGAGAGAGCTCTGCTTCACATGAATAAGAAGTCTATTCCAGAGGAGAGGCAATCTCTCAAATATGTATCTGTCTTTCCAGGGTCTATATCACATCAACGAATGCTAAAAATAGCGAATGCTGATATATCGAACTTCAAAGTCCGAAAGCTGAAAACAGTGAAGGAATGGATCAGCAAATTTTTTCGCAAGGAAAACATTTGCTGGGCCAATCTCCGGCCTTTGCTGTTTCCTCCACTGTGGTGTAATCTCAGGGTTGGTATATTTAAGTTGGGGGGCACATACTTTTGACTGTATACTCTTTTTTTTGGATCAATTAATTTTTTCCCTTGGAAAAAATTTACTGATCCGTTCCTTCGCATTTTTCAACTTTCGGACTTTGAAGTTCAATATATCAGCATTCACTATTTTTAGCGTTCGCTGATGTGATATAGACCCATCTTTCCAGCATGATCTATTCATGTCAGAGATCACGATTAAATCTTTGGAGTAGATAACCCTTGCATTGTTATTTTTGCGAATATGCAATATTTCCATCAGGGCTGAGTCAGAGACAGCCTTGTAAATCAGACACAGATCACCTCTCAGTAATCAGTAGGAAACTGAATACAGTGATAGGGCTTTTAATCAGTCTGCATATGACATGTTGGTTATACCCTGTACTTTTTGGTGAGAAACCACTGAGGATGCTCCAACTGTTGCAGGTGCCTGGCGAAGTACATGCCAAAGGGTGCATTGTACGAGATTACTGGTCTGATGAGGGCCAAATACAGTGGTACTATGACATCCTTAGATCTGGATAACATGCCTTTACTTATAAGAAGAGCCAAATAAAAGTATTTCCTACAACCATGGATGTATGCTGGTTAAAGTTGAGATTACTATCTATATGAGTATCCAGATCTCTTACCACTGGGTCCTGGGGGGGGGGGTGCTATCAATGTTGTAATTTGCAGGGGTATTATTACCCCAAGGGTATTATTATGCACTTCTTCACTTTTAGTTTGAGACCATGGCTCTAGTCACCAATCATTAGTCTGCATCAGCACTTTCTGTAGGATATGAACATCATTTGGGGAGTCAATGATTGCCCCAAACTTGCAGTCATCAGCAAACTTGGTCAGCCAAAAGCCATCTATAATTGCCTTGACATCTGAGAAG
Source organism: Protopterus annectens (assembly GCF_019279795.1). Taxonomy (NCBI): domain Eukaryota; kingdom Metazoa; phylum Chordata; order Ceratodontiformes; family Protopteridae; genus Protopterus; species Protopterus annectens. Next base: position 598,111,138 of record NC_056729.1, read on the forward strand.
TTATTCCAAACAGGAGGGAGCCCAGCTCTGAACCCTGTAGTACTCCACTAGTGACTGGCCTCTTGCTGGATATGGATTCCCATTAAAAAACTGCAGAATGCCCTGCATGTTACTAGCAGAGCACAGTGGCAAGGGGAAAGGTTTTGTCCAATGAATGTTGTAATAGGTCTATAGGAGACTGTTTTCTTTCCTTGTGTTAAATTATCAATAAAGAAAAGGAAACTGCTGTTCTCCCCATATCTTTCTGAGGGCCAAAATGGTGTTAATCACAATGAATGGGCAAGACTAGGCAGATCTGGCAAACTTCTGTCCCATATTGTTAATCAATGTAGATGTTAAATTATTGGCTGAGATTGTGGTATGCAGGGTTCATGAAATATTCCTAGGTTAGTTATCTTTGATTAAAGCCCTTTATGAAGGGTCAAAGAGATGAACATAGTTAGTAGATAACTATGGGAGATTTTGCTGGAGAAGATAGAGACAGTTGATAGGCTAGGACTGACAATTTTGTTTGATAGCTTTAAATCCATTAACTCTTGTTAAAAGTGCTGCAAGAAGTTTACCTGGGCCTGAAATTTAGGGGCTGGGTCAGGGCCTTACACAGGGGTAAAACAATAAAATAAAATTAATTTTGAACAGTTCTTTAGCAAATAAAGTTAGGGTAGTGATGGGGGTGGTTGAGGATTGTATCTTGTCTGCCAGTTTGTTTTTGTTTAGTTTTGTCCAGGGGATTAGCAGATTCCTTGAAGGGACATGAGTCAACTTGAAACCATTTTATATTTTTGCTTATAGCTGTGCATTAATTACAGATATGTTAGATCTGTCTTTACTACAGTTAAAATATCTCTGTGTCAGAGTCAGATAAATAAATTGTGAGTGTGTGTGTGTGTGTGTGTGTGTGTGTGTGTGTGTGTGTGTGTGTGTGTGTGTATGTAGTGCAGTCATGACTTCAAATCTAAAAAGAATAGGTACTTATTTATAAAAGTGTTCATTTAGCTTGGAATTCAGAAACATCAATTACATAGCTGAGTAGTGGCAAAATGGCACAGCTGCAGCTTGGCCATTTGCTGAATAAAAGCATATAGGCTCATAACGTTAATGGAAATGCAAGGCAAGTAAGTTGCAAGACCATTTATGCCTTACTCACTGTCATGTATTAGGAGCATCACTGCATGATGAAGTTACACTAACGAGTCACTTTTTTAGTGTAATCCACAGGTCATATAATGACTGACACTGTTAGATGTAAGTAATGCTTTTATTTATTTAACATTCTTTTACCGGGAAAGTCTGACTTGGAACAAAGCCAATTTTCAGCAGAGGCCTGGGGAGAAAAGTTCCAGAAACATGTTTTTGTACCATGGGAGGAAACCCACATGAATACAGAGACTCCACACAGAAGGCAACCCAGCCGAGAATCGAACCGGAGAACATCTTACTGTGAGGAGACAGTGCTACCACTGCACCAGTCTGCGCCACCCAACTGTGAACTAACAAGCCCATTAGAATGAATTTAGACAGAAAAATGCACATTCACTTGCAAACTGATGTGATATGGTGACCACAGCCATGAGTCTTGGTAAGAGTTACAGAGCAAAGTCCCTACTACTTTATTGCTATAAAGAGAAAAAAAAAGTCTGTGTAGCAGTCAGAAAGTAGAACAGCAACAAAGGAACTCACAGAAAGGAAAGCAAAAGGGAATGGTGGAATGGGGTGGGGAAGCAAGGGTATTTTTTTTGCTACAACACTACAAAAAAGAAAATTAAATAAAAATACATAAGTTAGGAAATCTTATACATGGGAAAATGAGTTTAGTTGTGTACAATGTTATTAAACTACATGGGATTTTAATGAGGTTCTGTTCCTTAACCAATATCATGAAAGGATAAGAGCATTTGGCTTCCTCAAATAGGATTTTAATGTTTTTATAAAATGCTTCTACTGTACCATTGCACTTAATGGGATTTGATAGATGGTTCCATAGTACATGCTTTCTCACCTTTGGCTAGTTTGAATTTGGATTTTAAAATGGTAAGAATATCTTCTTGGCTGTTCCTAATGGTATAGTTTTTGTCTGTCTGTGGTAATTTCCTTTTGAAAAGATTACATTATTTTGTCTTAAGCATTTTGAAGATTAGTATTCCTAGAAAAGAAATGTCTCTGTCTGATATTAGGAACCAGTGCTTCTCATAATGTACATCACAATGGTGTTTTCTTGGGTCAGCAAGGAAAGCAAAGTTACAAATCTTTAACTCAGATGTCTGTACTTTTAACAATTATAGATGAAATGCATGCAAAGTAGTGATAGAGCATATTCTGCATACGAAAGAAAATATTTTTGGCAAGTGATTTATGGGTAGCTAGTGATAATGATTAGAAAATTATGTAACATAGTTTTAATTGTGAAAGTAGTTTGCCAGTAATTTTGTTGGTATGATTGCTGATTTTGAGAAGGGGGTCTAGTATTAAGCCTAGTTATTTCTGCTGTTGTACTTTGGGAATGGTATTACCTTTAGAGTCTTTTGTTGTTAGTTGTGGCTGAGACTGGAGCTGCCTTGTGCTAGAAAAAAAGCATAACATTCATCTTGGCTGTATTAACAAAGGTCTGAACATTCTGATTGCATGTTTGCCTGGTGAGATTGATGTGTATTGTTCATGTTCAGGAGAAATATATAATCTGTGTGCATAGTAATATTAAGGTACAGAAGATAATTGTTAGGTCACTGACAAATACTGAGAAAAGGAGAGTTCTGAGGACTGTGGCTTGGGGGACACCAGCATTAATAGTGGTAACATCTGAGAAGGTATGGTAGTATAATTCAAAAATTCTGTATTTAAGATAGTTTTCAAACCAGACTATTGGATTGTCACTAAAGTTTAATCTTTTGAGCATGTGAAAAAGAAGTCTGAAGTTAACCATTTCAAAAGCCCTAGTTCAGACTACAAATATTCCAGCAGTAATAAGCCCTTCATTCATGCTGTTGTATATACTGTCAGTGACAATATGTTTCTCTACCAGCTGAAGAAAAAGAAGAATGCAGTCTTGAAAATTATGATCATGATGATTTTTGTTTAGATGGTAGTGATTTAGTTTCTTTAACAGAAATTGTAGAAAAGTGTATTTCTTCAGGAGACATTTTTAATATCCCAAGACTTAAATAAGCTAACACTAAAAGACTATAAAATATTGACTAGTTCCCAATTTAATAAAACCACAACAGGCACCCAAAGAGGCAGAAGGTAATAATAAAAAAAAAACACGAGCCTGTAGGTGTAAGCAGCAGGTTTAATCACATAAACGCCACACAATACAAAGTGTTTTCGTCCACCAGACTTCCTCAGATGTAAAATGAAAGAATGAAGGCTGTGCCTGCTTATATACCCCTCCCAATCTAATTAGTAATTAAAACAATTGTTTAATTGACACCAATAAAATCCTGTAACTAAAATATTTGTGACAACCTACCAACTTGCCACAAATACAGATGAAAGTAGATAAAAACATGCACATTTTAAAAGAACTTTAAAATAAATATATAAATACTAAAACCATCACAATGTGTTGGACAGATAAATAAACTTGAATCAAAAACCAACAAAAGGAACTTGCAAAACAATATATATACTTATTTTATAGTTTTGCAGCTCTCATTTTTAAAATAGGGGCAATGGATATGTATTCATTCAGCCCTGGGAATCTATTGGCTTCCAATAACAACTGCCAAAATATTTCTCTCACCTCTATCCTATTTTCCCACGGGCCCCCCCCTCACATCACATTGCACCTTCTCTACAACAAAGCCCCATTTTGCTTGGGGACATGTCAGTGTATGTTTAAACAAGGCATTTTTAATATCTTCGACTCTAATAGCATATAAATGCTCATAAATCCTCCTTTTGAGTTTACGAGTAGTTTTTCCAATGTAAAATGCACCACAGGTTTTACATAGGGCTAAATAAATCAAGCCTTCACTATTACAGTTGGAAAAACTACTACTCTGAATCCAATGGTCTCTTGACAGGATGTATACAGAATCCTGTCTAAGTATATATGGGCATTAGGCACATGCCCCACATTTGTAGGTTCCCAATTTCTTACATGAAACAATAGAACCATTATGCTCTAGCAAATAGTAGAGTAGTAGTTTTTCCAACTGTAATAGTGAAGGCTTGATTTATTTAGCCCTATGTAAAACCTGTGGTGCATTTTACATTGGAAAAACTACTCGTAAACTCAAAAGGAGGATTTATGAGCATTTATATGCTATTAGAGTCGAAGATATTAAAAATGCCTTGTTTAAACACACACTGACATGTCCCCAAGCAAAATGGGGCTTCTTTGTTGTAGAGAAGGTGCAATGTGATGTGAGGGGGGGCCCGTGGGAAAATAGGATAGAGGTGAGAGAAATATTTTGGCAGTTGTAATTGGAAGCCAATAGATTCCCAGGGCTGAATGAATACATATCCATTGCCCCTATTTTAAAAATGAGAGCTGCAAAACTATAAAATAAGTATATATATTGTTTTGCAAGTTCATTTTGTTGGTTTTTGATTCAAGTTTATTTATCTGTCCAACACATTGTGATGGTTTTAGTATTTATATATTTATTTTAAAGTTCTTTTAAAAAATGTGCATGTTTTTATCTACTTTCATCTGTATTTGTGGCAAGGTGGTAGGTTGTCATGAATATTTTAGTTACAGGATTTTATTGGTGTCGATTAAACAATTGTTTTAATTACTAATTAGATTGGGAGGGGTATATAAGCAGGCACAGCCTTCATTCTTTCATTTTACATCTGAGGAAGTCTGGTGGATGAAAACGCTTTGTATTGTGTGGCGTTTATGCGATTAAACCTGCTGCTGCTTACACCTACAGACTCGTGTTTTTTTATTATTACCTTCTGCCTCTTTGGGTGCCTGTTGTGGTTTTATTGGTTCCTGGTTCTGTGGCACCCTTTCCTTGGAGTTTTTGGATTACTTGTTACATGGAAGTATCTGAGGCAGAGGCTAGCTTCCAGGATGGGGAAGCAGTTCAAGGTACTGACCTGGATTTGCGCCTGTCTCGTGTGGAGGGGCAGCTTACCCAATTGATTTCGCTTATGACTGGTAACTCTCAACGAGGGAAAGACAATTCTTTTGATATCAACCCTATGAGGCCTAACCACAGGAAGGATTGCATTTCCACTCCTGCATGCAATCAGGAAGCAGATTTGGATCGCAGACAGGCTGATGTGCCTGTAGAGGAAGTAACTGCAACTTCTTCCGGTTTGTCATCGAGGGGCACTAGAGGTGAGGCTACATTACAGAAGGGAGCTGCAACTAAATTTTGTTACAATCATTTGGCATGGAATTCCCAGAACCAAGGTCCGAATGGGCAGTCCTCCCTTTTAGGGGAACGTGGTGTTCAGGGACATGCTCCTGTGGAAATGACTGATAGTATGGCTAATGGTGACAATGGAGTGCACGAGTGGACGGACTCTTCCTCTTTGGCTTCATGGCTTGTTAGTTACAAGTCTTTTTCCAGTCACCAAGGTACTGATAATAACTTTATATTTAATGACCGGGATGTTGAGAAAGACAGTGAAGTGTCTTATAGAGCCAATATTAAAAAACTCACTGATTTAATTTACAGACATAAAACTCTGGGTATTGACAATTGTTACTTGCATTACTGTATTAAAAGGGGTATAGTACCCAAAGAATTGTGTTTTTATAAGTTTCCGAACAATGTAGTGGAAGGCTCCCCCTTTCACGAAGAATTGTTGAGTATTTTTGACCGTAGTGGTTTTGAAGTCATGAAAGCCCTGATTAAAGAAAATGAAAGGATTATGGGGCAAGTATATCAGGAGACAGAATACATTAATGAAGTAGTGACCAATGATCTTATGTTTTCTGTTGAAAATGAGAAGAGAAAATATTTTATTATTAAGCAACAGGTGGAAGAAAAATGTCATGTTATTTTTAAAAGGAAGTGTGGCAAAATAGATAGGGATTTGAGAGATTACAGACAGAAAAAAGCATACCCGTACCCTAGGAATGACAAATTTGGTCGAAAAAATATTTTTTTTGATAAATCTGGACCACAACACAGTACTTATTCCTCTTCTTTTCCACCAGGGGGACACAATGCCTGGGACTCTATGGACCATAGAGTGATCTACAGTGATTCAGGGATGGGGGAACATCAGGATTCAAACAATACTGAATTCCCTGAACTTAGGAGATCAGATAGGTTAAGGCATAAATCCCTGTCTTGGTATTTTTACAGGGGTCCCCCAAATGGCACGAGATAAATAAGAGTGGTAGCCAGGAAGGGGGACTAGCCAACATGTTGGACCAATGGAGTACAGGGAATATTACTGTGGATGGACCATATCACACCCTACATGACTTTAAAATTTACAATTACAGCAGTGAGGAGAATGACAGGAAACATTTTCTTTTATTTTCAAAAGGTTTTAAATTCATCCCCTCTACAGGGGGTAATTTAGTGGACAGCTTAATAGACTTGAGGATTTTTCTACGGAAAAAGAATTTAGATATTATGTTTCAGGGGCAACAGGATGGTGGTACTAATAGTGGTATTAGAAGACCTAGTACCTATAATCCCCCTATACACCCCCAGCTAAAAAATTTTGAAAGGGAGGTCGAAGAAGAAATCAGGAATGTTTATAGGGGTGGATGGCATGGTAAATTTAACATGACTAGAGAAGAAAAGGTACTTCTCAAATGCATTCAAGAAAATAGATACCTCAGGGTGATGCAACCCGACAAAGGTGGAGGGGTGGTCTTCATGGACAGTATTTTGTATTCCAGTAAGATGATGGATATGCTTAATGATACCAACAGGTATGTTAGGGTATCCAAGAATGAGATTAACTTAGCATACCATAAGATTGATTTGGTTTTACAGGACATGCTGAATGACAATTTTATAAACCAGGACACTTTTAAGTATCTCAGTGTGGACAGACCCTGTATCCCTGCTATTTTCGGGATACCCAAGGTACATAAAAGTGTGGAGGATCCACCCCTGAGACCCATTGTGGCAGCCAATGGCTCTAAAACCCATCCGTTGGCCAAATGTTTGGATATAAAATTAAAAGATATTTGGGTTAGGGCCAATGGTATACTTAAGGACTCCTGGGAATTTCTGAAAAGTATTAATAGCAACATGTATTCAGATTCCTTAATATTTGTAACCCTTGATATTCAGGATTTATTTAATGTGATTCCACATGCTACAGGGTCAGAATGGTTCCAGGATGCCATTCACCAACATGGAAAACTTGACCACAATACTTTTCTGGTTTATACAGAGTTGATGGATTTGGTTTTGAAACACAACTTTATATTTTTTGAGGGTGAGTTGTTTAAACAGATCCAGGGAGTGGCCATGGGGGCAAGTTGTGCCCCTACTTATGCCAACATTGTGCTCATGGTTTGGGAAGAGAAGTTTGTGTTCCAGTCTGAATATGCACAACATTGGGTATATTATAAACGTTACCTGGATGATATTTGCATTTTTTGGAAAGGTAGTATGGAAAAGTTAACAGACTTCATTGACTATCTAAACCATACCACTAATTTTTTGAAATTTACTTCCCATATTACACATGACTATATGAACTTTCTGGACGTCACTATTAAAAAAGACATCCTAGGGCAGCAGTTTACATCTAATGTATATAGAAAGGAAAACTTTTCTAACTCGTACCTATATTTCACTAGTTCCCATCCATTTAAACAGAAGAGAAGTATTATCAAGGGACAATTTGTCCGTAGTTGTAGGATGACCTCTTTGGACTCGGACTTCGAAGACGAAAGTCAGAGAGTCAAAGAAATGTTTATATCTAGGAAGTATCCTAACTATTTAATTGATGCGGTTTTGGAGGAAGTAAAGAATGGGAGAAAGGATAGGTTTGCCCCTATTTTGGGAACAGGAGATACAAGTGTGATAGTACCAATAAATGTGCAGGGTACCACACAACAACCAGGGGTGATGTTACCAGGGATGAAATCAGGAAACCTTGGGGGTAACTATGTGATGTTTTATAATCAGAATACCTCTAGGGTACTCAACACTGGAGCAGGTTTAGGTGTTATTCAGAGTTGGATGTTTTGTTTACCAACACCCTAGGATTTACATATAAAAAAGGCAGGAACCTCAAGGATTTGCTGGAGCATAATGGTTCTATTGTTTCATGTAAGAAATTGGGAACCTACAAATGTGGGGAATTGTGCCCAATGCCCATATATATTTAGACAGGATTCTGTATACATCCTGTCAAGAGACCATCAGATTCAGAGTAGTAGTTTTTCCAACTGTAATAGTGAAGGCTTGATTTATTTAGCCCTATGTAAAACCTGTGGTGCATTTTACATTGGAAAAACTACTCGTAAACTCAAAAGGAGGATTTATGAGCATTTATATGCTATTAGAGTCGAAGATATTAAAAATGCCTTGTTTAAACATAGACTGACAAGTCCCCAAGCAAAATGGGGCTTCTTTGTTGTAGAGAAGGTGCAATGTGATGTGGGGGGGGGGCGTGGGAAAATAGGATAGAGGTGAGAGAAATATTTTGGCAGTTGTTATTGGAAGCCAATAGATTCCCAGGGCTGAATGAATGCATATCCATTGCCCCTATTTTAAAAATGAGAGCTGCAAAACTATAAAATAAGTATATATATATTGTTTTGCAAGTTCCTTTTGTTGGTTTTTGATTCAAGTTTATTTATCTGTCCAACACATTGTGATGGTTTTAGTATTTATATATTTATTTTAAAGTTCTTTTAAAAAATGTGCATGTTTTTATCTACTTTCATCTGTATTTGTGGCAAGTTGGTAGGTTGTCACGAATATTTTAGTTACAGGATTTTATTGGTGTCAATTAAACAATTGTTTTAATTACTAATTAGATTGGGAGGGGTATATAAGCAGGCACAGCCTTCATTCTTTCATTTTACATCTGAGGAAGTCTGGTGGACGAAAACGCTTTGTATTGTGTGGCGTTTATGTGATTAAACCTGCTGCTGCTTACACCTACAGGCTCGTGTTTTTTTATTATTACCTTCTGCCTCTTTGGGTGCCTGTTGTGGTTTTATTGGTTCCTGGTTCTGTGGCACCCTTTCCTTGGAGTTTTGGATTACTAGTTCCCAATTTAATTACAAAAGAAGAGGTGTACTAATTATTTGGAAAAAAAGTCTAAGGCTTCCTGAAAGTGTAAACTCATATATAGACAAAGAGGGTATGTTAACTTTAGTAATTAAGCTTAAAAGGAAATACTATACACTCATAAACTCTTACTGAATCCCTGGAATTGGTACAAAGTCAGTAAAGAAATACTTAGACATTATAACTTTACATTAAAGAGGAGAAATGATAGTTGCAGGGGATTTTAATTGTATTATTTCATCTGATGAAACTACAAGTTCTAAAACCTTCAAGACCTCCACTGTAGCAAACCAACTACATAATTATATCAATACAAGAAATTTAAAAGACATATACCATATAAAACGTCCCTCTTCCCTAAAGTTCTCTCACTATTCATATAGGTTTGGGACACAAACTAATATAGATAAAGTCTTAGTGTCAAATTCTTTACAATCAAAAATAGATAATGTATTATTAATATCATGTCTCCTTTCTGATCATAATGCCATTACTTTTAGTATAACTTTTCAAACTGAACCTTTAAAACATTGCCAAAGAATACCAGCTTATATTATGAAAATAAAAGGCTATCAAGAATGGATGTTATCAGAAATTAACCAGTTTTTAGAAACAAATAACAATGGAGAAGTATTGGATACAGTTCTATGGGACACCCTCAAAGTTGTATTATATGGAAAAGTTAAAATGTGGTATATGCAAAAAAGAAAGGAATGGGATAAAAGACTACAAGATATTCAAACTGAATTAGATACCTTAAAAGGTAATCTAACACCAAATGATAAGAAAGTCTTAGATAATATAAAGAAATTAAACAAAAAATATCAAAATGTATTGCAACACAAAATATCTATAAATCTAGAGAAAATTAAATTATGTCCAGACTCTATCAATCTTAAAAGTCTACATAGAATTGCAGTATGCTCAAAGTACTTAAAAGAAAGAAATCACATAAAAGAAATTACATATGTTGAAAATATGAGAAAAATAAAAGCTACAGATTTAAATTTCATACTACAAGGTTTCAAAAAACATTATAAGAATATAAATACTCTCAAACCAATAAAAGAAAATATAAATCTAGACAAATTCTTATCTGATTAATATTCTAAAGACCTTATCCCCTGGGAATATTGCTAAAATTGATAGACCTTTCACATTTACAGAGCTAAAAAATCAAATAAACAACTTAAAAACTAATAAAGCACCAGAGTTAGATGGTTTAATTCCTGAAATATACAAAATCACACCTGATAATACCTGAAAAATACTACTAAACACATTTTGGTAAATCAAAACTACTTATAATATCCCACCATCATGGAGATATTCATTAATCTCTCCCATACTTAAACCTGATAACGATCCTACTTTCTGTTCCTCCTATAGGCCCATCTCACTATTAACTATAGATTGTAAGATTTTCATGAGCATAATATCAAACAGAATCAATTCCATTATACCTAGCCTAATAGAGGAAGATCAGATGGGTTTTATTAAACACAGAAAAGTCCAAGATAATATAATAAAACTTTTGACTCTTATAGATTTAGCTAATAAAAATAAAAACAAATTAACAATAATGAGTCTAGACATAAACAAAGCCTTTGATTCACTGAGTTGGTCCTATCTATTTAAAGCTTTACAACACTATACATTTTCTCTAAATTTTATAAAATTAATTAGAAAATTTTATGAAGACTCTGTTTCTTTTGTAAAGATAGGCTCTTTCTTATCCCCCTCATTTAAACTTACAAAAGGAACAAAACAAGGTTGCCCTCTTTCCCCTTTAATTTTTGCTCTAGCTGTAAAACCACTAGCCAACTATATTAGAAATAATGTTCACATTAAAGGCTATAATTTAAATAGTAACATATTTCCAAAGATTCAGCTATTTGAGGATGATTTGTTACTAACTAGTGGAGACATTGATACATCTTTAGATCAGCTACTTAACACTTTAGATTTATTTGAAGGTTTATCTGGACTAAAATCTAATCATAACAAGACCCAGACTTTGTTAATAAATAAAAAAATGACTATGAAAATGAAAAGTTTTAAATGCTTTAACTGGGACAATACACAAATTAAATACCAGGGTGTTCAAATTAATTCCACTCTTAAGAATACAATTACTACAAACTATAATATCTTAACAAATCTAATTATTAATCTCACAGATAATTGGAGCAAACTTTATTTTACTTTCGAGGACATTCGAATGCTAATTAAAATGATAGTGTTACGTAAAATTCTTTCTATCAGTCAGTCTTTAATCATTCCCCCAACCAAGAAAATATTTAAAAAAATTAGTGATACCTTACTAAAATTTCTATACTTTACTTTACAAAGGCATGTGGCAAGTTGAGAAGAAGGAGGGATTAGTCTTCCTAATATTGAATATTATGTAAACGCTTCTATTTTTAATATAACCCTTTTATGGTTAAACCCCTCATTTCATTCATATTGAAAACTATTACATGAAAATATTTTATTAAACAATAATAGAACGTTAATTGACCCTCTAACTACAATACACCAAAATACCTTTATTTGATCTTTAAAAATATACATACACGATAAGCAGAAGTTAAAATCATGCTCCTTTATCATTCTAATAATAGCAGATTTCATGAAAATCAACCAATCTAACCAGTCAATTAAAAGCTTATTAATATTCATTTTCCTATTGCTTATACTAATGAATGTTTAATATCTTTTGAAAAAAATAAAATGCTTGAATTTAAAAATAATGACTTAATATACTGGAACCAATTCTTATCCACTAATGGAATATAGTCAGCTAATCATTTAATTACTAGATACAGCCTACATAATAATAACTGGATAGACATACAAACCTGCAGAGAATTTATATATAACAAAACGATATTTTCCTTACAAACCCATGGAAACAACATACCTAAAACACTAGAACTTTTGACTAATATAATCGATCATTCTTTGAAAGGCACCTCATTTATATCCCTGATATATAAAGTCATTAGATCTGATAATAATTCCACGAATGCTTCTTTTTGGGAATACTCCACCAAAATAAATAATGGAGAATTTACTACTAAAACAAGAAATTACTTTTAAAATCAGTACAAAAAACAACTTCTCCTTACTGGAAAATATACACATGGAAATTCCTCCACAGAAGTTATTATACACCTCAAAGAATTGCAAATATGTACAAAACAAATGATATGAACTCTTGGAGGTATAAAGCTACAGAAGCTGACTGGTTTCATATGATTGTTGCATGTAATATGCTATCTCAATTTTGGAAGGAATTTGAATGTTTGTGTAAGGCCTTATGGAATGATAATTGTGAAATTTCAAATTCACTCATTTTATTTAATGTACCAGTACCAGAAATCATACCCAGATCTCAAACACACCTTCTTTGGTCAATACTTGCAGTAACGAGAAAGGTTGTGACAAAAAATTGGAAAACTAACTCTCTTATATCTTTCAGAAATGAATTTATTTATTTAGCCAGGACCTTATGTGAAAAATAAATATCTAGTTTAAAAATTAATACAAAGAATTTAACACACAAATTAATTGCTTGGGAAAAGTTACAATCATTACTAAAAAGTATTAGATGATTTCCTGAATGTATATAGAAGTATTTTCTTGTTATGGACTTTGTAAATAATTTCTTTCAGTCTTGAGTGTAAATATGTTATTACTGTTATTATTCTTATTATAAAAAAAATAAATAAAAAACTTTTTTGAAAAAAAAAAAGAAATTGCAGAAAAGTGAAAGGTAGGTGCACAGGAAGCTAGAGAGTATGATTATACATTGTTTACCTTTATATCGTTGATCACACTTCATCGACTGGCCACTTAATCAACTCATTTAAATGAACCAAAACCACAAAAACATTTTAAATATCGAAAATATTTTGAATTTCGACATTTCTGGCTGTGCCACAGCTCCACACCTTTGCTACCATGGGTCAAAAAAGGGCGAGGTTTTGTCGTTCGCTTATTTGGAATTTGACGTTGCAGATGTTCGCACTTCGGTATTCGCGGAAGTTGTTTCACCCATATTGGGATCAATGAACTAAAGGTAAACCTTATACAATATCTACTGAAGGCAATATTTATTTATTTATTTGACATTTGTTGACCAAGAAGTCTGACTGAACTAAAGCCCTTTTTCAGTGGAGGCCCAAGGAGAAAAGCTCCACAAGAGTACATAACCAAAATTGTCACAAGTATCCAATAGTTGTAAATCACTTGTAGGGGCAGAAATGGAATTAGTTATGTCATTTAGGGAGGAGAGAAAGTAGTTCTTGCAGTCATTAGGGGATTCTACCTGGTTATTTGTTTGCAATGGTGAAGGATTGTGGCATTTGCTCTATGAGTTTTTTTATTTCTTTCCAGAAGAGTTTTTGACAAGATGATGACAAGGAGACCAATGGTAAATACAAATAAGAGTAAGCAATGTGGCAGAGAGATTCTTTGTCTATGGTATTGTGCTTTGGCACTGTTGGAGGCTACTCTCATTGATTTTCTAAGTATAAGGTATTCTTCATGTAGATTATTGTTTGTGGGCGGTCTTGTTTCCACTTGATCCAGGCTAAGTCACTTGGTGTTTCATTTCCTATTAAGATTATTGCTAAGACAGGGAAGTCTGAGACCTAAGCCTTCAGAGGTCGGGAAAAGGGTATCTTGGTTAAAAAATATATTAAGTGCAGTTGTGAGCTCTTGTAATGTATAAAAATGGGGCCAGTAAATTATTATCTTGTAAATGTACTTTATTCTGAGGAAAAGGTCTACCTATGATTAGTTGGGGCATTCATTTTTGCAGTTCAAAAAGACCAGGTGATGATATGTTATGTGCTGTCAGACTCTTTGGTGATGAGAAGTATTATTACTTGCAGAGTAATGACTACTGGCTACATGGATGGACTGTAAAATGTACGCTTCAGCTAATCTTGCCACTGCAAATAGCACTGTAGCATGGTCTCTGTCACTGTTCACCAGGGGAAATTATACCATACATTATAATGGTGGCTGTGCCTCACCACACATATTTTAAACAGTTATGAATCTCTCTGTCACATTGTTTACCCTCATTTGTATTTACCATTGGCCTCCTCATCATAATCTTGTTAATTTTCAACTCATAACACAGGTATTTGTATAACATGCTAAACCTGACATGTCATATTCTTGTAAGGCTGCTCTTCCTAAGTTTCTAAATCAGTCTGACCCTGCTTTCTGACACTCATCTTGCAATCCTACTCTACACATTACACTATTTTTTTCTGAGTCCTGGCTTTAATCTATTTTTTTTGTCCTTGTTATGGAATTAGAGAGACTTTAACAACAATTGTTTTATTGAAATTTAAGAAGCAGATGAACTTTTCCCTCGGAGCCTAGCAGCACAATCCAAAGATCTATTTTAGTTTAAACATTTGAGAAATACCCTTCAAAATTTTATAAGACCGTGCTAAGTAGTTTGTAAGCTACATCAATTTATAGAAAGAGACCAAAATAGTAAAAAATTTTACTAGTCATCTTAAAACACTCCTCTTGAAATTGGTCAGTAGTAAAAAAGTTAATTCTAAAATTGGGAGATGCCATCCAGACTTTTAGAAAACGTGACAGTGCAGCAAAAAAGCATATGAGGAATTGTTTTTCAACATGGCATCCACTGTTAGAATAGTAGTACAAATCTTGTCTTCAAGACTAGAAATTATGAAAACCTTTAAGAAGTATTGAGCTCAGAGGAGAATGCGCATTTCATTTTATGTATTGCAGTATAAGACAGCAACACGCTGTTTCCATGCCTCCTGATTACTAAATCATGCTATCTTATACAAACCCTGTATAGAACCTGTTCATCCCAGATGTGATGAATGAACTTCAGTCGCCTCTCACTGCTCTTTTTTCTTCATTTGTCTACCTAAACATTCTTTTTCATTTAAAGCTTGTTGTACTTTTGGGAATGATACAAATAGTTTCAGACTTAACACTTCTGTATAAATGTAGTGCAACTGCAAGAAAGGGAAAGAGCTGACTAGATTCCAAATGTCTTGATAAAGCTAGCTTCCAGCTATATGAACTCCCTGTGAATGCAAATGCACAAGACAGTTCAAGTTAACAGTGGCATTTTAGAGCCCTTCAGAAATGCTTATACTCTGTGAAAGGGGCCAAGGATTCATAAATTAGATCTTTATCCTCAGGCTGTGATAAACCTAGTGAATTTATTAAAAGTTTAACAAAATAAATCACAGATTTTATTGGAATTATATAGGTAAATCAGAATTATTTTCAGTCATAAATGAACAGTAGTGGGCAGTTTTAGAAATTATTTTAATGGATGTTGACAGTAGCTATACTTTGTTGTGATCAATTTTCTAAGTACCGCTATTCACAGGCATTAGACCTAGGTAAACGTTGCTCTAAGACAAATGTGCAGTTAAATGCACAAATGAGAACAAAAAGTAAACAGGTGAAATATGTGACATAAATATGATTTTGTTTCCAGCTACTTATGCTGTTATGATAAGGATTTATTTTGCTAGGCATTTACCCAAGTGCCAGAGGAAATGTGTTGCATGGCAAAATTGGATCCGATATAATTTTCAAGGTGAAACTATGCCACATCTTAAAGTTCTTAGCAAACTACTTTCTGACGTTCTTAGTGGGCAGTGACAAAAAGACTGCGAGAAAAAACAATGATGAGTTTAAAAGATGTATTGTCCAGTTTATTGATCCATGCCTTTCTCCATTCATTAACATCTATGTTAAGATGTAATACTTTCTCTCCTCTAAATTTCATAATGCCCTTCGCACAAGCAGACATCTCAGACAAGATAGCAAAGTTGGTGGCAAGTAAAGGTTTACATTTAGTAGGACAAATTATTTACATCTCTGTAATAGGCAGGTAGAGGATACTTACCTCTGAAACAGGGCTAAAGCGTTGATCTTAAATCATTCAGACAGCTTATTAATGAACAGTATTATGTCTAACAGTTTCTAAATAAATGAGAAACAAATCAAGACAATCCCACCTCACCATTCTCAATTCACAGCTCTGACACCGCTGCTGTGTAAATGGAGAAAGTGCTCAACAGGTTTCATGCTGCATTGATTTTTTCTGCTGTTTAAAATTGCTTTAATCAGTGCTGAATTAAATGAATGTAGAGCCTGACATGCTAGCAATATGTGTCACTTGATTCTATAAGTTTTCCACATATAGCAACATTTTATTTAGTGTAGATCTTCTGTGAAGATAGGTGAATAATAGTCATATATGAAGTAATTATATGACATTATGAATACAGTAAATGTGTCATTGTTTTCTACTTTGTAACAGAGTATGGCATTCTCCACACTGAAAAAAATATAATTTTGTATTTTTTTTGTGTATAAAAGTATATTGAAGCTATTGTCAATTTTACTTGAAGTGTATCGAATACTGTTCCTTCTTAATTGGAAGAATGCCTGTTGTTGTGTGAATAGCTCCGTGGTACAGACCTCAGGGTATTAAAAGAAAGGCTACTAAGCTCAAATCAGAAATTCAGACAGAGAGAACAGCTGAATGCCAGAGAGGTTCTAGAGAAGTCTAGATGAGTTTGCGAGTAAAAGAGTAGGGACTAAAGTATTGGCTCTAAAATAACTCCAGGCAGATGGATTAGTTAACTAAGTGGAGAGTCCTGGTGACATATTACCTTCTTTTAGGAAGAAATTAGGTGACTGGATATTTATAAATTCACCCCATTGTGATTGTTCTATCAATCCCTGAAAAAGAAGGTAAGGTTTAACGGTGGATACTGGCATGGTGTAAATGGCCATGTGACTCAATTAACTTTATATATTTGATGATTTTATGATTTTACAAACAACTTCAGTTTTTACATGTTTCTTGAGGCTCCAAACAATACCCTGCCAAATACAACTGTTCCACAAGAGAACAACACTTTTCTGTGTGTATGGTCCATGATGCTGAGAGAAACCAAATGGCAGGCGGTAAGTTGTTATGCAATTAGGAATTTGGAATTTACTTGGATTTCCTTCAGAACTCTGAAGGTGGTATGATTGCTGTGTTTGAGCTGCAATAAGAGAATCTATACTGACCCAGAGTCTTGAAGGAAGCCTGCTGCCCTATTAGCTCATATTATGACTGCAGCAGAACTGCTTCTTCAAACTATAGCTGCCACTACCAAGTACATAGTAGCAGTAGCCATGTCCACGGCTACACCTTGAGTTGCAATTTCCCTGAAATCACTAATTAGAGAGGATGACCTGAAGGCATATATAGAGGCATTTGAATGATCACTGAGCAGGAGGAGTGAGACTTGACAGACTTAAGTCAGATGCTTGCTGAACAAAACACAGTATTCCCCTCCATTCCTTTATGGATGCGAAGGACACTTATTATAAGGCATTCCCCTCCATGCCTTTATGGAGTGGTAAGCACTAGGTAGCCTATCTACCACAAGAGGAGTGGTTTCTGGCCCAGAAATTGTAGTTTATTGACCGTTTGGGCAGTTTTTCCATCTCTTTCAACTTTCTGGTTTAAAAGCCCATGTTTGAACTTGTTTCCCACCTTTCCTGTAACTAGTCTAGTCCAGATACAGATTTGCTGTATCCAGGACTGTTTGTAAGCTTCTGAGCGGTGCCAAAAAGTCTGCTCTTCAATTTTCCCTTAGATCTGCTAGTTCTGCCTCTCCTGCACTTTTACTACTGTATTAGTCTAGCACTTTACCAGACTTCTTGTAGCAATTATTGTAGCACACAAAAGTGCTATCAGCACTAAATGTTCTACAAGGAAACCACTCCAGTACTTATTATTAATGCCCACTCTTCCAGGCATGTCTAAATGTCAGTTCCCTGTGCTTTCTCCTATTAACCTGGTGAACTGGGGCATCCTGAGGCAATGTAGTAACTGCCTCATGTACAACCCTCTCCTCTTACCTCCCAACAGTCAGACTTGCGAGAGATGTACTTGTATATCCAAACTGGAAGCCACGCACTTTTCAGCCAAGACCAGAATAGCTGGTCAAGAGGAGAAGGTCAACACTTGCACCAGACCACATGGAACACATAGCCCTCCAGAACATACACCAGCACTGCCTTCACATAAAAACACAAACCACACACCCACCTTCGGGGAGGCTCTCAATAAAAATCTACCCAAACAGCAGAGACCTGCAAGGCAGAAACGCACTCAACCACCACAAGATAACACTAATCACGAGACACATAACTCTCCTAAATAGTGTGCCACTCAACCAAAGTTCATAAGGCAAAACAGCATGCCCAACACACTAGTCATAGGTGACTCAAAAGTGAGGCACACTGATGTCCCACTCACTAGGATGAATAAGGAGAAAGTAACAGTCAGCTGCCTGTCAGGTGCCAGGATCCACCACACAACACACGCACTCAGGTCCCTCAACAACAGGTACAAATATGACTCTCTCATTGTACATGTGGGTGTGAATGACCTGAGATGTACCTCCCTGGACTACATGAAAAGAGACATGGAGGAGCTCTCGGATTATGTAGCGCAGGCGGGTATGACCTAGCCCTGAGCAGCCTCCTACCATCACTAAGAATGATACCACAATACAAGCCGATAATGATTGATTTAAACAATTGATTACGTTTCTGGTATCATTCTAAGGGGATCCAGTATCTGTCTGCCTGGGATGATATGATTGACAGACCTCTATGCTTTGCCAGAGATGGCCTGCATCTGTCACCCCTGGGCTTCTGAATACTGGCCAAGGCTCTTGCCACCCCTTTAGTGCCTTGTTTAGGTGGTGTTCCAAAGACCAAATTACAACCATAACAGGTACAAACAAATGCAATCTGAGGGTTATGCTGCTCAATGCTAGAAGTCTAAATCTCAAAATATCTCAAAATGCACTTGATCAGAGCACTCCTTAAAATGGAAAACATTGACATTTGTGCTGTAACAGAGACCTGGTTCAAGGCAGCAGAAAGCACCCCTGCACTACCTGCTTATACCTCATTCCACTCCTTTCAGCCTCAGAATTTGGACAGAAGCTACAAAGGCGGTTATGTTTCCATATTCATAAAGGATGCACGCACCTCCAGACTGGTAGCCCAACATAATGCATCAGAGATACTTCAGGCGTGGCTAACACTGGGTAAGACAGCGATTCAAGTCATAGCCTGCTATAGGTCCCCAACCATGTCCCAAGATGCACACTCCATGTTTCTAAGCACCCTGGAGAAAATTAGGGTCCAGCCTAACACTCTCATACTGGGTGACTTCAACTACCCCTCCATTAACTGGGAAAAATACTCATGTACCAATACACTTGCCCAATGTTTCCTGGAATTCATTAATTCCAATGCCCTGGACCAGCTCATTCTTACCCCCACTAGATGTAGCACCATTCTTTACCTGGTCATTACTAATATGGGTGACCTTTGCTCTACACCAATAGTTAACTCCTCCCTGGTTAGATCCAACCACAAACTAATCTCTTTTGAAATACAAATCCCCCCCACCCCCATCCCCACAAAGGTAATCAACATGAAAAACTTCTCCAAAGCTAACTTTGGGATCCTAAAAACAGACCTTGCTAACTTCATGGCACCCATGCAAATGGAGAATAGTTGCATTCTCGTCAAATCATACACCAATGCACTGTATGAACAAGTACACAAATGCATGGATCTTGCCATACCCAATAGAACCAAGATGCTCTCCTGCAAAAAAAGGAAGCCAGTCTGGTGGTCCCCTGCCATAAACAAACTTTACAACAAAAGGAGGAAACTCCCTTATTAGCCTCAACAAAAAGTTGAGATCCTTCATGAAATCCTCTAAAGCTAGCTATGAAAACAGAATTGCAGCAGATAGTAAAAACAACCATAAGGCCTTTTATAGTCATGTAAAGAATCCCCACGACAATACCCAGAGTTCCTCTTAGCTACTGCACAATGGTACCTCCTATAACCAAGCCAATAGATATTGCCAATATACTGGCTGACAGATTCAGTGCCAACTTTACCCCTACCCCCCAAAGGACCAATCACAATACCAGTAGATTTCCAGACATCCAGTATTACTGCTGCACAGATTAAAACAGCACTGTCCAAGACCAAGAATACAGCTTCTATGGGACCTGAAAATGTCCCAGGCTGTGTTCTACATGAATTACAGAGTGAACTGCCACCTCACCTGTGTGTGCCCTGTTCAGTCACAGCCTCACCTCAGGCTTTGTCCCTACTGAATGACACACTGCTACAGTCATCTCCTTCCACAAAGGAGGAGCGACTACAGACCCTGGAAACTATTGCCCCATTAGCCTGACGAATCTGATTTGCAAAGCTATGGAACGCGTCATCATGGACCTAATACATGATGATATAGGGAATCTCCAATCCCTGAATCCCACACAGTTTGGATTTGTGAAGGGTAGATCATGCCTGCTCAATATGGTCGACTTCTTTGAGTTAGTAACCAGAGCTGTGGATGAAGGCAAGGTGGTTCATACAGCCTACCTTGATCTGGCCAAGGCCTTTGATACCATTCCCCACTCAGGAATCATAGAAAAACTCACTAAGCTAGGCATCAACCCCTATATCACTAGGTTGGTTGCAAACTGGCTCACAGATAGAACCCCACAGTGTGAAAGTAGTTGACTCCAAGTCAGACTGCTGACCAGTCACCAGTGGAGTCCCACAGGGTTTGGCCCTGGGTCCTCTCCTGTTTGATATCAACTTCTTTAAAGTCCAGGCCAACATGAAAGGATTCTGGCTGACAAAGTTTGCAGATGATCACAAGTTGGGAGCTATTATTAATTCCCCAAGTGATGCTGACATCCTACAGAAAGACCTCACTGAGACCAACGACCGGTGTCAGAACCATGGCCTTAAGCTCAATGCCAAAAAATGTGTCGCCATCCCGTTTGGGAAAAATCCGGCTGCCATGAATTACCACATCGATGGTAGTCCACTGAATACTGAAGGCATTATAAGAGATCTGGGAACACAGGTTGACAGCAACCTCTCTTTTGACTACCACATTCACACTGTGGTCAGAAAGTCCTTCTATGTGGCATATCTCATTACTAAGGGTTTTACATCCAGGTCATTGTCTCCCTGTACTCTTCCCTCATTAGGCCAATCATCGAGTACAATGTCCTATTTGGCATGTACCTCACTAGACACCTGCAACAACTGGACAGTCCACAAAAGTACCTCACAAAGAGGATCCTAGGCCTTAAACACTTGTCCTATATGGACAAACTCAAAAAAACTCCAACTATTCTCTGTCTCATATCACCTACTTAGAGGCGATCTCTGCTTGACTTACAAAGCCATGTCTGACCCAGCTCTGTTAGAAATACTACATCTAAAGAAATCCCAATCCCTCTGCACCACATGCTCCAGACACCTCAACCTCATTACCACAGTCAACAGAACATGCTGGAGGGATAGATACATAACCCAGTGACTGCCCATGCTATGGAATAGACTTCCCATACACATCAAACATAGCACCTCACTTGCCCTCTTCAAGAGAAATCTTGATGAATGGATGGGAAATAGAAAATTCACCCTGGGGATCATGCCAGTGGTTCTACTCGACAGAAGCACTGGGAACTAAGGTCAGGTGACACAATGCCAGGTTAATCCTATGGGCTAGGCTTGTAAAGGCTCCAGGGCCATTAGCCTAGTACGCACCTATGAATCGATGAACCTATGATAGACACTTAATATAAGGCATTCCCCTACATGCCTTAATGGATGTGAAGGACACTTATTATAAGGCTTATGAAAGGGTATAAATAGTGCTTGCACAGTTTGCATGAGTGGAGTTTTGTTAAGGGTAATATGGTAAGGTCACAACTATCTTAACTAAAGCGCATAGTTTTTGTGGAGGTGCAGAAGAGAAAGTATTAACAGTTAAGACTCTGTAATCAAGCCATTAGTAATTGATGGATTTAAGCAGGTATTACCTAACATCATTTAAAAAAGTGAGTATGTCAGGCAGACCCATGAGATACAGAATAGTTTGTTAAAATTTTTACAAAGGTAATATACTATGAAAATCTATATAAAATTGAGCCACCTAAAGTAATTGATAAGTCTGTGTCAAAATCAAAGAAGACATTCATGAATATTTTATATTTTAAATGTGGAAGGATGGAACACATAGCAAACTTCTATACTAATAGTACTACAAATAATAAAAGTTTGATGTAAATGGCAAAAGTGGTAATATGAATATAAATGACATCAAACCTATGGAATGTGATAGAACTACTGTCAAATTAGTGGAGACCTGGAAACCATGTTTTCTTACTGCACTACCACTAAGCTTATTATATGGCCTATATTAGAAAACAGAAAGGCATTAGACAGCCTACTAGACTCCAGCTATATGAGCGCCATCATTAAGGAACAGTACATTTTCAAGTAAAAGACCTATTCCAATAAAGCTGTAGAGATTATATGAAATCTCAAGGACAAAAATGACATCCTATAGCCCAAGTAGAAGTTTAAACAGAATCTGAGAAGGCTATATACCTTGTGACTGAATTGGCATACCTCACCTGCTTTCTGGTTATTGGGAGAGACTTCCCCCATTTTAAAGAATTACAAAGGCAATTGGATGGTCACCCAGAGAAGAAGAAGTGCATGTCTGTGGAAAAACTTTTCAGTGAAAGCAATGGAGTATAATGACTTCTTGACCAAATCAAAATATGCCTTTAATACTATTATATGCTACTAACTTGCATGACTGTTGTATTGCACTGCCTTCTTAGAAAAATTCTAGCAAACTACAATAAAAATTTATTAGTACATAAAAGTTTACGCCTACACATCCATTCCTATGACATATAATCTTTTGGTGACCCAAATGGCTTAAAGCAAGAAGAAAGAAAAATTATTCTTAAAGGGTAATGAGATGCAATACAAAGCTGTAACTGAGCAACAAAATTAAATAATGAGGGTGTAAAAATGAGAAGTCTGTTGGTTAAAGTGGGACAACAACAGCTTCACAAGTCAGTCTGTTATCAAAGCTATTTACATGCCTTCATGACATCAGGCCAGAAGTAAACTATGGAGACAAACAATTTGACATGACATAATAATGGTATAATCCTGAGATACACAAAGATGCATGCATACATAGTACAGAGTAATGGAAGAGATAATGCATATGCTCTCTGTGGTATTAATACCTTTTTAAGAATGAAAATGTATGAGCAGAAATAGCATCAATACAAAAAGGAGGAAATAATCTCTATGTGCGATTATTAAGACAACCTCTAATATACAGGATGAAGATTTTTTATATCTATTATCTATGTGAGACTAGGCAAAAAAGAAGCTGCAGAGAAGATGACAACCAAAATGCATGTTCTGCAAGGAAAAAAATAAAGATTCATTGTATATCCTTAAAGAATGAGGAGGCAGTTACAAGGACAGGAAAAGATAACTTTTATGTGTAGGAGAGCAGGTCTGGGACAACATTAAGAGGCAGTTTTGTAAGCTGGCCAGTTCATTCTTGTAAGTGAGTAAAGGAATGCTATTGTCATTGCAGCACAGATGCATTTTTCACAGAATTTTCCTCTTGCCTAGATTCAGTCAATGACATATTAGAACCCTGTTAATATAGCTTTGCATTATGCAGTTGTCAGAAGAGGGTGATGCATTAAGTTTATTTTATAATTTACTTAGCTAATGCAATAAAGAAAAAACAGTAAAAAGCTGTTCTTAATGATATGAATTAATATATCCAAAATTAATTGTACTGTGAATATGTTTCAGATTAAGAGTCATATAACTACTTTGTAAATAACAAGATATGGTATAGAACTACTTTGTGTATAACAATGGATAATGCCTTTCAAAGTGCCTTGTTTTCTACAAAAAAGTCTTCTGGACATTGTTGAATAGGTTGCCTTCAACAAAGTTCAGTGCATTACATAAGTAATCAAGTTGGGAGTAAAGAGTTTGCAAAGCTTAGGAAAAGTAAGGCTGTTTTTAAAGATACTATGCCTGAAATTGTGGTGACACTCCTTTGGAGAAAATAACACTTATGTAAAGTTCAGAGTATATTATGATCATTTTGCAGAAGTTAGTAATTAGTGTTCTTCATAACAAATACAGGGAGGAGAGATTTTGTCCACACAAGAAACAATGTATTTTTCACATTCTTTTATGCATTTTACTTGAAAATGCAATTCAAGCTGCAGGTAACTGGGGCCTTGGTTTACAAAAATACACAAGTTTTGCTTATTATACCAATACAATGTTTATATCTGCTATTTCCTTATCAGTTTTTATTTGAAATTCTTCCCTTGTTTTTGCACCCCATATTTCTTTTATCAATTTATTCCACAATACTTCTAGGTTTTCACTATAGGTTTTAATATTTTGAGTTGTGTTATGTTAAATGATATGTTTCATGTGTTTTTCATACAGAGTTAAATAGGGATAAACAGAAAGCAGCTTTCCTGAAATTTGTTGAAGTCAAAAGTTACAGATACATTTAAGAATGCATGTTTTTATATATATATATATATATATATATATATATATATATATATATATATATATATATATATATGGGTTCCATACACTAGATCGAATTTTCACTAATTCGAAATAGTGCATGGAATGCTCACTGCAGCGAAAGTGCACTTAATCGAAAGTGCCCTTACGCGAAGTTCAGTACAACGAACGGGTGTTGTACTGAACTTCTGTGCAGTACTCACGGACCTTAGGGTTAGGGCACGGGTCATGGTAAGGGGATAGTAGGGCTATCCCCTTACCATGACCCGTGCCCTAACCCTAAGGTCCGAGATGACTGTAGCGCAGTGAAGGACATAGCAATGTCCTCCACTATGGTGCGATAGTCATGGACCTTAGGGTTAAGGCATGAGTTAGGGTAAGGGGATAGCTTTACTAAGTATCCCCTTACCCTAACCTGTGCCCTAACCCTAAGGTCCATGACTATCGCACCATAATGGAGGTCATAGCTTGTTTTTTATGTCCTCCACTGTGCTGTGGTGTTTTTGGTGAAGTGCACTTACGCAAAAGTTCACTTTCGTTAAAATGAACTTTCGCAGAAGTGAGGCTTCCTATTACAAGTTCAAAGTAGTGAACTTTCGTTGTTGTAATAGGAATCCATATATATATGGGTCTGCTGATTTTAGTCGAATCACATTTGGTCGAAAATGATTTCAGGCAGCTCACTTCACTGAAACCTCACTTGACTGAAAGCACATTTTGTCGAATTACATTTGGTTGAAAATGGAATATAGCTCCTGCCCCACTGCAGTGCGACCCTGGAGCGAGAATATAAAGTTAGGGGGGTGTGGGGGACACAGCCCCCCACATATTGCAACCAGTTTTTACTGACATTATATGTTTCAATGTATTTTTAATGGATACACATGTATATAATAGTGCATAAACTGCAATTATGTGGGGGCTATGCCCCCCACACCACCCAATGTGGGAGGCTGTGCCGCCCACACACCCCCTTACTGAATATTCTTACTCCAGGGTCGCACTGCAGTGGGGCAGGGACTAAATACTATTTTCGACCAAATGTAGTTCGACCAAATGTGCTTTCAGTCAAATGAGGTTTCAGTGAAGTGGGCTGCCTGAAATCATTTTCAACCAAATGAAATTCGACCAAATATAGTAGATCCATAGATATATATATATATATATATATATATATATATATATATATATATATATATGTATATATATATATATATATATATATATATACATATATATATATATATATATATATATATATATATATATATATATATATATATATATATATATATATATGTATGTATATATATGTGTGCATGTGTGTATGTGATAATCTTACCTATGATATTGGAAAAATAGACAAAGGGCAAACAAACTACAACAAAAGGAAGAAACTGTTGAAGAAAAGAGGAAAATCCCAGGATGCAAAAAACTCCCTTACCAATCTCAGTAAGAAGCTGAGATCCTTCATAAAATTCTCCAAAGCTAGTTACGAAAATAAAATTGCTAAAGATTCCAAAGTCAACCACAAGGCATTCTATAGCTATGTCAAGAATCTAAATAGGAATGCTCAGATCAGCTCTGAGCTACAACAGAATGGCATTAAATATACTGATCCCAAGGATATTGCCAATATCCTGGCAGATCAATTCAATGCCAACTTCACCCGCCTCTCACCCCATAAAGGGCCCATCTCAGTACCGAAAGATTGCCAAATTCCAGTAATAACGGCCACACAGGTAAAAAAACGTACTTTCCATAGCTAAGAATACAGCATCCATGGGACCAGATTACATCCCAGGCTGTGTACTACATGAACTACAAAATGAACTGGCACCTCACCTAAGTATCATGTTTAATCATAGCCTCACCTCAGGCTACGTGCCCACTGAGTGGCGCACAGCTAAAGTTATCCTACTTCACAAGGGGGGATCCACCTTGGATCCTGGGAACTACTGCCCCATCAGTCTGATGAGCCTGGTCTGCAAGGCCATGGAACATATTATCATGGAACTTATAAACAAGGACATTGGCAACCTTCAAACACTGATCCCTTCCCAGTTTGGGTTTGTGAAGGGCTGATCTTGTCTCCTGAACCTGATTGACTTCTTTGAATCAGTCTCCAGAGCTTTGAATGAGGGTAAGGCAGCCCACACAGCCTATCAGGACTTCACCAAGGCCTTCAGCACCATCCCCCACTCTGAAATCATAGATAAACTTACTAAGCTGGGCATGAATCGCTACGTCACTTGATGGGTTGCCAACTGGCTTACTGACAGAACCCACAATGTAAAAGTAGCCGACTTCAAATCCAGCTCCAGACAAGTGTCAAGTGGAGTACCTCAAGGTTCAGTCCTGGGACTGCTCTTGTTTGGCATCTACTTCTCTGAAGTACAAGCCAACACTAAGGGACTCTGGCTAACAAAGTTCGCAGATGATTGCAAACTGGGAGCCATTATTGAATCCTCAAATGATGTGGATATTCTACAAAAGGGCCTTGCAGAAACAGATGCTTGGTGCAAGAGCCATGGGCTTAAGCTCATTGCCAAGTTTATGTATGATTCCAGAGTAGGGGATGGTGTTAAAGGCCTTGGCGAGATCCAGATAGGCTGTGTGCACCGCCTTGCCCTCGTCCACTGCCCTGGAGATTGATTCAAAGAAGTCAGTTAGGTTGAGGAGACAAGATCAGCCCTTTATGAAACCAAACTGGGTGGGGTCTAGTGTTTGAAGGTTGCCAATGACTTTGTTTATAAGTTCCATGATAATGCGTTCCATGGCTTTGCAGATCAGACTCGTCAGACTGATGGGACGATAGTTCCCAGGATCCAAGGTGGATCCTCCCTTGTGGAGTGAGATAACTGTAGCTGTCTGCCACTCATTGGTTTTAATTGTTTTATTTTATTTATCCTTACTGACCTGTTAGGTGAACTGGCCTAATGCCCATTATCAGCCTTAACCTGGGAGCAAAATCCAAAAGTCACAATGGAAATTAGGAGATAACATTATTATGCAAAGGCAATTAAAAAGTAGTGACATAAATAACATAAATAATAAATGCACATGATAAATGTTATACAAATAAAATAAACTGCCAATATTTTTTTAAATCATATGTATTATACATTATGAACAAGGTTGCAGTGACTTTTATAACACATGATTTAAGTATATGTGTTATATATAATAGACAAGATAACAATATTTTCTTGTCATATGAGCTGATCAATCATGTCTACAAAAGAAGAGAAAGAGATTAATTAAAATGCTTTATTCCCATTTTTACAGCCTTTCAGAGGTTGTATTTACATCATCATTATATAATAGTAATTACATCATAATCACTAAGAATGAAATTAGAAAATAATTCTTTAGTTTGTTTTACATGTTAGTATAAATTGAAAGTGGTGATTTAGCCTTAGTAAATACAACAAGTGCATGTGTAGGATTTTTGAAGACTAAGAGAGAGATAATTCTAGTTACTGGGGACTATTTTACTAAAATGTCTTTCACCATAGAAAGGCTATATGGGAGGCTAGGTTAGAGTAAAGTTGTCATACTCTTGGTGGTAAATAGAGTAAGGTGATGATTTTATGTGATATTTATTTATTTTTTAGTACATGGCAGAATTACAAATTTACAAATTATGTTCCTTGTCGGTTTCATGAAGCTAATGTAAAGTGTGGAATGAAAACATAGAACCCAGATCTCAAATTCCAAATTTTTGCAGAATGCCCACATTTTTGCCTCATATTTTTGATCTATTCCCTGAAAAATTTGTGGTTTTCTGACAAATCACTGAGGAGTGAAATCACTAAATAAATACATTCATTTGAGTTTCAGATTTCATATAATTAAAAATGCATGATAACATAACCCCCTTATTCTAATAATTTTCTAAGTTTATAAGAGCGATATTTAAAATACGTCACTATTTTTGGGTCTTTGTTCCTCCATTATTTTAAGCTTTATCCAGGTTTCTTGCATAAAGAAGTTAAGAGATATGATTGAGAGAGCATGCTCCAATCAAAATATTTATTTTTGCAATAGAATTTCTAGCTTCTGAGGTGGTTAGAAGCAAAATATATAGCTTTAAGTTGTGTGCTAAACTTTTTTATAATACTGCCTATGCGAAAGTTGAAGAAGAGGGTGGGATCTAATGCAATGCTGTGATTTATGTGCAGCAGTATTAAACCTTGTTTGTGCTAGTATTGACCTCTATGTGATGAACAATAAACAGTTGTATTCATTCCTGGTCCTTCTTGATTACATTGTGATGTCTGTCACCACAGATAATGATATCTTGATTAAATAACTTAGGTTAAAGTGTTTTCTGACTGGTACTAAAACTGATTAACTTACTTGTAACTTCTTTAGTTACCCATATTGGCTAATCCCTCAGGTAACCATCCAGTGATGTGTGGGGTGCCTCTCCCTGTGCTGATCTTCCTTTTCACTATGCTCATGCTGCCATATGAGGGTGTTCATGAAGATAGGATTGTTATCAGTGATACTGGCAGTATCCATCTGTACTTCACTTTTTTCACAGGGCTGTGCCACATTTTGCTACTTTTTAAAACCTCTCATACTCTAAATATCAGTAGATTTTGCATAACAATCTAAAATCCCGCCCTGACAGACATAATGACAGTTTAAGCCACATCAGTCCATTACATCTTTCTTTTACATTCTTCCTTATTGTTTGGAGGTTAGAGATATTGCAATGTGTTTATTATTTGGATATTATTCTTGGCTGGATCACGATTTTGATTCTGTCTTCAGCCTTAATAATGGTGACTCATACCGCAGTATGATTCTATCTCGATTAATATGCTGTACCTTGTGATTAAGTGAGCGGGTCAAGCATGACTGCAGAAGGAGCTACTCTGGCAGTGTAACACAGTGGATTATGTTTACCAGCTGGTAACATTCTCCATCTTGTAGTTCAGGGTTTAATTTCCTTAATCTCTCTTTGCTTATGGTGTGACTCTTGACAGGCCTCTTAACCAGACAATAATCTTAAGTCACCTTGAGAAGAGGATTGTGTCTATTGAGTTTACCCTTTTAACAAATAAAGAAACAAACAGCAGCAAGCATTTTGTCTGGAGCATCTCTCCATTGCCATGCAACTCTTTTATTAGCCCTGGTTACTTGTCACTTTTACTTAAAATACTGTACTTATTTTTGAGACCTACATTATCTGGGTCCTGTTTAATTGAAAAGTCCCTGGTTGAGGCCTTTAAGGTTACCAGCATGGGGCTGCAAGCAGTCCAATGACCCATCTCAAAGCAGCTAGTATCCTGTTCTTTGCCTTTTTTGGGGAATCTGCTTCCTTCCCTAACGTGGACTTGAGATAATGAACCACCACCCTTGTGGTCTCACAAAGATCATGTTTTATGTGGCTCTCTCTAAATCTACTAAGGGACGCCAGTTCTACTTTTAATAGTTTCTTTTATTGTTTTAACCACATTACGATATTTCAAACTGCAATTTGACTATGATATTTCTTTGTTATTGCATGATGCAAAGATTAATTTAAAACATGCATATATTAACAAAAATAAGCAAACTAACTGCACAGAACTAAAACAAGCCTTCATTATTCCCCTCATTAAGATATCAAACCTAGTACAGCAACCACTCTTCTCAACACATTACAGAAACAGATATTTCTCCTATATCTCCTTCCATAACTTCACACACACACACACACACACACACACACACACACACACACACACACACACACACACACACACACACACACTCTCTCTACTCTACTGACTCTACTAGATCCACCAAAGCTCAGGCCTTCCTCCTATCATGTCTGGGCTACTCCAGATAAAACATATGAATACAAGTCTACCTAATTTACTGCTAAGCACACAGAGCTCCTTTGCATACATCCCCCCTTTCTGCCAGCTGTCTTTTGCACTTTCCAGTTCTTAAACACACCAATTCACTCCTCTAAAACTTTAATCACACAGTTTTCAACTCTTCCCCCCACCTTATCACATCTACACTTCCCCCTTTCACCTATTACGTCCAGAACTTTTTCCTCTGTTTCTCTTCCTGATTTACATATCTCAACTCAATGTGCCTTTATTAACTTTTGTTGTTTTCTAGAAGATTCTTTATGTAGCACAAACTATTATTCTTTACTAGAGTTCATAAAATCCATTATGCAGTATGAATTCCTTTAGGACTCTTATTCTAAAAAGTTGAGCTAATTATTGTTAAACTTAAACTGATTAATCCTGCAACTGCCCTTGTATCTTTGACTGTATTACTGTTTTCTTAATGCAGATTACTGTAGCACCAACAACTTGTATTATTAGAACTCTTTACTATCTAGTTGTAAACCCCATGGTGGTGCAGCGGGAGCGTCGTTGCCTCACAGCAGGAGGTTCTCCCGTTCAATTCTCAGCTTGGGTTAGGAGTGCCTTCTGTGTGGAGTCTGCATGTCCTCCCCATGGTCGAGTGGGCGTTCGAAAGACATGCGTTGAATGGGTGTGCCTTCGTTGAAGGTTGGGCGTTGGTCTGGCAACTCGACACCATAAAAACCAACTGCCAATCATTAGCGAAACGAAGTTTCACTGTGGCGACCCCCTAACCAGGAAAAGCTGAAAGACAAACAAACTATCTAGTTGTAAACCCCATGGCTGAGCCTGACGATGGCCCATCTAGATAAGTGGTCTATCCCAGTCAAAAAATCCATAAGAAAATAAATATAGAAATGGCTTAGATTTAGTTTGAGGAATATTCTGTGTTTTACCTTTATAAAATACAAATTTGCATTCAGATCAGTGTGAAATTCTAATTTTCAAACAGGTCACTGACAGATTAACACTGATACGGAGGTCACCAACAAAACTTTACACAGATACAGAAGTAAGGAAAGCAATTCTCAGATAGTGCAAAGACAGTCAGTGCACCAGTCGATCAGTCAGGTGGTTCAGTTATTCAGTGAGCAAAGGCTTGATACTGTGCATTCACTCAGTTGCTGTCTCACTCACTTACTCAATTATTTAAGTTGATAGCAAGCCGTGGAGGGCACACAAGATTTGTAATGTTTGCTGGATTAAATATAAAACTAAAAAGAAACTGATGTCTTTGTATGAGTATTGGCAGGGAGTAAAAATTGAATGTGTTGAGATGCATGGTCAACGCATGTCACTACCATACCATAGGCATGGTAAGTGTATTTTTCGTATGAGCTCTTTGTGTGTGTGTGTGTGTGTGTGTGTGTGTGTGTGTGTGTGTGTGTGTGTGTTTGTATACGTATGTGTGTTCAGGTGTTTGCTCATTTATATGAGAATGTTACTGTCTATTTTCTACACACACACACACACACACAAACACACACACACACACACACACACACACACACACACACACACACACACACACACACACACACAAACACTAATGTAAACTCTGTGTTTTGGGGTCCTACTAACTTGACCCATAATAAAACTTAAAGGCTGCATAATGTATTCAGTGGGAGACCTGTTTGGCCTAATGGTTTGTTGCTCTGACTTCTAGTGCACAGGGTCCTAGGTCTGAGACTTCCCATGGGTGGTTATTTGGGGTGGGAGGTTGGCATAATGGTTAAGATGTTTACCTTACAAACACAAGGTGCAGGGTTTGATTCTCACATGAGGTAATTGGCTAGGCTTAAAATGGCCCACAAGGGCAGTTAGCCTAGTACTAATCTAAGGCCCCAGTAGCCTAATGAATAAGGCATTGGCCTCATAAGCCAGAGATTGTGGGTTCGAGTCCCATCTGGGGTGATATAATATTGATATAAGTTTGAAGAGCCTGATCTGCAAGGGCATGGAACTTATAAACAAAGACATTGGCAACCTTCAAACACTGAACCCCACCCAGTCTGTGAAGGGCCGATCTTGTCTCCTGAACCTGACTTGACTTCTTTGAATCAGTCTCCTGGACCTTGCCAAGGCCTTCGACACCACCCCCCACTCTGGAATCATAGATAAACTTACTAAGCTGGGCATAAATACCTACATCACTTGATGGGTTGCCAATCGGCTTACTGACAAGTGGAGTACCTCATTCAGTCCTGGGACCACTCTTGTTTGGAATCTACTTCTCTGAAGTACAGGCCAACACTACGGGACTCTGGCTAACAAAGTTTGCAGATGACTGCAAACTGGGCGCCATTATTGAATCCCCAAATTATGTGGATATTCTACAAAAGGGCCTTACAGAAACAGATGCCTGGTGCCAGAGCCAAATTACCACATAAGTGGCAGTACACTAAACATCGAAAGTGTGATGAGAGACTTAGGGACACAGGTGGACAGTGGATTCACTTTCCATAACCACATCGCCACCACAGTCAGGAAATCCTTCTATGTGGCACACCTCATCACTAAGGGCTTTTCATCCAGAAAAAAAGAAGGTCATTGTCCCACTGTACTCTTCCCTCATTAGACCCATTATAGAATATAATGCCCCATTTGGTATGTACCTCACAAGACATCTGCAACAGCTAGAAAGGCCACAGAAATACCTCAATAAAAAAATTATAGGCCTAAAGCAGATGCCATATGCTGACCGTCTAAAAAAACTCCAGCTATACTCTGTGGCATATTGTCTACTCAGAGGTGATCTCTGCTTAACATACAAGGCCATGTCAAACCCTGAGCTGTTGGACATGCTCCACTTAAAGAAATCCCAATCCCTCAGAGCCACATGCTCCAGGGATCTAAACCTTGTCATCACAATGAACAAAACAGGCTGGAGGGATAGGTTCCTGACCCAGAGACTCCCCATACTCTGGAATAGACTGCCCATACATGTCAAGCAGAGCACCTCCTTGGCCCTCTTCAAAAGGAACCTTGATGATTGAATGGGAGATAGGAAATTCACCCCGGGGATCATGTCAGTCGCCCTGCTAGACAAGGGTCCAGAGAAGTAAATATTGTGGGAAGAAATATCCAGGGAATTGTTATGGCTAGGCTTGTATAGGCCCTAGGGCCGATAGCCTAGTACCAACCTATGAATATATGAACCTCAAGACTAGCAACTAGCAAGAACATTATTTTGAGAGGCTTGTTAGCTTTTGTCAGAGATTGGGATTAGCAGCAAAAAACAGAATATGGTTTATTTCTATTATTGATTTTGCCATGTGATATTGTTTGGTTTGTGGAGAATTTTGTTGGAAAAAATTATCTTCTTCTAAAAAAAGGAAAACAAAGGAAAAATATTAAATAACAATAGTGGGTCTTTAGCAGCCAGTCATTCTTTGCATTGGAAATCTGAGTCTGTGTACACATACAGGATTACTTGATACAAGGGTGTGGCCAAGATGGTAGCCTTAGTGTTGCAGATGTTAAATGGTCTGTACTACTGGAAAGTATTTCACAGGAGCTTATTATGCAGTTTGATCCTGTCAGCGCTAGAAGTGAAGGGCATGTGTATTTTGTCACAAGATCAAATTATATTACTCAGAAACTAATAATTCAAAAAATCCTTTCACAATATAGCTATCAACAGACCAGAAGATTGATAACAGTATCCAAAACTACTGGGCAATAGATTATTTCAACAAAAAAGCATTTCCAGAAAATACTGTCTGCCATGCAATGATTATCTTAAAATAATATAGATGATAAAGTAGTCTATATACTACAGAATGGCAACAAGCAGTTTGAACTTCTAAAAACTATAATATAACAGCAAAATGTTAACATAGACAATACAGAAACAGGTTTAAATGATAGCAAGAGAAGAGTGGTTGATCATGAAAACTACAATTAATTTTTGCTAAAAGAGAATAATAGGCCACTGGCTGAAGTGGATGGCCTAGAAAACTGGAAAAAAAGAAATAATGTAAAAATTATTTGTGTGCCTGAGAAAATGGAAGGAGAACGCTTGGTTAATTTCCTCAACAGCTGTATTCCAAATAAACTATATGGAGGCAGCTTGTATATGTTTCACAAAATCTTCAATTATACAAGGAATCCCTCCTGTATCTATAATTGACAAATTCATCTCATATCTGGAAAAATAACTCATTATTAGAACTGTATGGACAAATCCTTCTCTGAAAATTGTTAGTTTATTAATCAGATTTGATAATAACTGTTCACAGAAACAATGGGGAAAAGAAAGTGTATTTTCCACTGGTAAAGTCTCTAAATGTGGTATTAAGTATCACATTTTATTTCTAGCAAGCTGAATTTTTCTTTCGTGAGGAACACAAAGATTTAAGTTCAGAGGTGATTACTAGGTTAATGACCCCAGGGGGCCTTTTTTAAAGATTAATTATGCTTCAAAAGTGAGAGACGAACCCTACACTTTATGCCTGGAAGGTAAACACCTTGACCATTATGCCAGTCGCTAACTCCTAATTACTTCCTCTCTCTCTCTTTTTTTTTTTTTGGACTATTTAGAACCCTTTCCTTTTTTAAAATCTAAAGAAATCATCAATCTTCTGGAAGAAACAGTGAGGAGATGTATAAGCCTAAACAGACAAGCAGAGAGACCTGGTGGGAAATTGTTCTAACAAAAATAAATACATAAATAAATAACTTGTGAAGATGGAACATTAATAAAATGGACTGGTATGTAATAAAGTACACTTTTTGTTTATCCAGTAATATTAATGTAGAAACTTCACATTTCTGAAGATAAGACATTAAGGTTATATATACAGTATTAAGCATTTAGGTTCATATACTTACAGGTTCATAGACACTTACTAACCTAAAGTGATATGTGAGGATCCTTAGAAGCTTAGTCATGCATTTCAATTATGGTTTTTGCCCTTGTATTTAAAGTAGGAAATAATCCAGGACCCTTATATTTTAAGTACAAATAGCCCAGAGCTGAACAGACATTTACATGTTATCCCTATCCATCAAGAACAAAGATACCAAATCAGGGGTGAAATTGCATTTTCTCATGCATTCATCTGGGTTATATTTGAACAGTGTAAGATATTCACTTTTCTTTATATGGAAAGGAAGACAATTAAAGATAAATGGTATTCTCTGTGAAGTATATCTATCCCTCCAACATTACAGAGAAGATACAAATCTCTTCAGTGGGTTTTATGCTACCATTGGACCTGTGGATATGCAGTGGGCTTGAAAAGATGGGGTTGGTTGAGTCTCTGCAAGTGAGGCAGAGATCACCCCCTTAGTAGCCTGTAAGATACAAGGAAAAGGAACATGGCTTTGGTGCAATGTTTGTGATTTAGGTCCTTGGTGTTCTTGCTGAGAAGGCATTGTGTTCATTCACGTTGAGTCAAGTTTATGGATAGATACATACTGAAGGGGGCATCATGCAATGATTGGACTAATAATTACCATAAGCAGTGGAATGCTCACATCCCTTGATCTGGGTGGCATGATCTTACTAATAAGTTGTGGAATGAAAAGGGAACTTGTTATAACGAGTACATGGTGATTGAAGGACAGCTCATTGCCTGCATAGGTTACTGAGTCTGTAACTACTGGATCAGTTCTCACTGCTGTGTTGTTGATGTAATAGTTTCAGGGATGTCATGCTTGCCGAAGAATACTATTATATATTTTTTTGGTATTTTCTTTTAAGTCATATTTTGACTCCAGATATTTGTTTGGAAAATGTCTTCTTGGAGAATCTTGGAGTCTTCTGGAGTGTTTATGATAGCACTAAGTTTATAGTCATGTACAGGCTAGGTCAGCCACAAACCCTTAACATTAGCTTTGCCCTCCAAGAAGTAAATGTCAAAGAATAATGACCTTAGGACTGAATCCTGGATTACACCACTGGGGATATATCTTTTTGAACAGTATTCTACTGAATTGTTGCTTTATTTAAACTGTTTTTTGCTGTCATTTTCTGCACTTTGAATTTCTAGTACTTCTGCATTTTATAGCATAGGCTAAATACATACTTGCTGAATCTAGACTATTTGGTATCACTTGAGCACTAAAGCCAGCCATCTTTAAAAAGGCTCTCATGCATCTTTGTGGCAGAAGTGTACAGCCTAGGACCCATCTGAGTTGGGGATTGCTGGAAAAAGGTTCAGTCTTGGTCTTTCCCATTGGTTACTTTGTTTTTAAATAATTTGACGTCACTTGTATTTAAGCCTTACATTTGTACATAGCTGCTCATCATGCAACAGGGTTTAGCACAGCTGTGTATAGCCGTGCATAGAAGCAAATGCCTAGAAAGACAATTTTCCCTAGATATCTGCTAGAAAACTCTCCTAAGCTCCCCTGCTTCACTGTGCCCAACACAGTTGTGCACTACTGCTCTGTGAGCAACTCCGTCATGCATTGTAAAGCGCTAACATAGTTTTCTACCCTTAGCCCTCCATAGAATAGATGTTTTTTGTTATTCTTATAGCAAAACTTGGTCCATCTAGCCCACTTCCTACTAGTTACTACATTATATACCTGCCATAATGGATGGACAGTTTGCCACCATTTATCCAGCCAGCCTGATTGACATGGACATCCTGAGGCAATGTAGTAATTGCCTCATGTATACTGACAACCAATTACTGCTAAAACAAACAAATACAACATGTGAGAGATGTAGCTATACTGTGAACTTAGAATCAATTCTCTCACATAACAACACACCAGATATCAAACAGGTTGTCAGCACACACACTTCACCTCATGCACATAACAGTCTTACAACACATAAACCCTCATACGCGGAGGTATTCTCTAAAAGCCTAACTAAAGATCAGGGACCACCCATGCGTAAACCTACTGCAGACACTGCAGACTAAGCAGAATCCACTACACATAATAATAGACACAACAGTGTCTCAGCCAATAAGTCCCTAAAGCAAAACACTTCAAAATCAAATGCTTTGGTCATAGGCGACTCCATAGTGAGACACACAGATGTCCCCCTCACCAGGCTGGACAAGGAGAAGGTTACGGTCAGCTGACTATCAGGTCCCAGGTTCCATGAGATCACACAAGCACTCAAGTCTCTCAACAACAAGTACCGTTATGACTCTGTCATAGTCCATGTTGGAGTGAATGACTTGAGTCATATCTCACTGGACTACATAAAGAGAGACAAGACTGAGCTCTCAGATTACATGTCCCAGGCAGGTATGTCCCTAGCCTTAAGCAGCATTCTACCTTCACTCAGGCTGCCTCAATATAAACAAAAAATGATTGACTTCAACAGCTGGATTAGCTTCTGACAGAGATGGTCTTCACCTATCTCCTCTTGGCTTTTGGTTACTGGCAAACTTACTTGCCTCCCCCATAGTGCCTTTCTTAGGCAATGTCATAACAACAAAGATTCCCAACATAAAAATTCCACTAGAGACAAACTCAAGGTTTTATTGCTTAATGCTAGGAGTCTAAATCAGAAACTGCACTCACTGGAAGCACCCTTTACCTTGGAAGATGCCGAGGTCTGTGCAGTCACAGAGACATGGTTCAAGACGGCAGAGAACACCCCAGCCATGCAAGGCTACAGTACCTTCTACACATTCAGATCTCAAAACGATCATGAAAGAACCAAAGGCGGAGGTGTATCCATCTTCATTAAAAACAAATACACCTCAAGACTGGCCAAACAATATGACTCCCTAGAGCTATTCCAAGTCCAAATAACTGTAGGTAAAACCCTCTTCCTATTATTGTTAGCTCTGTCAGATATAGGTCCCCCACCGTGAACCACGAGAACCACTCTGCCTACATGGACCTACTTGATTCCCTCACTATACTGCCAAACACCTTGGTCATGGGTGATTTCAACTATTCTTCCATCGATTGGGAGTCATATATGAGCACAAACATGCTCTCCCTAAGGTTCCTGGACTTTGTTAATACAAATGCTCTTGAACAGATATTCTGCACCCCCACAAGGGGCTCGAATGTGCTAGACTTAGTACTTACCAACATAGGGGACCTCTGCACTACCCTCTGTGTGTGTTGCCCACCCTAGTAAAGTCTGATTATAAATCAATCTTGTTTGAAGTAGTGATCATATGTGACCCCCCTCTCAAGAGCAAGGAGGATGAAAAATTTCTCCAAAGCAAACTATAGCCTCCTAAGCGATGGGATAAAGAGTCTCAAACCCCCTGCTAGTACTGTCAACAATGACTCCTATATAGAGGTGTACACAAACACCCTGTATAAACACCTATACAAATTAGAGACTCAGGTGTACCTGAACGGATCAGAACAAGGTCCTCACAAAATACAAGCCACCTTGGTGGACATCAAGCATGAATAAGTTATACAATAGGAGGAAGAAACTAATGTCCAAGAAGAAGAGGGTCCTGAATCAACAGAGGAAGGACACCATTCACAGCTTGAACAAGCAAATTAGATATCTTGTAAAGTCCTTTAAAGCCAATTACAAAGCTAAACTAGCATCCCTAGCTAAGGATAATCACAAGGCCTTCTTTAACAACATCAAAATACTCAACTTTGTGCTGAACTGGTAGTGGATGGTACCATACTGACTACGAGGACATTGCCAGCCTGCTAGTAGACAGGTTTGGTGCAAACTTCACCCCCTATCCCCAACAGACATTCCCCAAAGCATACCTGTTACCAGTCCTCTACTTAGTATCTCCAAAGAGCAGGTCATAACCACACTCTCCATGGCCAAAAACAAGGGTTTATATTATATGCTCAAAGTGACTTTTCTTCAAACATATAATCATTGACACCTAAAGAGCAAATGCTCTAAAGTGCAAATGGCCACTTTTGGGAATTTTTTTCTTGGGAAAAAATTTAGTTGGCCATTATTAGGAATTTCCCTTTTCTCCAACATAGAGCGATCTCAGAGTTACTATATTCAGTTAGAGGTTGGGGTGGGGGGCACAGCCCCCAAATCGGGGGGGTGTGGGGGGGGGGAAGCCCCCACTTGATTAGGGTTTTGAAGTTTGTGTTTTTTGTGTACGGCCCAGTGAATCTTTTCCCAAGGAAAAAAATTCGCAGACATGGCTATTCACGCTTTAGAGAGTTCGCTCTTTAGGTTTTGATGATTATATGTTAGAAGAAAAGCCTCTTTGAGCAAATAATATAGACCCCAAAAACACAGCCTCTATGGGACCAGATAACAGCCCAGGATGCCTGCCAAATGGTGTAAAACAGGACCTAGTGGAACCACTAGGCATTCTCTTCAACCACAGTCTAAGTACTGGCTTTGTCCCAACAAAGTGGAAAACAATAACAGTTAATTCCCTGGCACAAAGGGGGTCCATCAATCGATCAATCGACCCTGGGAACTATAGACCCATAAGCCTAACCAGCCTTATCTGTAAGGCCATGGAGAGAATCATCATGGATCTTATCAACAAGGACATAGGTGACCTTCAAATTCTTGACCAGACCCAATCTGGCTTTGTTAAGGGTACAGCATGCTTATTAAACCTGGTGGATTTCTTCAAGAATGTCACCAAACCCCGGGATGAAGGCAAAACAGTACATACAGCCTATCTTTACTTAGCCAATGCTTTTGACACAATTCTCCACTCAGGCAGCACTGTGAAATTCACCCAGCTGGTAATTAACCCATATGTCATTAGATGGGTAGCCAACTGACTCACCGACAGAACACGTACAGTCAAAGTTGGGGATTCCACTTCTACCAGCAGACCCATTACCAGTGGTGTACCACAAGGATCTGTGCTGGACCTCCTACTGTTTGCAATCTATTTCTCAGAAGTCCAGGTGAAAATAGATGGCCTGTGGCTTACCAAGTTCGCAGATGACTGCAAACTAGGTTCAATCATTCAGTCCTCCTCCAACAATGTTGACATACTACAAAAAGGGCTTACAGAGACAAATGATTGGTGCCAAAGTCACGGACTTAAACTAAATGCAAAAAAAAAAACATTGTCATCCTTTTCAGCAAAGGGGAATCCCCTGCAAATTACAATATTAACTGTACCCTCCTTCGTTCAAACCCTGTGGAGACAGAGTTGGAAAGACAGGTTGATAGCAACTTTAACTTCAATCACCATGTGTCCACAGTGATAAAGAAGGCCTTCTATGTTGCACATTTCATAAGTAAGGGCATCATATCCTTAGATAAGGATGTTATAACTCTGCTGTACTCATCCCTCATCAGACCACTAATAGAGTACAATACTTCCTTCTGCAAGCAGCTGGAGAGACCTCAGAGGTTTCTCACCAAGTAAATTCATGGCCTTCAACACATGACCTACATGGACAGACTGAAGGCCCTGTCACTGTACTCTGTATCTTATAGGTTGTTGAGAGGTGACTTGTGCCTGTCCAACAGAGCAGTCTCAGACCCTGTCCTAATGGAAATGCTGCACATCTGCAAGTCAGATGGGACAAGATTCACTCACTCCAGGGATCTTAAACTAGCCTGCGACATTAACAAGACATGCTGGAGAGACAGATACACTATGTATCCCAGACATTACCACTCCTCTGGAACAAACTCCCAATTCACATATAACAGAGCTTCTCAATAACTCTATTTAATCGTAACTTAGACAACTGGATGGGAGACTGTAAATTTAACCCTGGGGTGTTACCTGTGTCCCTCTTGAATAAGGTCAGTCGGTGCTGATTACAGACCCATATTGCAAATATAGACCATACAACTTGGTCAATAAGGGGACAAGGGTAAAGCATGGCTAGGCTTATAAAGGCCCTAGGGCCAATAGCCTAGTAATGTCCTATGAACCTATGAAACTATAGAGGAAGTAGAGACTTCACCCCCTAATTTACTGGGCTTTATTAGTCAGTTTGCTATTGAAGGAGATTAATACGGATTTTCCATTAGTTGGGTGAGTTTATCAATTATACACAATGCATGGATTGTGTCGTACTGCTTTGTGAGGTTGAGATATGCTGAGTGTTTCAATTTTTCCATCATTCATTAACTCAAAGAAGTTGAAGAGATTAAGTAGGAAGGATCTGTGCTTGATAAAACCTAACTGTCTTGAGTCAAGAGACTGTAGGTGCCTATATCCTTATTTACTAATTCCATAATGATTCTTTCCATAGCTTTATAGAGGAGGTGGATCAGGCTTCTAGTCAATTATTACCTGGGCCTATTGATGCCTCACCTTTGTGCAGGAAGATGACTGTTGCTGTCCTGCATTCATTTAGACAAAGCCTGTTTGGATGCTAATAACTGAAGAGCGTCTGTAGGGGATTTGATAGGTCCTTTTTCAGGCTGGTTGGTAGACATCCTGGTATTTCATCTGGCCATACTGAAGCAGTGTTCTTGGCTCTGAATAGTGATTTGAGGACTTACTCTTGGGACATTTGAAGGGAATGTGTGTATGTTCGTATGTCATCTGGGAATGTGGTGTGGAGATGAAGGTGGAAAAGTTAGAACAAAAGTTATCTGACAGTAGCCTGGCTGAGTCATCTGGGTCTGAGTGTGTAATTTCATTTTCTGTAAAGTGATTAGCATTATTTCTTAGGTTTCTAACATAGTTAAAGAATGCTTTGTG
>NC_056729.1:598155796-598400796 GCF_019279795.1 Protopterus annectens
AAAACACTTCCAAAACTTTGAAATAACCACGTTAAGCGCTTTCATCTGCTAACATGCAGACTTCATCAGAACAAATTTTGTTCTGATGAAGTCTGCATGTTTAGCAGATGAAAGTGCTTAACGTGGTTATTTCAAAGTTTTGGAAGTGTTTTATTAAAGATTTTATACAGTCCGAGCCGGTGTCTTATCGCTGCCTAATTCAACATAGCTGATGGTTGTTACCGTCTGTGTTATCATGTTTAGTATATTTAGAAATGTCACCATATTTTAAAATTGTACTATGCTCTACAGCTGTTTTACATCTGTTTTCTTCTTGTCTTGTGCCCTTAACTGGACTAATGTCTATATTTAAATGCTATGTTTTTTTAACTGTATAATGCAAATAATAATGTGGAGCTTTTCTCCCAGGGCCTCCGCTGAAAACAGACCTGGGTCCAGTCGGACTCTCCCGGTCAACAAATGTAAATAAATAAATAATTTGCCTAGACTGGCTACAAGATCAGCTTTAGATGTGCATTAGGTTCATAGGTAAATACTAGGCTATAAGTCAGCAGATTATCAAAGGCCTAGCCAACAACCAGAGGGTTTACTTTGTGTCTGTGAGGTAAACACCTTAACTGTTATGCCACCCCCCACCCCCAATGCAATGCTTCATAACACTGCACGTTATATGGTTATAACTGGGAGATAGAGATGATTAAGGTTCCTTTAACTGAATATGAAAAAGAAAGTGTCTGTGTCTTTTGAACATAACATTGTGCATTATTGAGCTGAGTACCACCTACCAATGGCTAGCTGAGAAGTTAAATCAAAACATCATTAACAAACCAATTAGATTTCCAGCCAGTAATGCCTACCATTTAGAAACAGTAGTAAATCAATAACTGCCATGGAATAATCACTACTACTCTCAGCAAGTTTACACTCTGACTAGAAAACCAACTGTACTTTAAAATGCAAGAGCGAAAAATAGAAGAGTATAATGTTACAAGTAAGAGTTTTATTACCAGCTTGGGGGTACAGTCTAATGCATTCTCAAGGGAAAAACTCAGTGTACCAAAATGGAGGATCTGTTAAACATGCGTAGCGAGGGGACTAATGAATGCACAGTATGAGCATTTTTAAATAAAATAAACAAACTGTAAAAAAGTACCAACAGATAGATAAGTGGCCAGGTAGCCATTTAAATCACAAAGCCAATGACATTAGTCACACAAATAGTGAAAAAGCTACAAAATTTGATAAAAAAAGCAAAAAATACTGAAAAATACAAAACAAATTTAAGTGCAATAACATGACTTACATTTTTGGTTAATATGAGGCACATAAGTCTGGAAAATGTCAGAAAAGTTTTCTCAGCATGTGCTTAGCTTTCTCTTTAGTACTCTTGTGAAAAGACAATTGGAAATGGCTACAAGCCCTGTTTTCAGAGCAGTGCAGAAGTCCTTAATTGATGCTATAGGGTCCACCACTTCAGTTTTCCTCTAAAAACAACTGTGTGGTCACAAAGAAAATTAATGCAGTTAGCACAGAGGGATACAGCTCTGTCTTGTCAATGAACTCTTTCCTGTGCCCAGGATATGGGGTGAGATTCTTTCTACTTTCATGTATCTACTGTGTGACCTTGAGCAAGTCCCCTAACCAGATAGTACTTTGGAGCAACTGGAAATTTGGGCTAGGCTTCTGGACATCATGACTAATAAATACTAAAGATTGCTCTACAGTGCTGATCACTACTGGATATAGTGAGGGATCAGTGACAAGTATGACATGTGTCCAGTGTAAAGTCCAAGGTCACAGGACAATCAAAATGTTACTAGGCTAATGGGAGTCCCTTTTGTTGTCAGACACTTGGTAAAATGTCTGAACACAAATATTTCCCAGCAATATATCAGACCCTCTCCTAAAACTAGAGGTACCTACTGACTTACCAGCTCTGTATAGCACATATAGTAAAAGATATTTTGTAAACCCTAACTATAATAATATTGGAAGTTGGATGTCCCAAAAACATCCAACTCAGACCTACTACTTACCATTTTCAATCTTCGTAGTATAGTCAACAAAACTAGTGAATTCCACACCACCTTAGCCACCTGCGACCCTGACATAGCAGTTATAACCGAAACCTGGTTAAAGCCACATATCAAGGCAATGAGGTTACCCCACATGGCTATAACATTATCAGACTAGACAGGTTACATAAAAGAGGTGGTGGTGTAGCTGTACTATTTAAGAATACCCTTAAAATGGAACAACTCCAATGGTCCCCACCTAACCTACAATATACTGAAATCCTAACCAGTCATCTGGAAGTAAATCCTAATAAAACAACTATCATCATGGCTGTCTTCCTCCCTCCTGGTAACACCCTACCCATCATTGAAAGCCTCCTTTCATGG
The DNA here is from genome assembly GCF_019279795.1 of Protopterus annectens. Taxonomy (NCBI): domain Eukaryota; kingdom Metazoa; phylum Chordata; order Ceratodontiformes; family Protopteridae; genus Protopterus; species Protopterus annectens. The sequence continues at coordinate 598,158,199 of NC_056729.1, forward strand.
GCATCCCTTAATTTCAATCAAGAAACAATAATTCTCAGCGATTGCAACCTTGATTGACAAACCTGTACTTCCATTAACCCTACTAATTTCTTCAATCTCTAGAATTTCATCCAGACCATAAATTGCCCCACACGTTTCAACAAACACTCCAACAGAAAGTGTACATTAGACTGGATTCTAACCAACAAGCCCAGCCTGAATTACATAGCAGGCTGCCTTCCTCACTCTCTCAGTGATCATGCCCCCACTTTTCTTTATAGAAAATGTGTGCACACTCTATCTAACATCTCCTACAAATACATTTGCTGCAAAAAATGCTTCTCACCCTTAATTTTTAATCAGATCCTACAACAATTTGACTGGACACCCCTAAAATATCTCCAACTTGACCTAGCAATACAATTTTTCAACTCCACCTTCCTTGACATATTCAACAGCCTTGCCCCAATTAGTAAAGTGTGCACAAAATCTAAGCCTCTGCCCTGGCTAACCAAAGAAACCAAGCTCTTACTTAAACAAAGAGCTAGAACCTGGTCAGACTACCATACCACCAAAGCCTAGCTACCTATAAACAGCTAAGAAATCTAGCAAAAAACAAACAAATCAAAGCAGACAAGCAAAAGTATTTCCTTTCCTGCTAACAGGAACACCAAAAACCCCCGTAAATTCTGGGATGACATAAGCTATCTCCTAAGTCCAGGCCACTCCCCTATCGCAACCACAATAACCACTAACAACAGTGAACCCACAGCAACCTAGATCAACTCCCACTTTATAAATTCCATTACCTCCTGTCAAGGTGACCATTCTACTTCACCTATTACACTCCCTACCATCTTCCCTGATAATTCTAACCCCTTTACTTTTTCTCCAATTCAAACAAGCTTCATTAAATCTCTCCTAACCAAACTTAAACCCTGTCATCTGTGTGCTGACCAGCTCCCTATCAAATTCTAAAATGTGCAGCCCCATCCATTGCTTACCCCATATCTAGCTTGATCAATCACTCAGTCTCTGAAAAATATGTGCCTACTCTCTGGAAAATATCCCATATCATCCCACTCCACAAAGAAGGATCCACCAAATAATTATCCAACTTCTACACCATTGCCATTCTATCTCCATAGCCAAAATCCTAGAAAAATGCATATGCAAACAGCTTCTCAACTATCGACTCTCAAATAGTCTCTTATCCCATTCTCAACATGGTTACAGACCCAAACACAGTACTTTTACTGCCCTAACGTCTTTTACAAACACCATTCATCAACTTCTAAATGAAGGCCAGGCAGTCTCCTCTATCTTTCTGGACATGTCTAAAGCCTTCGACACTGTTTCTCACCAACTTCTACTCAATAAACTCTCTACCTATGGCATCTACCCATCCTCTCTCTCCTGGTTCCTCAGTTATCTTTCTAATAGGCAGCAGGCCACCAAATGGCAAAATACTCTCTCCCCCTTCTCTTCATTTCTGTAGGTGTCCCCCAAGGCTCGATACTAGGCCCTCTCCTCTTCATCCTATTCACAAATGATCTCAGCACAGCAACTAAACTTTTCTAGCATAGAAAAATACCTCTCAGATCATCAATTAATTCTTAACCCAAACAAAACCAAACTTATAATCTTCAAAACAAGAAATCCAAACCTTGGAATGCCCCTCTATCAATTTACTCCTCAAACGGCACAAAGATTGAACCCACAACTCATACCAAACTCCTAGGGGTCACTATTGATGAGAATCTAACATTTGAACATGTCTCCTTAACAATCAAAAAAATACACGTCAAGCATGGCACCTTATATAGGGCCAAACCATACCTGTCCCACAAACGCCAGACTTGCCACAGCCTGTTCTCACCTACTTTCACCCCTCCTTTACTGCTCCCACATATTCATCAACCTTCGAAAATTAAACCTAAGTAATCTAGAATCCTGCTATCACAAAATTGCTAAGTTTGCTTTAAATGACCCATGCAGAACTCATCACTGTACTCTGCTCTCTCGACTAAAATGGCTTGAACTCCCTAACCTTCTGGCTCTCAACCAACTATCAATGCTCCATAAAACTATTCACCATCCCACTAACTGCCCTTCCCTCTCCAGTCTCATCCAACCAAATCTTAACCCCAGGACCCTGAGATCCTCCGATAAATTTACACTAAAGGTCACCAAATCTAATAACTATCATGGTGACTGTCCCTATTCCAACAAAATTACCAGATTATGGAATATTCTCCCTCCTGCAATTACTAAAACCCACACCATCACAAGTTCAAACAACTACTAATAAACTTCCTAACTAAGCACTGGCTTTACTCCTGCCTTACCGCAGGCTAATCCTCCTGTGCTCACTCCCTGCACTGCCTACCCATCCAGGTAATTCTCATCATTATTACCAAAAATTCTCCCTTATCCCACCCCAAGTAATATTCCTTGTATTAATCCCATGCTTGCGACCTTGCCAACACTGCATATAGGAAACTGTGTACAAGGCTAATTTATCACATCTCCAGTCCAACAATGCTTTCTGTGGCTCAATTTCAGCCATAACTGTCTTATGTTATTGTAAATATAATTGTATATTAATGTCTTAATATTACTGTACAGTGAACAAATGCTGTGTCTGACAATGTATAAATTATACTGTTGTGGAGCTTTTCTCCCTGGACCTCCACTGAAAACGGGCTCCTGGCCCAGTAGGACCTTCTCGGTTAACAAATGTAATAAATAAATATATAACATTTACCTTTAAATCAAGATTCTCTATGATATTTCATATAGCTAATACAAGCTTACAGGTAGGAAACTACACCAGATATAAAGAATTAATAAATCCGCATTTCTTTATATTTTTTGACAAAGTCCACATTTCATCTTGTGCTCCTACACCAGAGTTTTAAATCTGAGCCAGCTGCTTACAAAGCAATGGAAATAAAACGGGCTACAGTACAGAGAACAAAAACAGTAGTCGGGCTGTTTTGTAATAAAAATAAAGCACACGATAGGAAAAGGACAGTAATATCAGGCGAAGGTAAGGCTGATATTTTTAAACATTACAATACATTTATGTTAAAGTACGAGTAGAACCAGAAGAAAACAACATTATTCTTGAGTTTTAAGACATTAAGCAGCCATAAACTATGGAATAAATATAGGGATAATGTGATATGAAACAGCTGAAGTAACTTATTTGAAAGAGTAATGTATCTCAGGGTTTGAAATTGCTTGAACTTCAGATGTATGCCATATGCATTTGTATGTACTAACTACAGACAAGGATTTTAAGTATCACTCCTTCAGCTGTTCTCTTCTGGAATATACAGGAACAATAGTTCATCATTACATGAACTATAATATGCCTTTTCATTGATTAAATTTAGTGCTAGCACATCCTTACAGTATACATTTAGTTTATCCACAATATCAGCTTCATAGAATATTGCTACAGCAATTTGGCCTCCAAGGCTGGTAAAGGAACAACTAATATTTTATTAGCAATTCTGCAGTCAAAACATAAAAACACTATAAAACTGTATAATTAGCTTTTCTATTTCACATAAGAATGGATTATACTATCAGTACTACCAGCACAATAATTTCAAATGAATAAATTCATTCACAATGGCTTTCTGAAATGAGGAAATTAATGGCACTGAACCCTGAATGTGAAAATTAACATTAAAAGTCGTAACAGCAGCACAGCATTAGAGCAGAAACACTCATTTACTATCTGCTATTTAAAAAGTAACCCATTAACAGCCATTTTAATGCATTAGTTTGCTGAGTAAATCCAGACAGATTTATTATAATTTGCCTGATTATAAACACTTGATTTTAAAATGTAAAATAAAGTAATTTGATGTTTATTTCCAATTGCTCCCTGTTTTGGCCTTTTAATTGTATTACATATAACAAATAGCAAATCTTGATTTTGCATTTTACTTTCTGTACAAACCCACTAACTAGATAAGAAAATAATAAGGGGGAATTCTATATTGCCACTCCTGAAACCATCATTCTAAGTAATATTCTGATAAAACTTAAAACAATGTATCCATCTTTTTGGGAGGGGATATTGCCATCACTACAGGGCTACTAGACCCCACTTGCCAGTAAATGGCACTGGCAGGACATGAGTTAAATGATGGCATGTTTGTTCATTCAGTGAAAAGGCTTCTACTTGCATTTTCTTAGCTTGGTGATAGCTACTGTCAGAACCAGACAAATGACACCATGAATCAACCTATTGTACTACTGTGATAGGGCTACAATCACCCAGCTCTGGCTCAGTTTTATTACTGAGGTTGTCTGTTTCAAATCAGTTTAGCACACTTAATGGGAGTTAGACTAGCGTCAGGTGTATGTGTGCTACTGCATTCCAAGATGGCATGCTTCAGTAACAGCAATTTAAACAGTATGCAGAAAGAAAAAAAATGGAAGTGGTTTGCACATAAAAATATATACAGTTTCAATCAAAGCTTTGCAGGATTAATAATACAAATAAATTATTTAGAAGAACTGGCTAAAGAAAGCATTCATATTTATGTGTGGATATTCAGTAAAGATTGTTTTTGTTTTCTGGGATGAGCCATTGAGAGCTGTAACATTTTTTTCTGGATCATCCGTTATTAGCTATGGGTAGAAGTTCAGAAATACGTCACAGTTAAATGCACAAAACACTAACAAGAAAACTTGTGAGGCAACGTAAGATTGACAGGACAAGTGGATGTACAAATGAAATGTAAAACAAGCATTTCAGCATACTATTGCCTAGATTTCTTAGGGTAATTATGCTTTTCTGTTTTTAATAACCAATGCAGCTACTAGGCAGTTTTTGTGCTTCCTATATCTCTCAGACTACATGCAATTTTCTTTTATTTTCTTTTTAATGTCTTTTATTTATTATCATGTGCATTATACTAAACCATTCAAACATTAATGTGGATGAATTCAGTCCAATCATTAATCAATTTAATTGCAGACAATGTCACTTTATTCAGGAGATAATCATTATAACATTAATCGTAATGTTCGTTACAACAATCTCATATATGGAAGTGCCAAAAACTTTCTAGCCAGGTCCACCCATTTAAATAGCTCCATCATGTTTAAGTCTTTATGTTGCAAAATAGGAAATGAGAAATACATTGTGTACAGTAGTTGCATTTCATAAATACAGAGATTGAGAAAAAGAGATGGCAGTAAAAATGAGTTTTTGCATGGCCACATATTGTGCCTTTACTTTACTTTTCTGGGGTCAGTCCTAGAAGACTGTCAATCAGAGGTAATTAAGTGAAATAGGAAACTTGCCATTTAGGAGGAATCCACTCCTTTTTCATTGTGCCTGAAGCGTTGATAGGAATATATGCCATAAATAGACCTTCAAGTTTGTCCTAAAAGTGGGGGGCAGAGCCAACTTTCAGCATGATGGCAGCGTGATTCATTAGTGCCTAACCTAGGTGCTATCTTTTTCATGTTATTTTTATCTTAATATTAGTTCTTATGTGTTGAGTTAAAGTTTTACTAGATTAGTAACATCACTGGAAAGTTTGTATTCTCCAATGGAGTCTATAAATGAAACTACCGAAGGAGATCATCAAGCTGCATGGCATCACAGGAGCCTTGTGGGGGTTAGGAAGCTAAACTTGATACTGTAACCTCACTCATTTCTAAATTTCTGGGGGGGCACTGCTAAGTTAATGCAGCTAGCTACCCAAAACTATGAGGAAATAAAGCAGTTAACTGCTAAGGTTGACTTCCTTGAAGCAGCTGTCTCAGCTAATGTTCAGTGTATTCAGAAAACGAAATTGACCCTGCAGGAAAAACAGGGAGTTATTATAAAACTCACAGTTAGAGTGGACAACCTGGAGACCTGCTTTATGTGCAATAACCTGTGCTTAATATGCTTTAAAGAATGTATGGCTAAAGAGAAGTTGGTTTCAGTTTTGCGAACTCCCTTGCCAAAAACATTTAACATTGACCACTTTGTTGTGAATGAGACAGCTCAACTCTCGCTAAAGACACCTCCTACATCTGGTCAGTCCCCAAGAGAAAGTATCATGCAGTTTAACTTCTCAAAGAAAGAGGACGTACTATAGGAAGAAAAGGAAGGCAAGAAGTTTTAGTTGGAAAGTCAGGCAGTGAGGCTGTACCAAACAATTTTACCTGATGTAATGCATACAAGCCTTCTCGTATGTGAGGTCTATAGGTTATTCAAAACATCCTCCCCTCCATAGTCAAATGCCAAGCTATTCTATGTATTAGAATGCAAGAGGGGTGCCACATGTTTGATACACTTGATGAAGCACTGAACTATTTATGCTGCAATTTCCTGTAAGTGACACCTCTTAACGTATCTGCTTTTCAACTAATCTCAACTGTAGAGTTGTAGCAATGGACCAAAGTATTTCCCCCTCCTTAGATGACACAATGACTCAGCATACTCAACAGGGAGAGTACACCACGAATTCCCTGTTAGCCATATATCATCATTCGTGGATTCCAACTCAGCAGCTTTGTACTGGAAAATGACAGGCTGGATTGAGTGCAGAGGAAGAAAATGAGTTAGCACCTGTTTGACATCAATGCGAGCGAAAGATCTGCTTCACTAAAGGATGAAGAAGCAAATTCTATATAATCTGCTAAAATAAATTCTGTAGGTAAGGAGCAGGGTGGCTCTTAGAGTCAAACAAATCACAGGGGTAGCAAAGGCATGCACAAATGCCTCACTGGTCCTTCCTTTTCATTTATTACATATAAGGATAAAAAGAACATTGTTTAAACAATCAGTAAGTTAGCAACACTGTGATAAAACTTGAAAGCTCTGTAATTCTCTGTACTTTATGTACTTGTGTCCAGCCCAGTTACCTATAATAGGTTGTTTTGCATTCTGTGGGTGGAACTTTCTGTGCTACTGCCTTCTGTTTGATACATGGCTCTTAACTTTATTTGTGCAATTGTTGCCGTTCATCACATGTTCTCATTGTGACATGGTTATTGTGTTATATCTGTGTTTAGTTTGTTGGAAATGGTATTGAGGATGGTTACTATTACCATTAGGGGTTAAATTCAACAACAAAGCAGCAAGCATTTAGTAAGTTGTATATTTGTTCCCTGAAAGCAGACTCAGTGTGAGTTTAAGAACTGAAAATTGCAAAAAATCATTCCAGGTGCCCAAGGCTGAACTATTTTACAGTGTATCACAGCTTGCCAGATACCTCTACAAAGGAGTAGCCATTTGAGTAAGTAACAGACTTGATGGAAAGATGCTTGATGTAAGCAAAGAGACACTGCAGCTATTCAATTGGCCTATGCTGTTTTTTGATGTTCATGCCCTAAAGGCAACACCCCAGGATTCTTTTTGAAGGTGTTTAAGTATACAGAGGAAATAGTATTCAATGTGGTTTTAGATTCTGTACTAGATAAAAGCAACCTCAAGTGAGAAGTGCATATTAAAGCTCAAAAAGTCTTCCAAGCTAGGTCAGCTAATTTTACAATTATCTGATATGGGAAGATTATTTATTAGAGATTTTATGGACTACAGTTTTATATCTCCCAGTGGTGATTATTATAGTAGACTGGATTATTGGCTTATTTCAAAAAGTTTAGCATCTGGTGTTACACAGAGTCTCCTGCTGCACCTTATTAAATTATCAGGTGGTACTGCTAGAGATCGACCCATAACCCCCTTTTTTATGGAAGTTAGGCAAGAGATAATGAAACCACTGATTTAGAAGGCTGTGAATATCTTTGGATATGGTTTTCAGTGGAGTGAACAAATAAATACCTTTAAATCCTCTGGACAGTATGCCTATGTTTACATGGTGAGAAAGCAGGGAAAACTCTTATGTAATATGCTCTGCTGATAAGGCCAGGTACCTAGGTACATTAGATGAGCAGAACCTGAGTGCAAGCATAGGCATCTTGTGAGCAGAGCATATAAGAAAATAGCAACAAACAGATTTTAAGATGCTATAAGCTGGTAAGCTGGCAAAAATTGAGATAACTTAACTGGTAAAAATGAAATCAGGCCTAGGTTTTGGAAGAGCAGTGATGAAGCCTGGTGAAAGGATGCAAACCAAGTAAACTCTTAGCTTTTTGACTTAAACAACATAGACATCAGATGAACATCACTGCCTCAATGTTAAGGGCTCACTAGTGACTAGTGGCTACTGGTGTTGCTTTCAGGTCCTACACTAAGGTCTACAGGAACACAATTCCTAACTTGTTATCATATTCTTATTTGGGAGATCAGGTTCTCTCTGAATCAGGGCAACCTAGGGTGGACTCATTCTGCTAAGGTTGTATCACACATCTTCACTGAAAAAGAAATAAAGGCAGCTTCAAGTCAACTAAAAAAAGACAAAGCATCTGACCAATAAGGTCTGACTTTTAATATGTACTTTTTGTTTTGCAGGATTACTGATATGACCTCCGTATCCATCTATTTAATACCATATTACCTACAGAAAAACTCCTTTATTAATGCAGGAATCTAGAATTATTGTCCTCTTGAAACCAGGGCAAGGACCATAAAAGCTGTCAGATACAGGCTGATACCTCTGGTCAGTATTGAAGCCAATATAAACGTGAAGGTGCTAGGAGGCAGACAAAGACGCCCTACTACCTATTTTAATTCACAAAGCACAAGTGGGATTCATTAAAGGAAGGTTGAGTACTGGCTACATAAGGGCATTACCAACATTGATGAAGAATAAGTGGAAGACCCCTTTTCACCCCAATGGATTTCTTTGTTGATTTTGTGAAAGCATTTGACACTGTATCTTGTTTTTCTTCTGGCTCCATAAGGCTCTCATCAGCAAACCTGTTGCCAACATTTTGGCAAGATTAAAAGTTTCTAAACCCTTTGATCTTAAATTGTGTACTGGATAAGGCTGTCTGCTGTCCCTGTTATTATTTTTCCTTGTAATTGATCAACTAGTCAGGTTAACAGCTTCTTCCCCTAAAATTACAGGTTGGAAATTGGGTGAATGAGGAAGTTTAGCTCCTGATGTTTGTGGATGGCTATTTAATACTGTTAAGCGCTCTTAGCCCTTATTTATTTTATCTAGCCAATGCTTTTAACAAATTTCAAGATATAGAAGGACTGAAAGTCAGTTAATCTAAGTTAAAAAAAATGTTATTCACTGCAGCGGCTCCTGAGATAAAAAAAAGCTGTCTCCAGCAACCTTTATACCTGGATCACTACTCTGCCAATGTATCTGGTTATGAAAATCTATTCTTCAACTGTTCTTGCTGTTTTTTAAGACTTAGCCAAATTATGGTCAAACTTGTATGTGTCAGTAACCCTTTGAAATGTTGGAACCCATGAGAGTGAGTCGCAAAAGTCAGAGACTAACTGGTAAAAAAAAAATAAATAAATGAAAAACAGACTTACATATATTAAGCCCAAGATGGGCATTTCTCTGGATATTCTCTTTTCTCCAAAGTATGGTAATCTTGAAGTTGGTTGGGGGGTATGCAAAGCTTGCCCCCTGCAAAAAAAAAAAAAAGTTTAAAGGAGAAAAGTGATGTTTGAGATTCAGTCTTTTCTTGGGTTTTTGGTCTTATTTATTTATTTATTTATTGGCTTGTAAGCACTTGGCATTCCACATGTGGACATTTCAATAGGGAGCAATGTGTGTCAGTACATGCTTGGCTTATGTCACATTTTTTATTATTTACTGGTATGAATTCACTGCTATATTTTTTTTGTCCTAAACTCTGAACAATAGCACAACATAATCCCTTATCTGACTGATTACTATGCAAAACACTTATGTTTCATTATGTATGGAACTCCAGTAGGCATAAGGCCTCCTCAAAAGTTATTTTCCTCATGCCTTCAGGAGAAGTTAAACTTCCGAGATATTAAGAGGTATACAATGGCTTTCACAGTGCAAAAGGCATTTTCCAGTACAAACTTCCCCTCCTATTTATATGCTAGACTTGGAGCAAATTTGCTTGACACCTTCTTTTCCCTAAGGCTTGAGTGAAAACACCTCATTGAGCAGACACAGAGTGGTAGAGCCTCTCTATCACATCCAAAGCCCTAAGTTGTTTGCATGGTAATGGCTTAACCTTTAAGTAGGATTAACAGAAGCTTCTTTACTGAGGGATACCTTGCTGAAAATTGCTGATCTACTCCTACACTGAACAAATTGGAAAAATGAATTTTGACATTATGCCAACTGCTGCAGAGCACTAGGGATGGGAGTAACTTGGTGATGTTTGATTACCTATGCCAAGTGTGTGACTTCTCATACACAGATTGTTGGAAATACTTTCAGTTTAGGCATATCTTCTCAATGTCTGGGTTAATGATAGGTTACAAACACCTGTAGAGGACCAGTCAGCATTAGTCTATTTCTTGAAGTTCAGGTCTTATTTTCCTGTTCTCTTTGATCAAATTTCAAAGTCTTGTACAAGAGTATTGGGCACCAATGAAGAGTAAAATACTGGGTGATAATGCCCAACAGGAGTGTGGGGGCTGCCTGCATCTGCTCCCAGATAGTTTTCACATGTTTATGGAATATATATACTGCACACACACACGCATGCATACAAACACACACACACACACACACACATATATATATATATATATATATATATATATATATATATATATATATATATATGTATGTATATGGGTCTACTTTGATTCATTGAAAACTCATTTCAATTCACCCTCAAAAAAATCACTAAAAACTCAAATCACTGAAAATTCATTTCACTCAACCACATTTCACTGAATGCAAGTACTGTTGGGCAAAAAAAAACATATATGCCCTTTTCCCTAATGTGTGTGATCCTGAATTTAGTATATATATTTAGGGAGGAGGCACAGCCCTACACCTACTTAGCTTTTATATTTATAAATCTCATTTCACTGAAAGCTAACAATATAAAACCAACAGTAGTTGGGGGGCTATGCCGCCCACCCCACACCAATGTGGGGTCTGTGCCCCCCCAACCCCCCCTAACTATATATACTAACTCCAGGATCACACTACAGTGGGGAAAAGGGAATATACATTTTATTTGCGCAACAGTAGTTACATTCAGTGAAATGTGATTCAGTGAAATGACTTTTCAGTGATTTGAGCTTTCAGTGATTTGGTGTGAGTGTATTGAAATTCAGTGAAATGAGTTTTCAGTGAATTCAAACTAGAAATATATATATATATATATATATATATATATATATATATATATATATATATATATATATATATATGCCATTAATAAGTTCTAGGATTGAGTCCTGTTCACTAATCTAAGTAGTCACTGATTAAGGCAAAATGAAGAGCTCAGAGATCCTGTTATTTCTTTGATATCCTTGGTAAGGTCCCAATGTTGACAACAAAATGAAGTTATCTAGAAGGTCATTATGATATTTAAGACATTCAAGCTTTGAAACTATTCGATGTAGTCTCTGTCATATAGGGGAGGGAAAAGCAACTGCATTTATTTAGCTCACAATCTACTACATTTAAGCTGCCCAGTATTGTTTGTGGGTTCTTGAAGTAGAGTTAGAGAGGTTGTTAAAAGCCATGTGAAAACTTGTTGTTTTGAGTAGAGATACAACAAAAGTGAGAAGAATGAAAATTGGATAAAACAAATTTTATTCTGAAATCAAGTCGAAGTGCACACACACACACACACACACACACACACACACACACACACACACACACACACACACACACACACACACACACACACAAAGACACACAATCATACATGTACACACTTTAAGAATGTGTTTCTGTGTAGTATTCTCTTTCAGCCTCCTTCCTGCATTAAGGCTTGAGAACATACCTGCCTGGTCTTTAAGGACCCCCTGCAAATAAATCCTGCCATCTCTTCTGCATCCCTAAGAAACTTTTCCCTCCTTCCAAAGGATTCAAGAAAGTACATTTGACCACCAGACCAAACTGTATATTGTATTGTTTTTATTAAATACAAATGTGTATTGTCTGATTAAATTCTCACTCCTGTGCCAGGTAGCCAGCAGCCATACCCCACTCTCCCCCTTAAAACTATACTCTTCTCCTCTGTACCTATGAACTGAGTCACCTTTTTTGCTTTGAGAACCTACCTGCCTGATCAATAATCTTTTCTTACATTTTCTACTTTACCAGCTTACTGTAAGCCACCCTGTGACCACTAGGTGGCACCCTAACCTTCCTTGTGTTATATCCCTTATCCCCTTCTCTCGTATTACATTCCTGACTACTTTTTCTGAATCTCACTGTTCTATTACTTCCCCCTCTATTAGCTAAGATCCCCTTTCTCCACACCACTATCCCTTGGAACCAAACTATTGTGATCTCCTCCTTTACTTGCTCTAGCCTGCTCCATTAGCCCTGTGGGCTCACTCCACTCCCCTTCCCTACCCCCATATCCCACACACCCCAGTAGTCCTAAACTTCTACTACTAAGACCACACACCTTCTCATCACACTTCAAACTATAAAGCAGCTAATTACTTACTACCTCTCTTACCATTCCTACTCTAAACAATGCCTCCCTCTAACCTACTGTTCTATCAACCCTACACCCCTTACTTTACTTACCTTCTCCCATCACCATACCCAGACATTTCACATGAGGGGTGAGGCATATAAACCTGCTCCTCTTTCTCTTGTTTCTAAACACGCTATCTGTAACTTACTCCCTCACCTACTATGAACACCTAAGTATCGCCAAATTTCAAAAAGCTTTAAAACAAACTACAGCACTAACTCAGCCAACCCCACAATATCACAGTTGCATTATATCCTCAACAACCTACCTTCTACCTAGATATCACAGATTATGCCATTTTAATTATCTCCAAGTCAGAAAATCTCAAAACAATTTTTGGAAGTTCATAAAACTTACATATTGTCTTCAGCAACTCCTTCTCATACATAGTGACATTCATCCCAACCCAGGCCTCATCAACAATGTCACCACAGACCCCCAACTAACACACCCCTATTAGTACCCCCAATTCACTCCTTATAGCACATCTTGATATACGTAGCTTAAATAATAAAATCAGCCAGTTACATGCACTGTTAGACATTCACTCATTTGACATCCTATGTCTAACAGAAACATGGCTCAAACCAGCTACCCGGGACAATGAAATAATCCCACCTGGTTATAATATTTTAAGCACAGTGTCCCCTAGTATTAGAAAACAATATGGTGTATATCAGGGGATGTGGAAAAGTTTTTTTGGCTAGGAAATATAATTGCCAGACTAAATGCCTTGTCTATATTGCAATTTGCCAAGTGTGTGAACAATTTTATATTGGCAAAACTATTAATATGTGACATAAGCGTATTTATCAGCATATGTATGATATTAGGAGGGCTAATATAAAAAATGCTCTGGCTAGACATAGAGTATCCACAGCATACTTTCAAATTTTCTGTTTTGGAACAAGTATGTCTGGAAGGGACCAGGGGGGGACCTGTTGAGTTATTTCTTGAATACAAGGAATTACTCTGGTAATTGAGATGCAATGCTACTAATTATGGTTTAAATGATATATTATCCATTTCAAGTTATTTAAAACTTAAGTCTGATTTTCATTTGTAGTTGTATTGAATAAAAATGTACTGGTTGCATTAATGTATTTTTATATCTACTGTCTTCACCATGATTCAGGTTACAATGAGTTTAATTTAATCATGAATTTATTGAAATGTTAATTACTTGGCATAATTTTTATAAATGTTGTTAGACTACTATGTATGTTTTATTTAGTAATTAGATATATGCTTGGAATAGGAGGGTCTGTTTTTAATTTTTAGTGTTAGGTTTTAACCAATTGGGAGGTATAGGTTTGACATGATAGGAGCCTTTTTGTATTTAATGAAGATGTTTAATTAATTTCAATTATTCTGATGAAGTCTTGGGGTGATGCCTGATGAAAGTGCTCAATTAAATAAAAAGTTCAGTGGTCTCTATTCAGCTCTGTGGATTTATTTCTTAGTTTGGAACTGTTTTCTGTGATATTATAAGATCTGACCGTATAACCAAAAAGGGTGGTGGGGTTGCAATACTGTACAAATCTGAGTTACAGGCTACACCTGTAGATATTCAACCACCATCACCAAGCAATATTGAAATCCTGATTACTAATCTTCAGATTAATGCTAGTAAATCCTTATTCATAATTTGCTCCTACCTTCCTCCAGGCAATAATATTAAAACCCTTGAAAGTACCCTTAGCTGGCTCGCTATGTCTTTCCCACAAGAAACCATGGTGCATGGTGACTTTAATATTGACTGGAATAGTTGCACCTCTGCCAAACCTACCACCCATATAAAGTTATATGGCTTTTACCAAACTATCACTACCCCCACCAGAATCCATAAACCTAGTAACAAACAAAGCACCTTAGACTGGATATTAATAAATACTGATCCCCTCTCATATAATACAGATATCCTTCCAGATGATATTAGTGACCACTCAATTATATAATTAGACAAAAGACCTTTATTCCTAACCAAACCATCTTTATAACTATGCAGAACAAAAATAATTTAACCCACTAAGCTTCCAATCAGAACTTAAAGCTTGTAATTCGGCACCACTAAAACGCCTCCCTCTTGATGAAGTAGTGTCATATTTTAACTCCAAATTCTTGCATATCCTAGAACACCATGCCCCCACTCGCACTGTTAGGACCAGGAAGAAAACTGCTCCCTGGCACAAGAGACTAGGCATAAAATGCTTATTAGAAACAAACTCTGGGCCAAATGGAGAACAACTAAAAACCCAACAGATCACCAAAACTTTAGACAACTAAGAAACACCACAAAAAAGCTATACTTCTTGACAAAAAAAGTTTACTTCAAACTCTAGCAATCCCATCAACAGAATCCACAAAGTTTCTGGTCAGGTACGACACCAACCCCTTCTGACTTCTCTCATAACTCTCCCAACCAGATTGCTGATGCCTTCAACATCTTTTTTACAGACACAGTCCAATCTCTAGCAAATACCCTACCACCTGTTAGCTCATTTGAGCTACCCTTTTCAAATACTTTACCTCCTACATTACATTTACAACCTGTCCCTACATCCCTCATCTGTATGCTACTTCATAAACTAAAACCATGTAAATCCTCAGCTGACCTGCTGCCAGTGGAATACTTAGAAATTGCAGCAACAGTGCTTGCCTGTCCCATTTCTATCCTAATAAACAAAACCATAACTGAAGGATCCATCCCATCTCTTTGGAAAATCTCCCATATTATCCCACTTCGTAAGGGGGGTAATTCAAACGAACTCTCAAACGTTCATTCCATAGCCCTACTCTCTTCATTAGCAAAAGGAAAACTGTATCCACCAGCAACTACTTGATCACCTTCTCCAAAGTAATCTACTTGCTGACTGTCAGCACAGCTTTAGGCCATTCCATAGTACTACCACTGCACTCTTATCCTTTTATGACTGCATTAATAAAAATAGAAACAATAACAAGCTGTCCTCTGCTCTCTTTATAGACCTCACAAAAGCCTCTACTCTCTTTATAGATCTCCCAAAAGCCTTCAATATGGTCAACCATCAGCTTCCTTTAGATATCCTTAAATCACTTTCATTAGATACACAGGCAGTCCAATGGTTCAGGTCCTATCTATAAAATAGACAGGCTGTCCTCTGGGACAATTACATATCCACTCACCTCCCTATTACCCTTGGTGTCCCTCAAGGCTCTATTTTGGGACCCCTCCTTTTTTCTATCTTCATTAATGATCTGAATGCAAACCTTCCTCAAGCCACCTGCATACAATATGCAGATGATTCTACATTACTCTGTGCTGACACCTCTTCACCTGAACTCCACTCAATCACCCAAAAAGTATTTAATCTAGTAGAAAACTGGTTTCTTCATCGCGGTCTCCTCCTGAACCTCAAGAAAACTAAATTATTGCTGTTCACTCCCACACAGAAGTCCCACCTATTGATATCATAGTCACATCCAGTAATGGCACTGTCATAGCACCTGACACAACCATTAAACTTTTAGGGATAACAATTGACCATCACCTCAACATCGACTCTCACATTAACCTAACCATTAAATCAGTCAACAGAAAACTAGGTTTCCTTTACAGGATCAAACTTTTCCTTACTCCTTTAGCCAGAACTACCATTGCCCACACACCTCATCTCCACACTCCTATATGCCTCCCCCATATACACTAATCTATCCAAAGCTAACCTCAATAAGCTAGCAACCTCCTACCATAACATTGCCAGATTTGCCACTGGCTCCCCATTTAGACTCCACCATTGTCAAAATCTTAAACAGCTAAGATGGCTGGAACTGCAAAACCAGCTCCTCTTTCAGTAGCTTACTATCACCAACAAGATACTACAACATCCCAGTAATACTCCTATACTCTGCAACCTTATCACTCCTTACAAGAGTCTTACAAACCTATGCTCAGTTAGCAAATTGCTAGTAACCATCCAGAAATCCAGCAATAAATCAGGTGACTGTCTTTTCTCTAACTGTGGGAAAATCTTGGAACAGACTTCCCAGTGACCTTTCTTTGTCTTCAGCACCACTTTTCAAGAAGCACCTAAAATCTTTCCTTAAAACACAATGGCTATGTCCATGCACAAACCCTGACTAATAAACTTTCCCTGAGCATTAACCTTCTTAAATGCTTACTACATGTGTAGAACAGGTTTTATCTGTACTTTTCCTCTCGTGAATTATTGAATCTGAAAGCTCTCCACTGGCATGTTTACTTGTCTGTTGTAACGTATCTCTCTGAGTTTTCTCAACCAGTCCTAGCTTTCTCGGTGTTTAACAATTAGCTCTCCACTGTGTGCACTCTTTCCTCTTGAATAACTTCTTGTCTCTTCCTCTCTTGTAACAAAGTAACCACTACTGGTATCTTATGATCACTAAAACTGCCTCTATTGTAGTCTAGTGCTGCACTGTATTTTATATGTATGTCATTGTTAAAATTGTAGTTTTGTAGTATTATTATTTTTGTATTTTTACATTCTATTTGCATAAAGGAGATTATCTCCCCAGGCCTCTGCTGAAAATGGACGTGTCCAGTTGGACTAGCCCGGTCAACAAATGTAAAATAAAATAAATAAAATATTATGTGGATTGCACCTTTCTGGTTTGTTTGGGGAAAGTTATTGGGATATATAAATTCTCTTCTAGCACTGGAATAAGAGTCAGGACTTTCTTATTTAATGTGGAAGGTGGGATTTGTCTGAAATGCTATACTAAGTGAATACTTCCTAGTGTTGTCTCATTCAAGAACACCCTTTTAGCTTCACTCCTTCAAAATTCAGAGTGCAGCTTTTTAGCTAAGCAGTTGAGAAGAATCATCTAGAAATTAAAGTTTTGTACTTACCATAATGATACTTCTGTGCTGTCTGCTTCCATCTTTCCTCGATGTATGGGTCTTTGGATCCATCCTCATTTCCGAATTCAGCCACTCTAGACTTTTGATTCAAAGCTCAATCTTCTCCCCTTACCCATAAACTCCTCTTGCCCCCCAACATTACCACAGATTGAGATTGTCTTTAAACCATAATGCATAAGATCTTATACCTAAAACAGACTTCCTAAATGCAATCCACTGTTTATGATCTGCTCTGGAGCTCAAAGAGCATGTCAATATACCCAAGAGATAGACCATACCATCATACCGGAAATCAATAAAAGTCAACTTCCCAAAAGATGGAAAGGAAAGGAGGGTGGGAAGCTGTGGAAGGACAGAAGCAGATAACACAGATCTACCATTATGGCAAGTACATAACTTTTGTATCTGATGTTCTCTCTACCATTTGTTCATCAACATATGGGAAAAAATCAACTCTTGGGGTGGTCACATGAAAGGATATTCCTAACTGTCTGAACCGAAGGTAGTCTTATTTCTGAAAATCAAATTAAAATGAATAATGAAAGTATGAACATTAGACCAAGAGGTAACAGTGCAGATATCAATAGAGGCACCTGAGACAAAGGTGGTAGAAGTGGACACAGATCTAGTTGAACAAGCTTTAATGAGTTAGGGCAAGGTCAGGCCTTTGTCCTTGTATACATTTGAGATGTGATTAGACAACCATCTAGATAAAGGCACTTTAGAGACTCCTTGCCCCAGTTTGGCTTTTGAGAATGAGACAGTTAATCAGACTTTCTAATATTGTGGTAAAATGGAGATAACAACAAAGCTGACAATGCACATCCAACAGGTACAGCATGTACTCCCCTTTGTTGGCAACATTTGGAAACACTGAAAACACCAAAACACTAAAGACCAATCACCACCAAAAAAATGAAAGTGTGATGAGAGACTTGGAGACACAGGTGGACAGTGATCTCACCTTTGATAACCACATCGCCACAACAGTCAGGAAATCCTTCTATGTGGCACACCTCATCACTAAGGGCTTTTCATTCAGAAAAAAGGAGGTCATTGTCCCACTGTACTCATCCCTCATTAGACCCATTATAGAGTACAGCACCCCATTTGGAATGTACCTCACAAGACATATGCAGCAGCTGGAAAGGCCGCAGAAATACCTCACTAAAAGAATCGCAGGCCTAAATAAGATGCCCTATGCTGACCATCTAAAAAAAACTCCTGCTATATTCTGTGGCATATTGTCTACTCAGAGGTGATCTCTGCTTAACATACAAGGCCATGTCAAACCCTGAGCTGTTGGACATGCTCCACTTAAAGAAATCCCAATCCCTCAGAGCCACACACTCCAGGGATCTAAACCTTGTCAACACAATGAACAAATCCTGCTGGAGGGATAGGTTCCTGACCCAGAGACACCCCATACTCTAGAATAGACTGCCCATACATGTCAAGCAGTGCACCTCCTTGGCCCTCTTCAAAAGGAACCTTGATTGAATGGGAGATAGGAAATTCACCCCGGGGATCAAGTCAGTCACCCTGCTAGACAGGGGTCCAGGGAAGTAAATATTGTGGGAAGAAATATCCAGGGAATTGTTATGGCTAGGCTTGTATAGGTTCTAGGGTTGATAGCCTAGTACCAACCTATGGAAAGAAAAACATCAGATTGATGGATTGTTTTAGTGAAGTCTCAGTAGCTGCTTTAGGAATGAAAGATGGATTTGCCCACAAAGACACTCTATCATTATGAAAAACAAGGGAAGGAGGTTTGCAAGACAGAAGTGGAGTTCTGATACATTCCAGGCTGAGGTGATTGCCACCAGAAACAATTTTTTTCCAGGTCAGGAATTTGATGGCTATCTTGGCTATAGGTTTAGAGAGATGTTTAGTAATAGCTTGTAGCATCATAGTTATATCCCAAGGAGGAGTGGGACCCTTAAGGGGGGGTGCTACAAAGAAGAGAGTCCCTTAAGAAGGCCTTGGAATAATCTAAGAGAGTTGATGGATGACTGATTTCCCCATATTTGGAAATCTGAAATTGCACCTAGCTAAACTTTTATAGTAAAACAAGTAGAAATGATCCGCAGACCACCAGGCTAAAACGTATATATTTAATTGAGCTCAAAAAATGTTAGCGCTTTCAGGTATAAAACCCTACTTCAGACATAAAATACTTTCCAGTTCATCAAGTATTTATACAATGTTACACCAATCACAAAACAAAATCAATAAAACAATTAAAATCAATTAAAATTAATCTTTTAGAATGTCTACTCAATTCATTTATTTATTTGCAGTTGGTTTACCAGGATAGTCCATTGGGCCAAGATGAACCCATTTTCAGGGGAGTCCCGGGGAGAAAAGCTCCAAAAACAAGCAAGGTTACAAAAAGTTGTAGATTAGTTTTTACAAATGTTACTGACTAGAGCAAACATTACAAATAATACAGACTAGTGAAGAACATTACAGATTATACAGACTAGTAAAAAGGGACATTACAGTATAAATACGGAGAAGCCATTACATATTAGGAAGCTTGCACTAAGAGGTACATTCTAATGCATTCTTTATAAATAGCTTAGAAAGTACAAGGGAAGGATGTATGAGTTAGGAGAGAAAGTAAAAGGAAATTGCCAGTATAAAGCGGGGGAGTGAAGAGAAAAAGGAAAATGCCAGTGTAAGTTATGTGGGGTGGGAGCAGGAGCATTCCCACTGGGATATTAGATGTGAATGAAGAGATTTTTTGAATATAAAGTGGTTAGAGGTGGTATGAATGGATGGTGGAAGAATTCCAGAGACGTGCTAGACCATAGGATAGGAGATTTTTACCTGGGGGACGAGTTGGTTTGTACAATTCTATTAGGTTTTGGTTGTTAGACCTTAGTACTCTTCAGGTAGGTGCATTTTAAAGGCAAAGGAAAGGGAGGGACAAAGGGAGGGGTTGAAAATGAGCTTATGTGCAAGTTAAGTTGTATATAGGTGAGATGATTGGGTAGTTCTAGCCATTTTAGTTTGTGGAGAGAACAGTGGTGGGTGGAGGACTTGTGGCTGGTAGCGAACTTGGCGATTTTGTTGTAGCAAGAGGAAAGTTGCGTTTTAAGGGAAGATTGTAGATTGGTTAGGAGTGGAGCTCCATAGAGAAGGGAGGGGATAAGAAATGAGGTAGAGTGATTTTAGTGGAGGGTGTAAGATAGCGATTTTGTTGGTAGAGCATGCCTAGTTTTTAATGGGTTTTTTGATATTTAGTTGGAGGTGGGAATTGAATTTAAGCTGACTGTCAATTTGGACCCCTAGTAATTTGGCTTCTGACACCAGTTCCAGAGATGTGTTGTTATGGCTAGTGATAGAGAATGTGTTTGCATCGAAAGAGGTGACTTTAGGTGGAGTAAATACCATTAATTTGGTTTTAGAGGCATTTAGTGCTAGGTGATTTTTTTTCATCCATTGTTCAGTGGTTGAGAATGCATCCTGTGTAAGCTTTAGGAGTGTCGGGATGGATGTGGAAGAGCAGATAATAGTTGAATTATTTGCATATTGGATGATATTTGAGAAAGGGATAGAATTGCAGAAGTCGTTTATAAATATATTAGAGGAGGGGACCCAGTATGGAAACTTGGGGAACTCCAGCTGGGGTATTTAGGAATGAGGAGGTGGCCTTTTTCCATTTTACTGCTTGATATCTATTGGATAAGTAACTGGAAAACCAGATCAGAGAGGAAGGTGATAGGTTGAGCTTAGAGAGTTTAGTTAGAAGTAGGTTGTGAGCGATAGTGTCAAAGGCCTTAGAGAGGTCAAGTAGTAGGGTAGAAACAATTTGACCAGAGTCCTGGGCTTTATTTACAGTTTCCAGGAAGGAGAGGAGGGCTGTCCTAGTGCTGTGACCTGTTCTAAATCCATGTTGTGTGGGAGTTAGTAGGTGATTGTCTATGAGATGTGGTAAGAGTTGTAGTTGGATACACTTTTCTAGGAGTTTAGAGATGGGAGACAGGATAGTGATGGGATGGAAATTAGTAACATTGTTATTATTGCTGCCTTTATGTAAGGGTATGATAAAAGCCTTTTTCCAAAATTGGGGAACTATGCTTTCTTGGATAGAGCGGCTGATTAGAATGCTAATGGGGTAGGCAATGGCTTTGGCAGCTATGCTAAAAGTGTGAATGAATGTTATCTGGAGCATTAGAGCATGGCTTCAGTTTCTGAAAAAACAAGTTTTAAAGGTACCATACCATTTAGTCCTGGGTGCCTATCAGCACCCAGCTCAATGATCCATCTAGTTTTACAGTATTCAGTATAACCTGATAAATTGCCTTTTCTACCATCACCATTAACCTGTTGTAATACTAAAAATGAAAAATGATGACCTGATTTTTTCTCTATATGTAAGGAAAGTGCATTTCTCCTATCCTTTAATCTAACAGCTGACAAATGTCTTAAAATCCTATCTTTGAATCTACAGTTCATCTTCCCTACATAAAATGAGGGACAATTATTACAGGTAGCTAAATACACAATATTAGTTGTTAAACAGGTAGCCCTAACTCTAAAAATATAACCCTTCCCTGTTGTTGGATGAACAAAATTGGACCTCTTATTAATAAATCTACAGGCCTTACAACGCTGACATGGAAAAGTTCCAATCATATTATAGGTGGAATCATTTACTTTATTCTGTTTATCACAAAGTACTTGTTTTAAATTTTTATTCCTCTTAAAAACAAAATCTGGGTATTCACCCACTAAACCCTTTTAATGAGTCATCAGTCTGTAGAATTTTCCAATTACTTCTAATTACATTTTGTACCCATCTAATATCACTGCTGTAGGTCACGTGTAATGGAACCTTACTCTTATTGTTTTCTTCCTACTATTGTTCCTATGTGATTGATGACTTTAAAACCTGTTTTGAGTATGCGTAGACCATACATTCTAAAAGATAAATTTTAATTGATTTTAATTGTTTTATTGATTTTGCATTGTGATTGGTGTAACATTGCATAAATACATAATGAATTGGAAAGTATTTTGTCTGAAGAAGGGTTTTATACCTGAAAGCGCTAACATTTTTTTTGTGCTCAATTAAATATATATGTTTTAGCCTGGTGGTCTGTGGATCGTTTCTACTTGTGTCTGGCTTCATTTTGGAACACGGACCTTTACTGCCTTTCACTTTGGATTTCTCTCCTTTTCCTTTTGAAACTTTTATAGTACAGTAAATAGCACCATTGTAAAAAAACAGAATCCAGGAAGTCTAAAACAGCTGAAAGAGGAGCCAGAAAGGGTGTAGATTCCACTGAGATGCCGTACTAGAAAACCCTTTTCACTTGCTTTTGTAAATCTTCCTGGTAGATTGTGTTTGGAATGAGGTATGAATGTGAATTACTGGGGCAGAAAGCCTGGACTGACTAGCTATCATCGCAAGTGTAAAAAAACAAGCAATTATCCTGGGGTCCTGAACGTCCAGGTGAGGCATTCCAGATGAGTGAAAGAGAACATATGGATTGACAACCATTACCTATGGGTGCACCAAATGAGGCCAGAGGAAGAAAAAACACATCCGTTGATGCCAGTAAGAAGCAATGAAGATGATTGATTTCCTCTGTTGTTTCCTGTAAACATTTTGGTATAAGAAGAGTAGGAGATAAAGCCTACAGGAGTCCTGGTGGACAAATGTGGAAAAAAAACATCCCTTGGTGGCTCCCCCTCCCTGGTGGATAAGGGCAAAGTACCTTCAGCATTTTGTGTTGTGAGAGAAGGCACATCTCATGGTCAACCCCAGCAAAAGAAAGTTTTACTGAATGAGACATCCTCAAGTCGTGATTTGGGTGATCCTTCCCCTTCATCAAAGTCAGTGTTTTCAGTTAATGACTCATTTGGGGAGTCCATGTGCCTCCTCTTGCTTGCATGTTTCCCGGGTGTCTCTGTGGAGGGATGTTTCAAAACAACTCAGAAGATAAATGAGAGTCCTGGATATGGAATATTTTGAAGCTTGACAGGATCGGTTGTCCCAATGGTACAGAAAGAGTAGGATCAGGACCCAATGACTCTTGATGGGGGATGGACGGAGCTGAGTGTGCAACAGAGTCTACTCTTCTGGTGAGAGTAGTCTCTCAATGACCTTGATAGCCTAAGACAAGGGAGAATCCAAAACCACCCCAGAAGGTGCAGAAACATCCAGTTCTGGTTGGTTCCAGCACTCCACCTGGCCAGGCTCCAAAACAGATGCACTGTAGTTGCTGAGCTATATGGTGCCAAAGCACTGAGAGTAAGAAATGGCCCTGAAATCTTAAGCATTGATCCCCTTCCCCCAGATCTGGCAGAATGCTTTAATTCAGAGATCTTTCCTGATTCCAAATGCTTGGAGCTTGTTTGATTAGAAATATCACTGGAGTGGAAGGTGACCAAGTGTTTGGATCTGATGAGGACAACCCTTGGCTGAAGTTCAGATTTACAGGTCTTAAACCTGGTGGGTGGATTGGAGTGTGATGTCCTTTCTCTGAGCCAGTGATCAAGGAGCCTCTGTCCTCACCAATGCCACTCGTGGGGAACATTCACTGTGAAAAAACACAGTATTTTCAGATGCAGCCCTCTGTACCAAGCACAGTTTCCCTTAAGAGCACACAGAGATTGCACATTCCAGTCCTGGGGCTGGGCTTTTACTCTAGGCCACAAATAAGACCCCCCCACTGAAAACTACAGAGTACAGTCCTTAGCTAGGTATTCCAAGCCAGGTCCTCCACCACCCTCTCCGTGAAATCAGTGCTTGAAGTTTCCTTGGTCAAAGTAGCTGTCACACGCACACTGTTTGAGATTTGATTTTCACACACACACACACACACACACACACACACACACACACACACACACACACACACACACACACACACACACTTGGGAAAGGCTGACACAGCTTACCCACTCTGCCACTTCCACCCAAACTATAAGGTAGATTTTCTGCCACCAGAACATCCAAAGCCAGCTATGTTAAGGTTCTTACCAGGGTACCCAATTACACTTAGTAAAGTGAATACTTATACTAATGGCAGTGTTTAACCAAGCAGCAAGACATTCAGGGACATGAAGCCACAGGGCCACAAATTAAATCCAAGTACTCTCAAAGGCTAAATATTTTAAAAGACCAGCCACAATGAAAGGTTTACATATATTTAATAATAAATAATAAACACAAAAATACTGAATATCTATTTACAATAAATATAAGAATTTGAATCACAGGAAATAAAAAAAAAACAAGATGGATGGAAAGGCTCAGACAGATACAGAAAAAAAAACATTTAGCTCTTATTCTTCTTTTGGCTGCTCCCGTTAGGGGTCACCACAGCAGATCAACTGTTTCCATTTCTTCCTGTCCTCTGCATCATGCTCTGTCACACCAACCACCTGCATCTCCTCTCTCACCACATCCATAAACCTTATTTTAGGCCTCCCTGTTTTCCTGTTACCTGGCAGCTTCATCCTTAGCATTTTTTTCCCAATATATTCTGCATCCCTCCTCAGCACATGTCCATACCAATGTAATCTTGCCTCTCTGGCTTTGTCTCCAAACCTTCCAACCTGGGCTGACCCTCCAATATACTTATTCCTAATCCTGTCCATCCTCGTCACACCCAGTAGAAATCTTAACATCTTCAACTCTGCCACGTCAAACTCTGACTCCTGCCTTTTTGTCAATGCCACTGTCTCCAACCCATATAACATAGCTGGTCTCACCACCCTCTTGTAGACCTTCCCTTTCACTCTTACTGGTACAAGTCTGTCACAAATCACTACTGACACTCTTCTCCACCCACTCCATCATGCCTGTACTCTCTTCTTCACCTTTCTTCCACACTCACCATTACTCTGAACTGTTAATCCCAAGTACTTCAACTCATCAACCTTCCCCACCTCTACTCCCTGCATCCTCACCATTCCTCTATCCTCCCTCTCATTCACACACATATATTCTGTCTTAGCCCTGCTGACCTTCATTCTTCTTCTCTCTAGAGCATATCTCCACCTCTCCAGGGTCTACTCCACCTGTTCCCTACTCTCACAACAGATCACAATGTCATCTGCAAACATCATAGTCCATGGGGACTCCTGTCTGATCTCGTTCGTCAACCTGTCCATCACCATTGCAAATAAGAAAGGGCTCAAAGCTAATCCTTGATGTAATCCCACCTCGACCTTAAACGCATCCGTCACTCCCACTGCAGACCACTGTCACATTACCCTCGTACATATCCTGTACCACTCTTACATACTTCTCTGACACTCCCGACTTCCTCATACAATACCACAACTCCTCTCTAGGCACCCTGTCATATGCTTTCTCTAAATCCACAAAGACACAATGCAACTCCTTCTGACCTTCTCTGTACTTCTCCATCAACACTCAGAGCAAACATCACATCTGTAGTGCTCTTTCCTGGCATGAAACCATACTGCTGATCACTAATCATCACCCCCCTTCTTAACCTATCTTCCAGTACTCTTTCCCATAACTTTATGCTGTGACTGATCAGTTTAATGCCTCTGTAGTTACTACAGCTCTGCACATCACCCTTCTTAAAAATTGGTACCAAAACACTTTTTTCTGCATTCCTCAGGCATCCTCTCTCTTTCCAAGATTTCACTAAACAATCTAGTTAAAAACTCCACTGCCATTTCACCTAAACACCTCCATGCTTCCACAGGTATGTCATCTGGACCAACAGCCTTTCCATTCTTCATCCTCTTCATAGCTATCCTTACTTCCTCCTTGCTAATCCACTGCATGTCATGATTCACTATCCGCACATCATCCAACCTTCTCTCCCTCTCATTCTCTTATTCATCAACCCCTCAAAGTACTCTTTCCATCCGCTCAACACACTCTCCTTGCTTGTGAGTACATTTCCCTCATTATCCTTTCACCCTTACCTGCTGCACATCTTTACTATCTCGGTCCCTCTGTCTAGCCAATCGGTACAGGTCCTTTTCTCCCTCCTTAGTGTCCAACCTTTAATACAACTCTTCATACGCCTTATCCTTAGCCTTCACCACCTCTCTTTGCCATGCACCTCATCTCCTTATACTCTTGACTACTTTCTTCATCTCTTTGACAATCCCACTTCTTCGCCATCCTCTTTCTCTGTATACTCTCCTGTACTTCATTCCACCACCAGGTCTCCGTGTCCTCCTTCCTCTTTCCAGATGTCACACCAAGCACCTTTCTAGCCATCTCTCTTACTAGCTCTGCTGTAGTTACCCAGCTATTTGGTAACTCTTCACTGCCACCCAGTGCCTGTCTTAACTCTTCCCTGAACATCACCTCACAATTACCCTTTTTCAATTTCCACCATTTGATCCTTGGTGCTGCCCTCACACTCATCCTCCTCCTCTTGATCACCAATGTCATCCTACAAACCACCATCCTATGCTGCCTAACTACACTTTCCCCTGCCACCAGTTTATAGTCTCCAGTCTCCTTCAGACTGGCCCTTCTCTGTCTAGCCAATCGGTCCACCTGTGTGCATCTTCCTCGACTCTTGTATGTCACTCCATGCTCCTCCCTCTTGTTAAAATACATATTCATCACAGCCATGTCCATCCTTTTCACAAAATATACTACCATCTGACCTTCTGCATTCCTTTGCTTAACACCATACCTACCCATCACTTCCTCATCCCCCCTGTTCCCTTCACCAACATGCCCATTGAAATCTGCTCCAATCACCAGTCTCTCACCCTTGGGTACAGTCATCACCACTTCATCCAACTCGCTCCAAAATTTCTTTCTCATCCATCGCACACCCAATTTGTGGAGCATATGCACTAACAACATTCTTCATTACACCATCAATTTCCAGCTTCATAAACATCACTCTATCCGACACTCTTTTCACCTCCAAAACACTCTTAGCATACTGTTCCTTCAGGATAATCCCTAGACCATTTCTCCTTCCATCCACACCATGATAAAACAATTTGAAACCGCCTCCAATACACCTAGCCTTGCTCCTCTTCCATCTGGTCTCTTGTTTTGGTCCATCATATCAGCTAGCTCTCTCTCCCTATACCAGTCATACTGCCAACATTCAAAGTTCCAACCCTCACTATTACAATCCTAGCCTTTGCCTGCCTTTGGGCATGCCTTCCCCCTCTTCTCCTCCTTCAGCCAACAGTAGCCTAATTTCTGCCAGCACCCTGTTGGCCAACAGTACTGGTGGCAGTCATTGTTAACCTGGGCCTCGAACGATCTGGTATGTATTTCTGTACTGTTGTCTGCATGTATGATTTGACAAAATTTAATGCAGGATGACCTCCCTGATGCAACCCTCCCCATTTATCCAAGCTTGAGACCGGCACAAAGAAATGCACTGGCTTGTGCATCCCCAGTGGCTGGGTTAAAAAAAATGTGGTTAATCTCACTATATTTTAACTGACTAAATAATTACTACTTCCTAGTTACTTACTAAAGCAAGGCAGCATGAAAGTGGATGAATGTATTGCAGGTGCAAAACCAGAGTGCACACCTCGCATCTCTCACTAGTATTAAAATGCAATTTCAGTGCTGGTTGCAGAATATCACATCTGGTCACCTGACTGTGTGGTTCCCACACTACCATCTAACTAGAAACTGAGCCAGGATCAGGAACTGATGGGTCACAATACACACATAGAACTTTAGCTAAGGTTAATTACAGCATCTGGAAACTAAAATTCCAACAATTCCACCCTTCCTGCAGAAAGTAACAAGCCATTGTCTGGCACCCCATAATAACAATTAGTTCACCACTAAGGACAATAGAGCAGGATCCCAGCCTAGGATTTTCACAGACAGTGCATCCTGGACTGAATTTTGACATGTGAGATAACATCTTTATGGCCTAAACCAAGTCATTTAATTTTAGGCTATTTTTCTTAAGGTTAGCTGGGCTGAGCTTAACCCCTTCTTTTCCAGTATCACCTGTTAAAATCTATATATTTCATCAGTTACAACAATACAGTCTGACATGCATGTATATTTCTTTTCTGTCCAGCAGAACCCAGTGTTGATAGATTTTTAGCACAAGCAACTTTACAAATACGTTTTAAGGCAAGCATTTGGATAAATCATTTTTGATATTCAATGACATATAATTCTTTAGAAAACTCCAGCCAGCTATGCTGATATTTCTTATACATGCACTGCCCTATTCTGTCTGGCACAGCTAGCACTGTTTCACACATGTCTCCCCCTTTGAAGACTAAAGCTAGTTTAAGTGACCCTGAAGGAACATTGAAAGAAATGAGCCTTTCTGGGAATACATTAACCCAGACCCTGTCTTGAGAACCCATCTGCATTGTCATTGATAACCCCACTACAGTGCTGCACTGTCATGTCATATGCCTGCAACCCTAGGCTCCACCAAAATAAACTGGCATTTTCAAGGCTGGCTCAATGTAGCCATTTTAAGGGATTGTGGTCTGTAACCACAATGAATATTCTTCCATACAAATAAAGATGAAATTTTTGCAATTCCCATACTATGGCTAAGCATTCTTTTTCTACAGCTACATAACATTCCTCCCTGGGTTGGAGTCTACGGCTGAAATATATAACAGGGTTCTCATCTCCCTCTGAAGAAACCTAGCTGAATACAGCCTAAACCCCATGGTTCAAAGCAATCAGCTGCACAACAAATACATTGCTATAGTCTAGACAAACTAATACAGAGGTCTTACCAAAGCTTCATTAAGACTTTTGAATGCCTGCTCTCAGGCTGGGGTCCACACAACCTTATCTGGCCTGTTCCTTGTCAGGTCTGAGAGGGGAGTGCTATTGTGCTATAATTGGGATCAAACGTTCTATAGTACCCTGCTGTCCCAAAGAATGCCCTTACCTGCTTTTTGGTAACACGAGCAGTCTATGCCTGTATAGGTTCTACTTTGGCAGGTTCTGGCCTGATCTTGCCACTCCCCACTCTATGTCCCAGGTAGAAGACGTCTGCCATATCCACCTGACACTTACTGGGCTTAATGGTCAACCCTGCCGTTTGCAGTCTGCCCTGGACCTCCCTGCAATGTTGAAGGTGATCTTGCCAAGAATTACTGTAGATGGCAATGTTGGCCAGGTAAGCAAGGGCATGATCTCCTGCTCCTGCTAGGATATGATCTACCAGTCTTTGGAAGGTCAGTGGGGCATTTTCCATCCCAAAAGGCATCTTTGTGAATTAGTATAATCTGAAAGGAGTCACAAAGGCTGGCATTTATCTATTCATGGCAGTCTAGGGCACCTGCTAGTAACCCTGGGTCAGATCAATAGTGGTCAGATACTTAGCCCCCCAATTCACTCTTAGGCTTTATCTTTCCTAGGCATGGGGTAAGCATCTGACTCTGTGTGGCTGTTTACTTTTCTGTAGTCCACACAAAACCTGATGTTGCCATTCTTCTTTGGTACCAGCACCACTGGGGAGCCCCAGGGACTGCTGGACTCTTGGATTACTCCCATTTCCAACAGTTCTTGCATCTTCTCCCTCAAGTCTGTCAGACTTGCTCAGACACCCTGTAAGCAGCCTGCTTGATAGGTCTTTGGGGTCCTGTATCCACATGGTGCTGCCCCAGGTAGGTGCAGCCAGGTTTCCCGGTGAACATGTTCCCAAGCTCCTGTAACACTGCTTGGATTTCTCAAACCTGAGAAGAGGATAGCTGCTGGGACATTGCTATCCCTTCCATTGAGGTATCAATCTGAGCCTCACTGAGAGCAGTCACCAGATCCCATTCAGACTCCTGCCTCCATTGCAAATACTCAGCACAAAGGCCTCCCTATCATAGTAAGGCTTCATCATGTTAACCTGGTACACTTTGTGCCCCTGCCGCCTGCCTAGCAGTTTTACCATGTAATACATTACTGTGTAACATCACTGACTTCCCTTACCACTTTGAAGTGTCCTTCCCAAGCTACCAGCAGCTTGTTTCTGCCAGGAATTTGCACCATAACCTGCTGCCTCACAGCATATTATCAGGCTTAAGCATTCGTGTTTTACCAGATCTTTTTCTGCTGTTTGGCTCCTTCCAGGTTCTCCTGGGCCAAACCCAGGAGTACCCTAAGCCATGTGCTGAGGCTTATGACATATCCCACAACAGACTCCTTGGGGGATTCACACTCACCATCCCACTCATCATAAATGAAATCCAAGCAAATCCTCACCCTATACTCATACAGCAACTCAAAGGGTGAAAAACCTATGGATTCCTGGGGTACCTCTCTGCATGCAAACATCAGATGGGGTAAATATTTATCCCACTCTCTCTTAAACTGGTCTGCAAATACCCTTAGCATGGTCTTTAGTGTAGATCTTGACCTCTCCACAAGACCATTTGTCTGGAGGTGGTAGGGGTAGTCTTTAGGTGCTTCACTCCACAGCACTCCCACAGCAAGCCAGCAGGTCTGACATGAAATCGGGACCTCTTTCAGTCAGGATTTCTCCTGGGAAACCTACCCTGATAATATCTAACAAAGCATTTGCCACCTACTCTGCCTTGATGGTGAACAATCACCACCTCAGGGTATCTAGCAGCATAATCTACTACCACTAGGATATATTTCTTCCATGTGGAACTTGGGGTACTGCGAGCCCCCACAATATCCATAGCTACCTCTTGAAACATCTCCCCAATTACAGACAAAGCCATCAATGGAGCTTTGACCTTGTCTCCTGCCTTGCCTACTTTTTGGCACTGCTCACAGATTCTGCAGTGCTCTGTTACATCCCTTGCAATCCCAGGCCAATAAAAGTTCTACATAATGTGTCTATTGTTTTGCTTTATGCCCATATGACCTGCAAAAGGAATATTATGGGCTATGGCTAGAAGTGACAGATGGTAGACTCTGGGAACTACCAACTGCTGCATTACCTCACCCTTTAGCACTTCCTTCAAGGCTCCACTCCCTATACAGTAACCCTTGGTTCCAGTACACAGAATCCCCTATTCCTTGAGAATCAGATGGTTGCCTTGTTGCCTCCCTCAGCCTCATAATGTAGGGTCCAAAAGCTGAGACTGTCTCAGCTCTATCTTTGTGACCCTTCCAAGCTCCTCTTCCAGAGGAAGTCTGGCATCTTCTGATAATGGAGCCTCACTGTCAGCCTGGGTACAACCACTCACCTCTGTCCTTGCAGTCACTCTGTCAAAGGGAACATAAGTACCTATCAGCAGCTGTGGCTTGCCTTCAGGCTCAATGGTACAGGGTAGATCTCTCCTTGAAATAGCCACATCACCAGTCCCAGCTTCAGGTGTGGGAACTCTGTGTCTCCCCTAGGCTACCAGACTCGTATACCTGTCCCTAAGCTGGACTGAGTGTAACTGCATGCACACAAGGTACTGCAGTATCAAAACCTTCCCTATAAAGACATCTGTGAGGATATCCTCAAACACCACCTATTTGCTTGCTTCCTTTTCCACCATCCCAGTCAAGGTGAACCCTGGCCAAAGGTACATGGAATGGGGTCCCTCCTAAAGCTCTGGAGTGTACTGCTCAAGGAAGCACTGCTCCTCATTAACCACTGCAGGCTTCACAATGGTTATGTCAGAGGCTATGTCTCTCTTGGCAGTGGCCTGTTTTCCATCCACTAAGATAAGATACAAATTCTGGTGATAGATTGGTACTCCTGTTGTCTCCATACAACTTACAGCTGACATGCTGTTATTTCCCCTTACTATAAAAATAGACGCATGCTATATTTTAAGATGCAGCACTCTGCACCAAGTACAGTGACTTAAGTGCACACAGAGAATTCACACTCCAGTCCTGGGGCTGGGCTTTTTCTCCAGGCTCCATATAAGACTCTCCACTGGTAACAATAGAGCTGAGTCCTTAGTTGGGTGTTCCAAGCCAAATCCTCCAACACCCTCTCTGTGAAATCAGTGCTCTGTGTCCCTGTTAAAAGTACATTGAGATTTGATTTTCACACACACACACACACACACACACACACACACACACACACACACACACACACACACACACACACACACACACACACACGGCTGGCACAGCTTACCTACTCTGCCATCACCACCCAGACTATAAGGTAAATTTGCTGCCACCAGAATACCCAAAGCCAGCTACTTTAAGGCTGTTACCAAGTTACCCAATTGCACTTAGTAAAATAAATATTTATACAAATGGTAGTGTTTAACCAAGCAGCAATACTTTCATGAATATTGAGCCACCATGCTACTAAATAAAATCAAGTACTCTCAAAGATTAAATACTTTCTAAAAGATCAGCCACAATAAAACGTTTAGATATATTTAATAATAAATAATAAAAAACTGAAAATACTGGATATCTATTTACAATAAACACCAGAGTTTCATTCACAGGAAATATTGGAAAACAACATGGATGGAGTCAGACAGATACAGAAAAATAAACATTTAGCTAATTTCGCTATATTTTTTAACTAACTGAAGAATTGTTATTCCCTAGTTACGTATTAAAGCATGGCAAGATGAAAGTGGATGAGTGTCTTGTCAGGTCCAAAAATAGAGTGCATACCTTACATATCTCACTAGTATTCAAATACAATTTCAGTGCTGAATACAGAATGATAATTCCAAAAAATAGGGACTGAGACAAACAAACGGCACACAACCAAAAAAGTGCAGATCCTTAGTTTTATTAAGCACTTTTTGTTTGATTCAATGTACAAACTTCTTCCAGAAGGAAGAAGTTTGTACATTGAATCAAATGAAAAGCGCTTAATAAAACTAAGGATCTGCACTTTTTTGGATGTCTGCCATTTGCTTGTCTCAGTCCCTATTTTTTTGGAATTACCAGTTTGTTTTTGCCTGTTTTTGAGTTCCTGAATACAGAATGACATCACATATTGCCACTTTACTCTGTGGTTACCACACTACCCTCAGTAGAAACTGAGCCAGGATCTGATACTGATGTGTCACAGTGCACACATAGAACGTATGCTAAGGTTTATTACAGCATCTGGAAACTGCAAAACAATTTCAACACTTCCACCCTTCCAAAAGAAACTAACAAGCCATTCTCTGGCACCCCTGGGTAGCAATTAGTTCACCACTAAGGACAATTGAGCATGATCCCGGCCCAGGCTTTTCACAGACGATGAGTGTCTGGCTGAATTCAGACCTATGAGATACAATTGTTATTGCCTAAACAAAGTAATTTAATTTTAGGCTATTTTTCTTAAGGTTAGCTGGGCTGAGCTTAACCCCTTCCCTTCCAGTACCCTCTGTTAAAATACATACATTTCATCATTTACAACAATACAGTCTGACATACATGTATATTTCTTTTCTGTCCAGTAGGACCCACTGTTG
Organism: Protopterus annectens; assembly: GCF_019279795.1. Lineage (NCBI taxonomy): Eukaryota > Metazoa > Chordata > Ceratodontiformes > Protopteridae > Protopterus > Protopterus annectens. Next base: position 598,191,935 of record NC_056729.1, read on the forward strand.
ATACATTTTTAACACAAGCAATTTTACAAATACATTTTTAAGACAAGCATCTGTACAAATCAGTTTGATATTCAAATGACATAATTCTTTAGAAAACTCCAGCTAGCTATGCTGGCATATGTTACACATGCATTTCCCTACTCCCTCTGTCACAGCTGGCACTACCTCGCATCATCACATGTAGTAGTAACCACAGGAAAAGGGGAAGGACTGAAGCTCATGAGTCCAGCAGGGGTTGGAGCTGAGAGAAGCCCTGACTGGATTTGGTTGCTGAGGATCTTCTTTATCCATGTCTGCTTCTGAAAGTCTTCTGGTAGATCGGATTGATCTGCTGGATGAGGAAGTGAAGGGAGGACTGAAAGAGCAATACACCCACCTGTCTTGCAGGAAGGGTGAGTGCAAACTAGAAGAGACTGACTCTGGGGAAAACCTGGGCTCTGGCAGAGGTGGAGTATGGGATCCAATCACTATTGGATCCAGTAGAGGTGTCTGGTCTAATGGTCTGTGAATTTTGGAGTTGGAGCTGGAGAAACAACTGAAGAGGAGGAGCAGTCAAAGGAATGCTTCCTAGCCTCTTTGACTTTATCCTTTGATGTTTCACTACTTTTCTCTCCTTTATGTCTATCTGAAGACTGCTTGGTAGACAGGGAGGCTCCAGAAGAACAGCAGCAACAACAAGAAAAAAGAGGTTGAGAAGAGTCTCCTTTGGGGGGCTGGAGAAGTTCCTTCAGAACCAACTTGTTCTGATGTTCGGTAAGAACTCTAGCCAAAGGCAATGCAAACTGAGCTATCTTTATTGAGATGAGTTGCAACAAGACAATGCACACATTGAGTTTGCATCCAAATTAGGGATCTTATGGCCATAGGCCACACATTTTTTGAAACCAAAAGGTTTGAGTCCTGTAGAAAAATGGTTCAAACTACAAGTACAAAAATGAGCACAACCATAATAAAATGTCCTAAGTGCTCAACAAGGTCTATTAAAGAAAACTCCAAAAACTACACCTATGCCAATCAGAAAAGAGCACCAGTGGTCCAAAAGGGAAAATAGGCAAAAACTAGTTTGTAAAGATATATATCTATATATATATATATATATATATATATATATATATATATATATATGTATATATAAAATCACTTGGCTGAGGTGAGTCTGAGTAAAGGAGCCAACATTTGTTTAAATAAGCAGCAAACAAGATCTGAGTTAATGTTGGGTTGGGGATAGGAGGGGGAGACTGTGTTTATGGGGAGCAGTCTGAGCTTTGGATCCAAAGTCTAGAGTTGCCAAAGTTAGATCTGAGGACAGATTTGAAGATCCATATGTTGAGGAACAGACGGAAAAGATAACCTCAGATTTTGTGCTTTCCTCTTAAAGTATTCTGTGGACTTTATACATTAATACATTATGTGTATATGGGAAGAGAAAATGGATTACTTGCAGCATTTGTGAGCACATGCCTGAGGACGTTGCATTTTAGTTCTCTGCATCTGCTAGCTGGACTAACGAAGTGGTGCATAGATTCCAATCTTCATTCAGTATATTAGACCTGGCTGATACTCAATAACTTTTCAAATTTCATCTCTCAGTTCAAAACTTTTTTGTTTAATATTCTTACTCAGAGTCATGTGTATTGAATTTACAAACCACATTCTCCAGTTTCTTTAAAAAAAACTTTTTAATTCAAATTTCAAAATCTCACAAAAAATTATCATAAAAGTAGAATAGCATATTTTATTCATAATACTTCCTGATAAGTGGTTGTATTTAGCAGAGGCAATCTTTCTAAAGCTCTTTTCTTCTGTTAGTAACATAAATTGTGGTCTTTGATGTGTAAAGGATTCTCGCACATTAGTTCACATATTGCAGAAAGAATTCTTGACACCTTACTTGATATTCAAAGGTGGACAGTATCTGTTGTGTAACAGTCTGAATGTTAATGATGATAAAATTAGAGTAGCATGTGAAGTAACTTGCAGCTAATTGGATTTTCACAGAGTAAAACAGTTTTAGGGACCAGAATTGAAAGCCTATAGATACTATCAATGATAACTTGGATAAAATGGATATTTTGATCCAAGATGAGAGCAATTATGTGTATGGGATATTCAAACTTGTATATAAGAATATTTGGTGCTTAGACTGATAATTTGTAATAGACTTTTACCGCATGCTTTGTATGTTCTTTAAAAGGGAAAGTGGGATAAAGCCAGAGGCTCGTCTACTTTCATTTTGAGACTTTTTGAAAAAAAAATGAAATTGGGTCATGCAACAAAACTGCATCGGTTTGTTTTAACTTATTTCAGATGTCAAACAACTGTAGATGGTTTTGTTGGAGTTAATTCAAAGACTCTGCTGTCAAACCACTTTTACAGTGAGATTAAATATTTTTGTATTCACTTTCTCTACTTTTTATTGTGGAATCAGTTCTCAGAATTAGGACATCATCTGCATAAAATAAAGTCATATATGATGGCACAAATATCCTAGTAACATTTATAAAAAAGCAAAAGATCAGTCCTAATTATGAGTCCTGGGGAGGACGTGCTATGAATGTTGTCATGCTGGAAAGCTGACCACTAAATTAAATGATAAAATTGTCACCCCGGTAGCTGTTATCTATTCTAATATTGTCTCCAACACCATGCAACTGAAGCTTTTGAATGACTAGATGATACTCAAACATTAAAATGCTTTTTGTGATCAACGAATAGTCCTTCAGCAAACTTTGCTTATCCCCATTTTTATTTATTTACATTTCGTAACCGGCTAATGCCTGGCTGGGCTAAAAACAGAAGCTCATTTTCATCAGAGACCCAGGGAGAAAAGCTCCCAAAAAATAACAAGTTTACAAAATTCATACATTGGTATTGCAAGATCTAGTATTAGAAAGATTTATATGAAAGTTTACATAAAAATATAGTAAAGAGTAAAATCAAGTTTTCACAAGGTCCAAAGAGTCACACTTCAGGGCATACAAAAGTGTCAAATGTAGTATCAACCAAACAGCAATTTAAACAGACAATATTGAGTTTCGTAAGTGGAGACACAGCAGACAGGAAGTTTGTATGCTTAGCCAGGGTTAGTACAGGAGCATAGCTAATGATTGGAGAAGTAGTTTGTAAGGAGCTGTTTGAAGCTACGGGTATTGATTATAGATAGTAAATGCTATGGAAGGGAAGTTTTGGCTATTGAGTAGCTGTATAAAGAATCACCATAAGCATTGTGGGTTTTGACAACCTAGTTTTTTTTTCTCTGCAGACCTCAGTGAGGTAAGGTTGGAATAGGGTTGTACGAGGTTAGATATGGCTGGGCAACAGTCATGGTTATTATACATTTTTAATGAAGATAGTGTCAACCAAAGAATATATACCACACAAAGATTTTAGATCCGTCTTCTGATTGTTACCTGGGAAAGTCTTTTGGTGCAGCTTTTCCAATTGTGTTGATAAAATCATGTTAATTGCAGGACAGAGTTTGTAGATCCCTAGCCAAAAACAATAAATATTGATAAAGGCAAAAGTGTTTTGAAATGCAAGATATGGATGGCACTCCATTTGGCATGGACGCCACTTATATGATAGTCCAGAGTGTGGCATTCTTAATATGAAATAAAAGAACTTTGTTCTTAAAACAATGGGCTTTCTTTTCCTTGTGCCTTATTAGTTTTAATGATGTGTATATATTAATAACCAGTATCAGATGGCTTGAGTCCCCTATTATAAGCTATGAGCATTTTTGCACAAATGCAGGCCAGCCTGCACATATACTGCTGTGCTTTGAAATACAAAGAATTTCCATTTGTTTCACCTTTTTGATACATCCAGTTTCTGATGCTGATTCTGGTACAGACTGGGGGTATTGTATACTGAATATGAAAGAAAAAACGTTGCTGGATGCTACTGATGTTTAAAAACATAAAATAATTTATTCTAAATAAGAACAAGTACACGTAATGAGCGCTTTCGGGTTAATCCCTTCCTCAGATATGTATACAACAATGCATAGCCATTATTTAAAAAACATCCTACCCAATCATCTTTCAATAAAACACCCGCCTTTTTTTGAGCACAGGTTTGAGAGGGACCACATCATTCAACCCTGGATCCCTATGTGCTGTAAGTTCCAGGATCCATTTAGTCTCAGCCAACTCAGTGTTCAATGTAACATCCCCCCCCCTACTGGTCAAATACAAATTAACAATAACCCTGAATGAGAAACAATGTTGGGGATATCTCTTAACATGCCTAAATAATGCATTACTCTCATTGGCATTCCTAATATTAGACAAATGCTGAAGTATACGTTCTTTCAATTTTTGGTTCGTCTTCCCTACGTAGTAGCTTGGACATGAATTACATTCAGCTATATAAACCAAGTCTGTGGTATTACACGTTGCCCTCCCCTTGAAAACATACACTTTACCATTGTTCGGATGACAAAACTCCACACCTTTTTTAATGTGGGCACAAGCCTTACAATGACCACATGGGACGGTTCCTACTCTATCGATGACATTCCTTCTATTAATAAACCTCCCTTCCTTACACAGTACATCCTTCAAATTCTTGTTTCTTTTATAAACAAAATTCGGTCGTGTACCTACCATGTCCCTTAAGGAATCATCACTGGTTAAAATGTTCCAATTTCTACGTATAATATCACTGACTCCTCTAGTATCACTTCCGTAGGTCAACGTGATTTTACGGGTGTGTGTTTTGGCTATTGAGTAGCTGTATAAAGAATCACCATAAGCATTGTGGGTTTTGACAACCTAGTTTTTTTTTCTCTGCAGACCTCAGTGAGGTAAGGTTGGAATAGGGTTGTACGAGGTTAGATATGGCTGGGCAACAGTCATGGTTATTATACATTTTTAATGAAGATAGTGTCAACCAAAGAATATATACCACACAAAGATTTTAGATCCGTCTTCTGATTGTTACCTGGGAAAGTCTTTTGGTGCAGCTTTTCCAATTGTGTTGATAAAATCATGTTAATTGCAGGACAGAGTTTGTAGATCCCTAGCCAAAAACAATAAATATTGATAAAGGCAAAAGTGTTTTGAAATGCAAGATATGGATGGCACTCCATTTGGCATGGACGCCACTTATATGATAGTCCAGAGTGTGGCATTCTTAATATGAAATAAAAGAACTTTGTTCTTAAAACAATGGGCTTTCCTTTCCTTGTGCCTTATTAGTTTTAAGGATGTGTATATATTAATAACCAATATCAGATGGCTTGAGTCCCCTATTATAAGCTATGAGCCTTTTTGCACAAATGCAGGCCAGCCTGCACATATACTGCTGTGCTTTGAAATACAAAGAATTTCCATTTGTTTCACCTTTTTGATACATCCAGTTTCTGATGCTGATTCTGGTACAGACTGGGGGTATTGTATACTGGCAAGGATGATTAAAACTGATGCAAGAAAGGGTAAAAAAACTGGAAATCTCAAAATGAGAATAGATGTAGAAAGGATTATCCTGTTTCAACCTCATATGTAAAGCTGAGGAGAGTACTGCACAGGTGCTATCTTATCTTTTTGCCAATAGTTCTGAAACTTCAGAGAAAAATAAATCAGTATCCTTAGGCATCCCCAACATTCCAGCCAATAATAACTCCAAACACTGGTTAGCTTAATATTCATTATAATCCAAAGCCAAGCATACTGGTCAGTGTCTTCATGTTTAATTATTCTAGAAGGAAAGCTAATAAATTGCCAGTACATAGAAAAACTGCGTTTTGTTAGGGTTGTAATTATGCTGAAATTTAAGAAGAAATTTTATGAGATGGATTACTAGGTGGAATAGATAGGGGCAGTATTAAGTAAACAATCCTGATTTTTACATTTTATCATGTGACCATAAGCTAAGCTATAAACAGACATGTTTTTAATTGGTACACAAAACTACAGTGAACATATAGTAACAAGATTTACTGTCTGAGTGATGCCATTACCAATAAAAATTGTGGGGGTATGCTTTGTCCCATTAGATATCCTCACTTAGCTCAACATCATTTCTCTTTGCTCTTCTTTAAGTCTAGGTATGCTTTTTACCATCTGTGTTATTTTCTATCCGTTTTTAGCAAGCTCCATTTCTTGCTGATCCTACTTGTAGTGCTTTTTTGGGGTCTGCTCAAGTTGTTTATGCATGTCTTTAATCTCTTATTTGAAAGTTGTTAGAGTTTGTTGTATCCACTCATCTGTTTCTTGTTGCACGGTCATATTTTTATTGTAAAATGGGTGTTAGGGCTATGATACTTCAGAAGAGGCTCTCTATTGCTTTTTCTATACTTGCAGGTGCTTATCAGACTACAGCTGATAATGTCTTGTGTGTTCAGGCCTAGTAAATTAAGTCACAGTTTCTGCATACCCAGCATTAAGAAGCACTTTATATTATGCAGAATTTCAATCTATACTGCACAAGATTCATAGATATATATTGTTGCTCTCCAGACAGCATTCTTTAATGCCCATTAAAGTACAGCTTTCAGATATAGTATGTTAAACTCATGGCTTCCAGGCAAATTTCAGAAGTATTTGTTATAACTTGTTACAAAATGTTATAGGTACCTGTAAAATAAAACAAAAATCAGATAACTACAGCTCTGCGACAGTTCAGACTTCCCTACTGTTGAATAAAATTTCCTACTATTGAATAAAATATGAAACGTAAGTATCACTTAAGGTCTTCAGAAAGAGCAGTCACATAACAGTTTTCAACATGAGCGGCAAAGCTTTCATTGACTAATTTAAAAGGACATACATCACCCCAAAATAGAAATCAAGCTTAATGAAGCCAAAAAAAAGTTCAAGGAACATGTCTGCTTCCTTTACATTTTAAATATACTTTATTTTTAATATCCATTCACAATTTTCAAAATGATACACTTTTTATTTTATTAACAGTGGTTTGGTGCTTGTAACTGCTATTCAAGATAATTTCATCCCTTCTCCATCCCCTCTTTTCACTGGTAGTAACATATCATATCTTTCCATTCTTCACTAACTTTTTCTCCAGCACTTTCATTTTCTTCTGCTTTATACTTCTTACAATGTCCAGCAATCTCATACCCAGCCCCTTTCTAGCACTTGGTCCTTGTTTTAAAGTTTCTAGCTCTTACACTCTTCACTCGTGTAGCCTTTAGTCTTATTGCTCACACTTCCTTTTCCTGCCAGCTTGCCCCTCTTCTTTTCCTGTACCCCACATCCAAAATTTCATTCTCTCTCCTTTCTTTTCTCATCTCTCCATGTAAGGCCAGACTGTCCAGTCCAATTGCTTTTTTCCTCTTGGCCTTCTCCTCTGGCCTAATTTTACTGCCACTGCTCCATTTTGCTTTTCCTCACTCATTTGACCATTCCAGCCTGCTCATGCTCTCTAGTGTCCATCATTGGGCCACTGAATCCCAAGAGTCTTTGTATACAGTGAATCCTCTTTGGGGATGGACTCTGATGTCAACTATACCATACCTTATTGGTTCTTACTACGCTTATAGCCAAGGAGACCATCAAAATGCTCAGAAACATCATAAAATAGTAATGGGAGACTGTCATTGTCCTCCATTATGTAGATTTCCCCCATGTATCCCAGGTGAAAAATTGCAATCAACAATGCAGTCTGCTTTTAAAAGTTCATAGGTACTTATTAGGCATGCTGTTCAAGGGACCATTGAGGTGTCTAACTCAATTTCTCAAGGCAGTCTTTGGCTAAAGTCTTGTAGTAGTCAAATGGAGGCTGAGAGAATCAAACTCTGAACCATAGGAAAACTGACTGCTATCTGCTAGGGAACTGCTCTGCTTCATATGTAACAGCAGCCTATTTCACAAGTAGGGAATACATTGTGTTTGGTATCTGTCATACCCTTTGATAATGTGGCAGTACAGGTTTAAGTCATTAGAGAGGACTTTTGATTACTATTGAAGTTTGATTACTACTGTCTATTTAAATGAAGGCATTCAAGGGGTGCTGAGATATTCATAGCATGAGATCATGCAGTGGAAGGGCAAGGCAATCCTGCATGTCAAAGATGCCACCTTTGAGGTGATGAAGGAATGCCCTATCAATTATGTGACAAAATATCTAAATATGAAGTGCTGGAACAATAGAGGCATTTTAAAATAATATTATGACAGATGATTAGGTTCTCACTAAGAGCCATTAGAATTGCAAAGGACATAAAAGAACCATACAGTTGTCAAACAGATCCTGGCAAACAGCAAATCAACAAATGCTTAGAAGACAAGAAAATATAGCATTAAAAGGCAAATCTAAAACGTAATACATATAAAGAGTATATTACAACAAACAGGCAGTGAACCCTTAACTGGAAAAATGAATTAAGGGTACAAGTAGTGAATTCAACCATTTTATAATGAAGATGCTTTTAAGGAACATAGTAAAGATGAATATGCCAAACTGGGTCTGACAAGACTATTCACTAATAATTTAACATGAACAGGACTTTCTCTGAGGAAACTGTAAGACAGCAGATAGAACAGCACTCAGAGAGGGTAGGAGAGGGCCACGCTATCTAGTAGAAAGCAAGTCATCTGAACTTTACTAAAGTGAAACGGTACAGTGGATTATCAAAACTAGACCACCCAAAACATGCCTCTGTTCAGAAAAGGTGACCACTTCCTGTGATTCCGCTTGGGAATTTGTAAAGACGTAATGCTACTAAACAAATATTTCTTTGCTTGAGGGCTGTTTCCCAGTGCCCACACCCATAATCTTTAATTATACTTTCTCTAATATTACACAATCCCAGACATAAGGGAACAAATGTTATGCCCTTGTTATTCAAGCTGATGTAACGTCGGTGATATTTAGAACTAGATGTGAGGTTGAGCCCCACATCAGAGAGCAGCCCCCACATGCATAAATACTTTAAATATGTTTATTGTATTATGAGATTTAAAGATGGCCAGCAGGGTTGACAGAACTATGTAGCCAGTAAGTTCATTGTCAGGAGACCTGGATATGATAACTATAAGTAGACCTGATGAAAAAAAGGTACAGAAAGTTAGAGTTAAAGACAGGCTACTGGAAAAACATGCATTCCATGCACTATAAGATCCAGGGCATCCCAGCTTCACTGGGGAATGTCCTTCTGGATAAATCTGCCCTTTAACAAGGCTAAAGTTAGAGCTAGGAAGCGATTGCTTTCTTTTAGTAAACGATTGACTGTTTTTGCCAGTACAGTACCAACAAAGAAGCTGTAAACTTGGGTACTAAAATAACTATATTAGTAAAGGTAATCACTGGCCTAGTGAGACTACCCTGGTAAATAACATTGGCCTAGTGGGACTAACCTGCCAAAAAAGTGTAAATAAATAAATAAATCTAGATTGAGCACTGGAAGTAATTATACAATTAGGCTCACGTGACATTCAGAAATGCATGCACTGATTGTGGAAAACAATCAGCAAGTCCACTGAAACTAGAGCATTACTCATTGAGAGAGGTCTAGCTAGCAGATTTCTACAAAAATAGATTAACCCTGGCATTCAATAAACTCTGTGTAGGCTTAGCACGGTCTACATGGAGTTTACATATTAGCATGATGAACAGTTGCACTAACTGCACATCAAGAATACAAGTGCAGTTTCATGGCCAGCAATAGTGCTACTGCCCAGGAAACTGTGTAAAACAGTAGGAACACCTGCAGACATGTAATGTGGGATTGTACAGAAAGCCACAATTACCAGGATTTAATGTTTTGTTTTATTTATTTAACTTTTGTTAACTGGGAAAGTCCAACTTGAAATGAAGCCAATTTTCAACAGAGGCCCAGACACACATCTTTATAACATGGGAGGAAACCCAACTGAATGCAAGGAGGACATGCAGACTCCACACAGAAGGCACCCCAGCCAAGAATCAAGCCAGAGGACCTCTTGCTGTGAGGCAACAATGCTACCGCTGCACCACTATGCAATGCATACAATTCCAACACATTATATGAAAGTGTAGGCAGTGTAAAGTAGTGTGCAAACCTGTTTTAGGCATACTGAGTAAAAGTATTGCTAATGATTAGCAAGGGTACATAGACTGCATTAGAAATTCATAGTCTTGGGAAATGTGTGTATTGAAAAGGAGCACACACATAAAGTGTAGAAAATTGTAGGAATGAACACAGGGGAAGAGGACAGGTGAAACATGATAATGTACAGCAGATAAGGGCATGTATATGTACGTACACCCCAAAGACAAGACAGTTGTAGCATGAACAGTAATCACATATCTACATAATACAGTATGTATTGCTGTTTACACCTCCTCTGTGGGTATAGTCATATCATCACACAGTTATTTGTATATTATGTGACTGTCACAAATGGTGAGATATAGATGGAGAAAATTTTTCATCATATAAGCATCAATACATGATCATTGTAGAGGATATTTATCAAGGACTGTATATACAATAGAGGGTAGGTACATATTGTGAAGCTGTTCAAAATGAGCTGCCTGAATTAAGAATGTAATATCAGCAGAGGTCTCAACCAAGTGGAGCACATAGCAACAGGCTCATGGACTACAACAGAAAGAAACATGCACAATCATGGACAATATCAAAATAATACCACCATTAATCTGTGTCACTGACATAACATATGTGATTGTGAGTTATTATACATAGTTCTGCAAGAACACACTTGTGATTTATCAGTACTCTATAAGAGGAATCAAGCACACCATCCGCAAACATTAACATCTTTTGTAATTGTTAAGAGGGACATTGTTACACCTGTAGTTGAAATTATGAGCAATCCTGGCTAGTTGACAGGTTTTCATGGCATATATATGCCACAATCCACACTTTCATGAATGTAACCCATGCCATAAATGTTGTTATTCAGCTATGTATTTGATGTGTGCATCACAGGAATATGTAGCACGCATGCATCCTGTATAACACCTTGAAGGTGTTCTGCACTGTCATCTCCTAATGGTTACTTCATACAAAACAACACCAACTGGACAACCACGGCAGAATCTTCACTTATATAAAATATTTAATGAACAAAGAGGACAAACGCTTTCACAAATTGCTTCTTCAGATCCTTATAAAATCTTATAAAACAATAACATATTTAAAATGCACTACAACCAATCAAGAACACATACTGTCGGTGCCAAAATGACATCATGATCAACAATAAAATCTATTGCTTGTGTCTATACACCTTCAGTTTCCACCCATTTAAAATGGGCTTGATATTTACTTGACTATTCAGCCCTGGATGCCTGTGTGCTTGCATCCTAAGAATCCATTTAAGTTCCACTTGTTCCAGGTAATTTTTACAATCACCACCCCTCCTATTTTGATGTATCTGTTGTAGAATCCTGAAAAAAAATGATTTGAAAACTCTAACTGATGCTTTGCCTGGGCGTTCTTAATATCATCCTTCCTCATGTCTGACAAATGTTTATATACCCTGTCCCTAAGCCACTGTGTGGTTTTCCCCATGTAAAAACATGGCCATAAGTCTCATGTGGCTAGTTATACTAACTGTGTAGTAGTACAGTCAGCATAATACCTGGGTGTAAATTCAAAAGCTAAGGTAGGATGTCTATATGTTTGTTCGTTTGTTAGGACCTTACAAACGCTGCAGTGTCTACATGGATAAGCCCCTGTTCATTGCCCATGTTGTCCCATTTGCCTTCTTTCATCACATAACATTTGTTAAGACTGCTGTTCCGATATGTAAAATTCGGTGTGTCCCCAATTAGACTATTAGTCTTACTATCCAAGGTCAATATAGAGCAATGTTTCTGAATAATGTTTTTCACTATCTTATTGCTGCTAGTGAAATTGGTCACAAAGGAGGTCTGTTGTTTCTTCTTATTAGTTCTAGTGGTACCAGCACCCTTGTCACTCTCCAACTTCAATGTGTCCACAGTCATTAAATGATTGTGGCCAGAACTCAGCAACATGACGTTCGACACATCCACAATCCACACTTTCATGAATATAACCCATGCCATCAATGTTGTCATTCAACTATGTATTTACTGTATGCATCACAGGAATATGTAGCACACATGCATGCTGTATAACACCTTGAAGGTGTTCTGCACTGTCATCTCCTAATGGTTATGCATCAAAAAGAATACTTAGGTATGGCCAATACGTTCTGAGGGAGCTCACTGTGGCAGAAATTATATACTTGAGTAAATCATCCCTGGAAGATGTGTTGGGAGGTACAATCAAAAGAGTGCATTGTACTCAATTATTGGTGTGATGAGGGCTGAGAAGAATGGGACTATAATGCTTTTTCATGTGGATGACCCTCACATACTCAGGAATTGTGCTACATACAAGGAATTAGTCACCACTGTGGGTGCATACTAGTGGACATTCCACATACCATCTACCTGAGTACACAGGTCATATACCAATTGGTCTGCTCATAGGGGTGTGCTGTCTATATTGTGATTAGCTTGTGCATTTTCTTTCATAAAGGAAGTAATCTCCCATGATTTTTGTTCCTCTACTGTGTCCCCTTGGCTTTGACAACAATCCTTTGTGTGTGTTAATAATGTCTGCATTATACTAATACAATACTTGGATTCAATAATTGTCCACAATTTGAAGTCCTCCACAAAGCTAGTTAGACAAAGGATGTGTAAGTTAGTCTTAATTTTTGAGACTGAAATACTGAGCAGTAAAGGACCTAATACAGAACCCTGAGGTATGCACTTAGCACTGGACTCTAGTTAGAGGTGACTTCACACACTTCAACATTCTCTGTCATGTATGTAACCCAGTATTCTACCAACTTGGTTATGTAGGTGTTTATGCCCACACAAGACAGTTCTCTGTTATATCTGAGTGTGGATTTCTGTTCCCCGTGCATTGGCCAGGTCAAGTTATAAATGATGATAGTGTTTTCCCCATGCATGCCCTTTGTGACCATCTTGAAGACATTAAACAGATATAACAGACATGATGAATTCTTAACAAATCAATCATGGGTTTGGTACGCAGTTGTGAGATTACCTGTGTCCTTTCTAAGGTCCATGATGACTCATTGGTCTGCTTCACAGATGAGGAGAGTCAGGAGTATTGGTCTATAACTCCATGCATAAGGTGATGGTCCACCCCAGTCAAACAGATGCATGTTGCTGTACACCCTTCTACAACAACATAGGCTGTCTAGAGCGTGTGTTGGATTAGGTATCCAACTGGGTCTGCTAGGTCAGGTTTTTATGTCATGCTATAGGCAACATATGATGTTGTCAGGGCCCATTGATTCTTTGTTATTAACCATAGAGAGTGCAGAGCTGACCTGTCCTCCTGAGAATAAAAACTGAGTAATGCTCGCATGTATTCTTTGGCTGATGGCCAGTGGTGATAGGGGGAAGTGTGAGACAAATTGCCAGCTTGCAGATTGTCTATATTATCCAGTTGAATATGTCTGGTGGCATCCACAAAGAGCTCAGTGCTTACTTGTGTATTTCCCTTAACATTACAAATGTATTGAAATAAATGATTTGTGAAAAGACCTTTAAATACAGCCTTGGCCATGCATTACATTCTACACAATGGCACTGTTCAGAGAGTCATGCAGCTGTTCCAATGTCATTTAATAAATTGTACAACATATGCCTATATGTGTTTCGTGGGAAAGCTGTGTTTGAGCAGCCTGATGCATATAAGGACACATTACAGATCAGTTGTTTGTGGCACATGCAGAACATTTCCTGACACAAATGCCAATATTCACACAATGCTGCTGCTGACCACCTCAGTGATCCTTCGGAACAGCAATTTAGCTATACATACAATAAATTCTACAAGGTTGCAATTCAATCAAAACCTGTGGTATTGTTCTGTATATCACAGCATTGCAATATGTGGATAAAACAAGACTTACGTGCCCATGTAATCAGTATGAATTTATACTAATGTCTGTCACAGAGCATTTAATGATGGTAAGTAGACACATGTACACCCATGCCCTATTGCAAGTATCTCTGTGATGGTGGAATGAGAATTCTGTAGAGTGTTGGGAGATGAATTTCCCAGGCCCATGCTTACACTTATCAAGGGTATCAGAACTTGTCAGAATTTGGGATGCATGGCTAGGCTTAAAAAGGCCCTAGTGGTCGTTAGCCTAGTAAACACCTATGAACATATGACTCTGTTGATCTACCCCACTACAACTACTTATGTCTTAATAAGCCTACAATATACATACATTTGTATGATACCATGTCAACAGTTCTGGGGAGGCATATTACTGCAGCTGTTATAGGATATAGGAGCATGTAATGAACTGGCAGCAATGGACATCAATACATTAGCTCACATTACAGAGTGTAATAACCTCTTGTAGGCATACTGTACATCCATACCTCAACATAGCATGTACCAATGACAGCAACATACACATGTCCAATGTTTATAAGTTCATAGAATATTATCAAGCTAACTATCAACATTGCATAAATACTAGTCATTATTACACTATTTAAAACAAACTCCATATATCTGTCCAATGGAAGACAGTAAGAGTACCGTGCATATGTGTGTGTTTGTTGGATTGCATTACATACTGCCACTGTCCATATGGGACATGCGCACCACACCCTATGTGCAGTGGTCTGGAGATGATTTGCAGAGGCTCATGGAAGGACCCTGCTTCATGATGTGTGTATGCATATTTGACAGTAGGACATCATCCACTCCTCTGCAGGAAGGATGTCATGAGACCAGAGGAAAAAAAGAGGATGGTGGATGCATGGGGCTACATTAAAGTTCTCCTAAGTGGTAGTCAAATATAGACAGAGTAAAAAGATCATACAGTGAGCGTAATGCACTACCAATCACACACACTGCAGTAGATTTATTATTAAATGTTTTATACCTTTCATTGTGGCTGGTCTTTTCTCTAACATCTTGAGAGTACTTGTGCTTATTTTAGTGATGCCTTGGCCACACTGAAAAGCTTTGCTGTTTTTGTTACACTCTGCTATTTATATTAGTACTGGACACCCTTGTAAGAGCCTGAGTAGCTGGCTGGTGGCAGCATGTGAGTGTGTAAGCTACTTGAAAGTGGGACACACTGCTCCAAAGTGAGTCTTGTTTGGGATCTGGAGAGACAGAGAGTCCAGTCACAGGTCTGGAGCATGTTCCCTGTGTGTTCTTTGGGTAAACTGTGCTTGATACAGAGAGCTGCATCTGAAAATACTGTGTAAATTCATTTTTGTTTTTAGTGCTCATCTCTCACCAGTGTCAGTGGTGAGGATTGACGCTCCTGGATTACTGGCCAAGGGTAGAGAAATAGTCACATATTGGTGTCAGAGCAGTGGGATATTAACTGAACTCCAGTAGCGTGTGGGCAGTTGTTACTGAAAGTGTGTGTACTCTCAATAGCCACAAGGTAAACATTCAGAGTTTCATTTTCACAAGTTTTATTCATTTTTGTTAGTTTAGTCAGAGAAAGCAGGTAAAAATGTCAGCAGAGGATTATGGTCAGCTGACAAAGAACCAGTGGGCCAAGATGTGTGAAGCCAAAGGACTAGTGCATGCTAACAGGACTAAAGAGGAAATGATTTCAGCTTTAATTGCAGCTGCAGTGAGGACCAATGGCTAGAAGGGCAACCAATCTGGTGATGGGGATCTTTATAAACAGGACAGTTCACCTTTTCCTCAGAAGACTTACAAATCTATCTGGAGTTAGAGACTTGAACTGGAGGCTGAAGAAAAGGAGAAACAGCATCAGCATGAGAGGGAAATGATGACCCTTCATTGGGGTCATGGAGGTAATGAGGAAGGGAATAACCAGATCCCAGAAACAATAATGGTCAGTAAGTTTTTTCCACAGTTTGCAGAGAGGAATGGCTTTGATAGTCTTATTCATATATTTGAATGAGTATGTAAACACGATAATGTTGACCAAGAGCTCTGAGCATGGTTCCTGACCCCCTTACTCCATGGGAAAGCTGTACCTTCTGTTTCTAAACTGTCTGATGCTGCTTATTTAAACCATGACAGAGTAAAACAATCTTTATTGAACTGTTATTAGTTAACCCCTTACAGAAAAAAAGTTTTGTGAGCATGGATGCAAGGCTGATGTAAGTGTATGTGATTATGTTGCTGAGTTAACGCTTCTATTCATAGATGAGTGAGTGGGTGCCAGGTCACCCCTTTTGAAAGATTGGCAGATCTTTTGGTGAGGAAACAAGCCCTTGGTACTATGCCTGAGGACATGAGAATCTGGTTGGCAGGCCAGGAGTGTAACTCTACAAATGAGCTGGAGAGAAAAGGGGATCTCTACTTAGCAAGCACAGCATCACTGCATAAGAAGGGGATACACAGTGCTGCACATCGCTATAAGTGAACACATGGTGGGCATCTTAAATCACCCCAACAGACTCTACTAGTAACAGAGGAAGCCGCTAATTCACCTACATGGCCAGGATCAGGAGTTAGATATTTTAAATGTAACCAGAGGGGCCATGTACCATACAAATGTCCACTGAAGCAAGGCGGGGAGCAAAAGGTGAGGGAGCCAGTAAGTAGGGATAACAGTGTGCCAGTAGCAAGCTGTCTGGTGACAACAGGAGTACCAAAATATGAATGTAGTTTGCATCCTATTTTAGTGGATCGAAAATAGGCCACTGCTAAGAGAGACAGCCTCTGACATAAATATTGTGAAGCCTGCAGTGGTTAAAGTGGAGCAGTTACTTGCCTGGGCAGTCCACTCCAATCAGAGCTTTAGGAGGGATCCCATTTCAAATAACTTTGGCCAGGGTTCACCTTGACTGAGAGAGTGGAAAAGGAGCAATCAGGTAGCAACCTGACTTTGAGGGTATGCCTGCAGATGTCTTGTTAGGGAATTATTTTGATAACACAGTGCCTTGTGTATATGCAGTTACATGCAGTAAGTCTTGGAGACAGGCATGAAGGTCTGGTAGCCTGGGGGAGACCCAGACAGACCCCACACCTGAAGCTGGTGCTGGTGATCTAGCTATTACAGGAAGTGAGCTACCACGTAGCAGTGAGCCTGAAAGTGAGCCACAGCTGCTAGTAGGTACTGATGTTCCTGTGGACAGGGTGGCTGCAAGAACAGAGATGAGTGTTAGTACCAAGGCTGAAAGTGACGCACCACTATTAGAAGATACTACTCTTCTTCAAAGGGGAGCTGGGAGAGGTTACAAAGATAGAGCTGAGACAGGCTCAGTTTTTGGACCCTACCTTATGAGGCTTGAAGGAAGTAGCTAAGGATTCACCTGATGCTCAAGGAAAAGGGGAGTCTGTATACTGGAACAAAGGGTTACTTTATAGAGAGTGGACCCCTAAGGAAGGGCTAGAGGGTGAGGTAATACAAAAGTTGGTAGTGCCCAGAGTCTACCATCTGGCATTTTAGCCATAGCCCATGACATTCCTTTTACAGGTCATATGGCCATAAACCATACCAAAAGACAAATTATGCAGAATGTCTATTGATCTAGGAGTGCAAGGGATGGAACAGGGTACTGCATGACCTGTGAGCAGTGCCAAAAGGTAGGCAAGGCAGGGGAGAAGGTCAAAACTCCTTTGCCTTTCCCTGCGATTGGAGAGCCATTTTGGAGGGTAGCTGTGGATACTGTGTGATCTTTGAGTACCCCAAGTTCCACAGGGAAGAAGTATATCCTGGTGGTAGCAGATTAGATACCCTGAGGTGGTGACTCTGTCTTCCAGAGAGGCAATGAAGATGGCAAGTGCTTAATTAGAGACTTTCAGCAGTGTACATTTCCCAAGAGAAATAGTGACTGACAGAGGAGTCAATTTCTTGTCAGACCTATTGGCTTTTCTGTGGAAGCATTGTAGAGTGAAGCACCTGAACACCCCTACCATCCCCCAGTTTAATGGTCTTGTAGAGAGGTAAATTCTATACAAAAGACCATTATATTGGGCATTTACAGACCATTTTAAGAGAGAGTGGGACAAATATTTGCCCTATCGACTCTTTGCATACAGAGAGGTACCCCAGGAATCCAAAGGTTTTTCATCCTTTGAGTTGCCATATGGGCATAGGGTGAAGGGGTCTTTAGATTTCATGTGTGAAGAGTGGGAGAGTGAGTGTGAATCCCACAAGGAGTCTGTTGTAGCATATGTCCCAAACCTCAGCACAAGGCTTAGGGAGCTCATGGGTTTGGCCCGGGAGAACCTGGCAGGAGCCCAACAGTAGACAAAGGTCTGGTATGACAGGAACCCTCGAGCCTGAGAGCATGCTGTGAGACAGCAAGTTATGGTGCTCATTCCTGTCAACACAATAAGCTGTAGTCAGATTGGGAGGGATCCTTCAAACTGTTAAGGAAGGTCAGTGATGTTAGCTACATGTAGAACTGCTAGGCAAGAGGCAGGGGCACAAATTGTACTATGTTAACATGATGAAGGCTCAGCATGTCAGGGAGGTCCTGAGCAGACTGCAAAATGCAGAATTGACCATTAAGCCCAGTAAGTGTCAGGTGGGTTTGGCAGTGGTCTCTTACCTGAGACATAAAGTGGGGAGTTGTAAGATTAGACCAGGACCTGCCAAACTGGAAGCAACTCAGAGTGGCCTGCCCCTGTTACCAAAAAGCAGGTGAGGGCATTCCTCAGGACAGCGGGGTACTATAGAAAGTTCATACCCAACTATAATACAATAGCTACTACCCTCACAGACCTGACAAGGAAAAATAGGCCAGATAAGGTAGTATGGACCACAGCCTGTGAGCAATCATTCCAAAAGCGTAAAAGGGCTTTGGGTGGACCCCCTGTGTTAGCCAGTCCAGATTACAAAAAATAATTTGTTGTGCTGGTAATGCTTAAAACCATGGTGTGGGGGATGTAATCAGACATATTTCCTTAGAGGGAGAAGAGCACCCAGTTATATATCTCAGCCGCAGACTCCAACCCAGGGAAGAATGTTATTCACCTGTAGACAAAGGATGTCTAGCCATAGTATGGCCACTGCAGAAACTTCAACCTTATCTGTATGGAAGGAAATTCACTGTGGTTACAGACCATAATCCCTTAACGTGGCTACATATAGTCAGCCAGCAAAATGCCGAGTTATTAAGGTGGAGCCTAGGGTTGCAGGCATATGACATAACAGTACAGCACCATACTGGGGTTAACAATTCCAATGCAGATGGACTCTTAAGATGGGGTATAGGTTAATGTGTTACCAGATAGGCCCATTTCTCTCAAGCAATGTTTTTCCAGGCTCACTTGAAAAATTAGCTTGAGTTTCCAAAGGGTGGGGAGAGACGTGATGATGTGATGTATTGCAATCTGTAGGGAGAATAGGGCAGTGCATTTGGCTATCACACTGACTTGTACAGATGTTTGTGTTAAAATGCATCAACAGCATTATTATAACTGATGAAATGTTTATGTTTAAACAAATAATTCTGGAAGGGAAAAGAAGAAAATTTTGAAACTATCCTATAGCTTTCAGAAAAGATCTTAGCAAAGCTCTGAGGTTGTATGGTACCAGAGTCAGGTGATCAAATGTGATGTCATTCTCTAACCAGCACTGAGAGAATGGAACTCTCATAGCAGTTTGTTTTGTTTTCTTTGGAACCTGATAAAAAAGATCTATGTCAGTTGGGTTCAGTTCAGCTTAGTTAGAAGCTCATCACCTTGCCTTGTGGAAGTAAGCATCTCAGCATCTAATCTTGCCTTTCTGTAAGTTAGCTAGGGAACAGTTATTCTTTAGACAGTCAGAAAATAGACTGAGATTAGTTAAGTATTCTTTTTCTGCATCTGTTTGAATCTGTCCAACTGCGTTATTTTTAATTCTCCTGTGATTGAAACTCTGGTGTTTACTGTACTTAGATATTTATTATTATCATGTTTTCTATTTTATTATTTATTAATAAATAGTTTATAGCTTTCACTGTGGCTGGTTTTTTAGAGAATACATTTAACATCTTGAGAGTACGTGTGCTTATTTTTGTAATGTCTTAGCCACTCTGAAAAGCCTTGCTGCTTTTGTTACACTCTACCATTTATATTAGTATTGTCTTTACTCAGTATAATTGGATACCCTTGTAAGAGCCTGAGAGTAGTAGACTGGTGGCAGTGTATTTACCTTATAGTTTGGGCAGAAGGGGTACAGCTAGTAAGTCTGTATCAGCCATTCTCAATGCACGTGTGTGTGTGTGTGTGTGTGTGTGTGTGTGTGTGTGTGTGTGTGTGTGTGTGTGTGTGTGTGTGTGTGTGTGTGTAAATCAAATACCCAGGTGTGGCTGTCTCAGCTATTTGGAAGTGGGATACAGTAAATCAAATACCCAGGTGTGGCTATATCAGCTATTTGGAAGTGGGATACAGTGATCTAAAGTGAGTCTTGTTTGTGATCTGGAGAGTCAGAGAGTCCAGTACCAGGTCTGGAGTATGTCCCTTCTGGGCTCTTGGGGGAAATTGTGCTTGATGCAGACAGCTGCATCTGAAAATACTGTGTAAATTCATTCCAGTTTTTAGTGACCCTCTGTCTCTCACTGGTGTCAGTGGTGTGGATTGAGGCTCCTGGATTACTGGCCCAGGGTAGAGAAGCCATCACAATAGCATCATTCTATGTGGAGAGGAGCATGTTGGGAGGAGTGTCTGATATGGATGTGGAGTCACATGTCTGTTAAATTGTTTCCTGGTTGTGGTGATCTTTGTTTTAAGATGTCTGTTAAATTGTCTCAAAAGTGATATTTGGATGTATGTGCACTCAGATTGCCTGTTATCAGATTATAACCCCTATATATCTGCATAAAACAGCTTAGAACACAGTAGTTAATGCTGCTTCCACAGCACAGGATTGGCTTGAAGACTGTTAGAGTGATTGCTGTACATGATTACATCATCAGTGTATGTTGCAAGAAGATGTTTGGAGGAGGGTCTGACACTGCTGTGAACAAATGCCATTCTAAAAATGTTAACATACATTTTGTTGAATGCACACACAAACCAGGGGGCCACAGTGAGAGTAGAATATCTACCTGACAATCTACAGAGCAACATACTTAATACAAGTGCCACAGCACAAGTCTAAATTCTACACTGGCAGACAACACTTTATAGCTAATGACATCTGGAGTGTCTGTTGAGAAGAAGCTGGTAGGAGTGTCTCACATGCTGGTCTAAAAATGGTCTTTTGAATGTCAACCAAGTGAGCACTAACAGACACACAACAGTTTACCACAGTGAGAGTAGAACTCCTCACAAAACATTTTAGAAGCATAACACATAACATAAGAACCACAGCACAACTCTGGCTTCTGTAGTGTCAGACAAAAGTTTATAGCTGATGACATCAGAAGTGTCTATTGAGAAGGCGATGGTAATAAAAGTCTATCACATGCTGGTCTAAAAACATTTCTTGAATATCAACTAAGTGAACACAGACAGGTTGACTACAGTGAAATTAGAACCTATACTTTACAGAGTATGCCATCTAGGTAAGTCAGTACTTAACGCAAGCACCACAGCACAAGTCTGACTTTTACAGTGCTGCTGGACAACTTATAGTGAATGATATCATCACTGGATGTTTGAGAGAAGATATTGTGAGGCCTGTATGAAATGGATGGGTAGCCACGTATGACTGTCAACACATTTAAACTCCATGGGACTCACTTGCTGATACCAGTATAGACAGTTACACTTTTTTGAGTGCACACATAAGTTGCCCACAGTGAGATTAGAACCACTACCTAAGTAAAAGCACTGTACTTAAAGCAAGTTCCACAGCTCAAGTCTGACTTTTACAATGCTGTTGGACAAATTATAGTGCATAGCATCATATGTTCAAATGTTCATAGGTTTGTACCAGGGGTCTGCAACTTGCGGCTCTGGAGCCGTATGTGGCTCTTCCACCCCTCTGCAGTGGCTCTGTAGCTTTGAAAAATAATGGCCACTATACTGCACAACACTCACACTCACGCACACACGCTCTGAGAGCGATCAAGCAATCCCAACAAAGGAACAAAAATAGGGATGGATTTTAAATATTGCTCTTATAAACTTCATTCTTTTATATTTAGTATACTAACTATATGTACAACTTTATATGCTGTGTTATCTTCATTTTAGGGATCAAATAGGTTTTGTGGCTCCCAACGAATTTTATTTGGTGGAAGAGGGGCCAAAATGGCTCTTTTGATAGTGAAAGTTGCAGACCCCTGTACTAAGCCAATGGCCCTGGAGCCTTTATAAGCCTAGCCCATAGGATTACCCTGGCATTGTGCCACCTAACCTTAGTTTCCAGTGCCTTTGTTGAGCAGAGCCACTGGAGTGATCCCTGGGGTGAATTTTTTATTTCCCATCTACTCATCAATATTTCTCTTGAAGAGGGCCAGTGAGGTGCTCTGCTTGACATGTATGGGAAGTCTATTCCAGAGCATGAGCAGTCTGTGGGTTATAAACCTGTCCCTCCAGCATGTTCTGTTAATTTTGGTAATGAGGTTGAGGTCTCTGGAGCATGTGGTGCAGACATATTTGGATTTCTTTAGATGTAGCATTTCTAACTGAGCTGGGTCAGACATGGCTTTGCAAGTCAAGCAGAGATCACCTCTTAGTAGACGATATGAGACAGAATAGCTGGAGTTTTTTGAATCTATCTATGTAGGCTTAGGATCCTCTTTGTGAGGTACTTTTGTGGCCTTTCCACCTGTTGCATGTGTCTAGTGAGGTCCATGCCAAATGATGCATTATACTCGATGATTGGCCTAATGAGGGAAGAGTAGAGAGAGATGATGACCTCTTTTTTCCTGGATACAAAACCCTTGGTAATGAGATGTGCCCATAGAAGAGCTTTCTGACCACAATGGCAATGTGGTAGTTGAAGGAGAGGTTGCTGTCAACCTGTGTCCCCAGATCTCTTATAACACCTTCAGTGCTCAGTGGGCTTCCATTAATGTGGTAATTAGTGGGAACTGGTTTTTTTCCCAAAGGGGATGATGATGATGCATTTTTTGGCATTAAACTTTAGGCCATGTCATTGGTCTCAGTGAGGCCTTTCCATATGTCTACATTATTTGCAGAGTTAATAATGGCTCCCAGCTTGCAGTCATCTGTGAACTTGGTCAGCCAGAGTCCCTCATGTTGGCCTGGACTTCTGAGAAGTAGATGCCAAACATGAGAGGACCGAGGACCAATCCCTGTGGGACTCCACTCGTGACTGGTCACCAGTCTGACTTGGACTCCACTACTATCTGTGAGCCAGTTTGCAGCTCACCTAGTGATACAGGGGTTGATGCCTAGTTTGGTGAGTTTATCAATAATTCCTGAGTGGGGAATGGTATCAAAGGCCTTGGCTTAATTGAGGTAGGCTGTATGAACTGCATTGGCCTCATCCACAACTCTGGTGACTGACTCAAACAAGTCAACCAGGTTGAGAAGGCATAATCTACCTTTCACAAAACCAAATTGCGTGGGATCTAGAGTTTGAAGATTCCCTGCATCCATGTTAATCGGGTCCATGATGATGCGCTCCATAGCCTTACATATCAGAATCATCAGGCTAATGGGCAAATATATAGTTCATTAATTTAAAAATGCAACATAATTTCAACAAAATTGGCATGCATGTCATGTCATTAACTTAATCTATATTATTTGATCAAGCATATCTGCGATATTTGCATATTGTAAGGATTACTTGAAATAATCATCAATTATAGTTTGTAGTTGTTAGAAAGTATAGTTAAAGTAAAAGTAAAATTATTTTATTTATATCATTGTAATTTATTGTATGTCACATATGACTGCACTAATTATTTCTTTTTTTTTTCTCTTACCCCATCCCTTATCTCTCTTTTTTATTTTTATATGTATGTTCATAACATTCTGCTGTCATCAATTTCTGCAAACTCATAAAATAATTTACAGTACAGAGAGGTAGGCCAACCAGTGTTGCTCAGCCTGCTCCTGCACCAATGCCCAGTACATCTGGTACCCAACCTGCCACTACTGCCTCTGCAGCCCCTGCACTACCTAGGCCCTCCACATCAGATAGCATTACCTTGGCAGCTGGTGCACTGGTACCCTCCAGAAGTATTGGGAGAGGTAGCAATTTTGTCACCTGCCAGGAAATGCCAGCCATGGTGTTGCATGAGGTCATGGAAAGAACTTCAGCAGCAACAGCAGTGTCAAGCAAAGCACCTCACTGGCCCGCTTCAAGAGAAATCTTGATGAGTGGATGAGAAATAGAAAGTTCACCCTGGGGATCACTGCAGTGGCTCTACTTGATAGAGGCACTGGGAACTAACATCAGGCTGCATGATGTCAGGGCACTTCTATCGGCTAGGCTTGTAAAGGCTACAGGGCCATTAGCCTAGTACACACCTATGAACATATGAACCTATGTTTATTAATGGGATTTGAACCCACAACATATGAAAACACTATTACAATTAACTCCTTCAGATGGCTGGAGTTACAGACTAAAGCATGCATGCTTGATTTTACAGTCAAAATATGCATGCTTAATGTAATAATAATGTATTCAAGAGCAATACTTCAGCTAAAATAATTGTATTCTGTTGTGCTGCATACATACCCCTTGCTTCTCTTATTCTTTCCAAATGCTCTGCATGGGCATCTCTGTTCACTGCTATCTCCTGGCAGCTGTAAGAGAAAAATGGGAGAAAAAGAGAAGAGAATTATGCATACCAGTCTTGGCTATATCCAACTTTCTAGCTAATTTTAAGCATTATTATCTGTATACTTACACAACTGATGGGATGTCAGCAGTCCTAAACTCATCTATCCACTGGTTGAGTTGTTCCTGCATGC
Source organism: Protopterus annectens (assembly GCF_019279795.1). Lineage (NCBI taxonomy): Eukaryota > Metazoa > Chordata > Ceratodontiformes > Protopteridae > Protopterus > Protopterus annectens. The sequence goes on from NC_056729.1 coordinate 598,216,707, forward strand.
ACTTTTTCAGGTCATTATAGTGGTGCTTACATTGCCCTCCAGTATGTGGAATGCCAGTCCACTGGAGACATGTTTGGCTAGACTATTCCAAGCCTCCAAATTGTATTGAGATCCAGTATTGTCCCCCTGCAGTAGCCTATGGCTGTGGTACTTCACAAGGAGTGCAATGAAAATTCTGGAATCCTCCACACCCTCACCTTTGTGTCCTAAATTGAGAACCTTTCCTTCAAGCTATTGCCATGTCCATACAGGTCCAATAGCAGCAGTTAGTGTTTTCACACCAATTTGAGATATTGTATTTTAAAGCAAGTGTGCAAGCATAAACAACCATGCCAACCATGTTTGCATGGTGTTAAGTGGAGAGCAACAGTGCCAAACACAGAGAAAGGCAGTTTATGAACTAGGAAGGGTAATGTGTCAGTTAGCATTATTTTTTTTTTTGTTTTGATGCTTCTGTAACTGTTAGTTGACTTAACTTTGCAGACATGTAGTAAGGGCATAAATTTTATGACCCACATTTTTGAGTCTTTACACACTGTTGAAAGTAATTTGTACAGTGTGGGATTCAAGCCTATGTAAAATAGACAAAGCATATCCTTTCATATGGGTGTTTTTTCATCCTTGCCACAGAAGATGTGCTTGCCAGATATACTCATTAATTCTATATACACAGGACAGAGTGAGGGGTTAATCATGTATGTGTGTGACCTGACAAGGTCATACAATCGTGTGTGTGTGAGACTGTCATTGAAGTATGATGACCATCCCAAGCCAGAAAAGACAACTGTAATTACAGAAACATAATTATCAGTGTACCCTTAGTCTCACATATAATTAATATGACCTCCAGTGCTATACATAGCTATTGTTAGGTATAATTATATTTACATTGTTCTTTATTTTTTTTAAATTGAGTGGACAAGCATTAATAAAATTGTGTGCTAGATTAGAAACTCTCTCACCTGTATTGTGAGCATTAACTTATACCATTTGCTACAAGGAAGGTTGTGCTACAAGAGTAATTTTTACATTCATTACTATGCAGAATGCTTATTGCAACTGAGACCTTGTTTGTCTGACCTCCTCATTAGTTATACATACACATTACAGATCTGAGTGTTTGACCATGTATGTGTGCGACATGAAAGTTCAGAAAATAAATGTTTAATTGTACAACCATAATTCTACTGATACACACATTTACACTTTTGGTATTATATCTGATATCCTGCGTATGCTCAATGCCCCTGTAAAGCTAGTATTTTCTGTGTGTAATTATTTTTCTAATGTTCATTTTTATTTAACATAAACTGGAACAGCAGTAATAAAACTTTGGCCTTTGCTGTATTAGAACCCTAGGCTCATCAGTATTACTGCCCTTAATTTACACCTGCTGCCACAGGAACAACTAGCTGCATATTTTCATTTCAGTACAATTGTATGTGTACTGATTGCCACTCAACACTGTCTAGCTTGTTTGCATGGTGGCAAACCACATTTAATAGAATGCATCTCTTTTGAAACTGACAAGTGTCTCCTTAGTGTCTGCACATGTTCTGGACCTGCAGGTGCTGCTTGCCATCGTGCAATACTGATTAGCAGGTTTGTGTGATGGAAAGCAAAAGTGGTAGCAATGTATCCATTTTGAACAGGATAATGTCTGCTTGTTGTCTGGGACATTAGACCGGGTTTGTGCAAAGGTAAGAGATGTGTAAATGTGACAGGCAAAGCTAAACATGCATTACTCTTGTAACAAGTATTTATTAGGTTGCATCATTAAAGGGTAAATGTGGGACTTGAACCATGATCTAAATATACTGTATGTCTCATAATGCTTCCCAAGTGTACTACATACATACTTTACTCACAGTTGTAATTTATGTAGTCCCTTTCACACAAATAACTTCACATTAAATGTAATGTATTTATCCATTTCACCATGTTTGTGCTAAGCCACATGTCACTCAAATATTAATATTATAAAAAAAGGAAAAAAATGAAAACATTACAAAATACATTTTAACACACAATGCATCTTTTACACAACTCTGAATTTGAACTGCCAGACTGCTGAGCCTACAAAACACAGTAAGGGGATTTTATATCTTTTACCACAGAAACAGCTTTGTAGCAGGACTGAAAATCATTGTGCATATAAGCAAGTCCCATTTCCACCACAGTATTTTAAAGACATATAACACTTGTACACTTTCAGTTGTTTGTACATGTGTTGTTTACATGTTTAGTACAATGAATGATCACACAACCGTTTATGAGTATTGTTTGCACTAGTGCAGCTGTGTCTTCTCTTTATATTGTGTTCATTCTTCTCTTATGTAAGCAATACTCTCACACATGCTGTCTATAGGGCATTTGCAACATTGTCCTTAAAACGTATGACATTATTACATGACAGCAGAAAACATTTTTCATTAAAAAAAGGAGGCTTTGGCTATTATTGCACAGAAACTGTGAACTGTGTTCATTTCCATTTTAAAGCTTATTGCAATTATTTATACACAACTACATTACACAACGTATTCTGGCTGGCACACCTACTGCAGGTAGGGAGTCTGAATTGTTGTTGTGCATTTCTTCAATAATCATTCACATTTGCAATCCATTAGCAGCAAACATTGAAGTAGTGCCTACACTATGTTTATGTCTGCTAAGCAAAACCAAAAGTCAGGGATTCAACAATTCGAATGAATTCACATCTCATTTTCATCTTCAACATGCTCAGAGACCCAATGCTACACCATAACAAGGTAACCGTGTAGCTAGGGAACTTGAAGGTGAGAAGACTTGTGCATTTCTAGAACACAGTGGATTGATAATTCATTTTGATTTATCTACTCAGAAGGCTTCTGTTGTTTCTGAGGTTGTATTTTTCAAGTACATGCTAGATTTGTTAACCTGTTACACAGAAAACTTTTATACACACGCACACACATACATACACACACACACACATATGAAATAGGAGATTAAACTGTTATCAGTATGCACTTCTTATAGTTCATTCTTGTCATGCATTTTTGGTATGCATTGACTTTCACAGTTAGACAGCCTTATTAATTGTCACTACTAGTGTTATTGTTAAAACTGGTTATCTTACAGTCTGGTATCTTATTTCATGGAAATGTAAAGTACTATATTGTCAATGACACAGGGGTGTTATGCTTCTATAATGGTCCATAGACACTGCCAGGGGAGTGCTGGGCAAAGTAAGATGTAACTAGCAATCATATACAATTGTCTTGTGTTGTAAATTTGTACACATTTTGTGACAATTGCGTGGCTAGCATTTATAATAAGTGCATTATGTATTATTCCTTGGATTGCACAAACTGTCATTTTTCCATTGTTTTGGGGGTGGGAGAGCCAGCTACTATTTGTGTGTTGCCACTTCAGAAGTTGGGTTTCAAGAGTTTTGCTCTTGCAATTGTGCAATCTTCCTGGTATTTCTATAGTAAACAATACAGTACTCGCTTGGTAGTCCTGGTTTTACACTAAACATTGGTTTGTGTGTGTGTTATGTTAAAAACACAATAACCTTATATCACACACCTTATTGCAGCTAACAGTATGCGAGGATCTGCCATTCATTTGTGTTCTTAGACAGTTATTCTCATATTCCATATTCAACACTCACTTTGATAGTGAAGCAGGTACAATTGTTTTACTTTGGGCTGAGTCTGTGTGATGCTAGCAGTACACAGCCATTACATGGATAAGTAATGGTTGTGAGTGTTGCTTGGTATCAATGCTACTGTATGTATGTGATTAGGATACAGGTTTTAACCCTTTGAATGGCAAGCATGTCTGCTATCCATTGCCTATTAGCCAGGTAGAGGGCATATTGTGCATGCCTAAATCTACATACACCCACAGCCGCTGGTGATTTCCCTCCTGACTCCTCACATCTGTTTGGTTGTGGTGACCTTGCCAGTGGTGGTGGAATGTGTGCCCCTTCCCCTTGGTGTTCCTGCTGCAGCTGTTTTCTCAAAATAATATTGTGAAAGATGGCACAGACAGTGCAATTTCAGCACCAGTACGGGGATTGTACTGCACAGCTCCCCCTGATAAATCTAGGCACCAGAACTATGGCTTCAGCACCCAGAACACATGATCTATGATACCTCTGTGTGAGCATGTGCTTTATCATAGTGTTCTTCAGTGGGAGTGTGTGAATTTCTGATGGATGTCATCACCTACTGCTCTAGTGCATATCTTGCATCCCCCTGTAAATAACCCTGTGGGATATCACCCCTGAAAAACCTGCAATAGAGCTGGGAGTTGAACCAGATATGTGAGTCACGGTAACTGCCAAGGTTGCCAGCACACACCTTCAGGATGATTCCCTTAGTATTACACATGACCTGGCAGTTAATGAAGTGGAAGCCCTTTCTGTTTATGTATACTCTTCCCTGTTCCCTAGGTGGTTCTTCATTTTCAATATGCGTGCAATCTACCACACCTAGGACTTCAGGGAAGTGTGCTAGAGGGTAGAAATCCTGCATAGTTTCCCCTCTGTCCTCGAGGAGTTTATGGGGAAACTGTATATAATCACTGGCATGTTGTAACGTAGCATTCAGAAACTGATGTAATATCCTGAATGCTGATGCCTGTGACATCCCCCGCATATCTCCTGCTGTCCTCTAAAAGGTGCCGTTAGCTAATATTCTAAGTGCTACACATACCTTAGTCTCCACTGGTATTGGCTCCCCTCTGTTTGCCTTTGCTCTCAGTTGTGGACGACAGAGGTCACAGAGTTCCTGTAGTGTGTCTCTATCCACCCTGATGAACTGTTTAACTTTCCATGGTCTACATGATGTCAAAATTGAACAGAGTATAAACACCCTTCACCTTCTTGGCCATGGTCTGTTAGCAGCAGCAGCAGCATAGACTTCAGCCTGTTGCACATGCATATGTATAAGAGCAACTGCAGCCCTTCTGTGTACAGAAGTTTCCATGGCTGTATTTTAATAGGTTTTGGAATTTGCAGGGAAAACCTACACTGAGTCTAAACAATTGCTTTATAGCTTATTAAAAAGCTCCACTTGGATTGGTTAAGTGGCATACAATTCAGCTGCTTATGCCGTGATTAGCATGCCACAATATTTACTGTGTTTGTGCAGCTCCACATGCTATGTAGAGCTGCTTACTGAATACAAAATGGTGGACTGTGTAGGCTTTATTGAATCCACACCAAAGTCTATAAGAAACTAATGCAACACCCCCCCACACACACACACACAAATGGATAGCAATCTAAAAGTAGTGAGACAAAAAACATTAAATGTAGATCCCACAGTCAGTCTCAGTCTCTATGCCGTTTTCCATATAGTTAGTGCAGACAGGAAACAGCTGTTTCCATTCTACCGACAGCACCAAAAGCAATAAAAATGCACAAATAAACAAAGAAAAGGTTGAATGCTGTTGTTACTGTTAACCCCTGTCTCTAAGCTGCTTTTCCCTTTCAGACAGTGAATACAAATAAGACCAGTTTCTGATCCACAGACAACATGGAAAACACTAATAATACATAGACATAAAAATAAGCACACTTCATAACTTAAACATAAAATGTGCAGTTACGCAATGCATCACATACCAATATACTCAAGATGAGCAACTCTCTCTCCCTCTACATACATACATAAACTAAAATACACATAACAAAAACACTGAATTAGCATAAAAAATTAGATTTAAATTAAGCACTATAACAAATACAAATGATAAAATATAAACATAAAAAGTAGACATAAAGGAAAATTAAAAGGTGCAGATTCAATAAATCCTACATGGTCCACTAAAACCATGTGTGCATTGTGATAGAGCACCATTCTGTATTCAGTAAGTGGCATGCTAATTACAGCATAAGCAGCTCAGTTTTATGCTAATTATCCAATCCAAGATGGAGGAGATATTCAACAAGCTACAAAGCAACCATGTAGGCTCAGTGCTGGTATTCCCTGCAAATTCCAAAATCTATTGGAATAATGTTATGGAAACTAGGCTACATGGAAAAATGCCGGGCACTGCTGTTGCTCTTATTTATGTGTATGTGCAGCAGGCCCAAGTCTATCCTGCTGCTAATAGACCACAGCCAAGAAGGTGAAGGGTGTTTACACCCCGTTTATCTTTTCACAATTTGCATGAGGTGAAAATTGTAGAGTGCTACAGGTTGGATAGAGACACACTACAGGAACTCTGCGACCTCTGTCATCCTAAATATGAACAAGGGCAAACCTGAGAGGAATAAATCCCAGTGAAGACTAAGTTGTGTGTCGCACTTAGAATTTTAGCTACAGCAACCTTCCAGAGATGAACAGGGGATATGCTGGGGGTGTCACAGGCATCAGCATCCATGATCCGACATCAATTCCTGAATGCTATGCTACAACATGTCAATAAGTACATATATTTTCCCTGTACACCTAAGGACAGAGCCAGAACTGTGCAGGAGTTCTACCGTGTAGCACATACCATGACATCCTGAGTGCCATAGAATGCACACATGTAGAATTCCAAACACCACCTGTGGAACAGGGAAGGGTGCACATAAATAGAAAGGACTACCACTCCATTAACTGCCAGATCATGTGTAATGCTGAAGGAATCATCCTGAATGTGTGTTGGCAACCCAGGCAGTTACCATGACTCACATATCTGGCACAACTGTCAACTGCAAGAGATCTTTACTAAGGGGGTATCCCACAAGGCCATTTACTGGAGGATGCAGGTTATGCACTGGAACCTTGGCTGATGATGCCCATCAGAAATGCACAGACACAAACTGAAAAACATCATAATGAGGCACATGCTTAAACAAGAAATATCATAGAGTGTGTATTTGGGCTGCTGAAATCACAGTTCCGTTGCCTAGATACACCTGGAGGTGCCCTGCAGTACAATTCCTGTACATGTGTTGAAATATTCATTGTCTGTGCCATGTTCCACAACATTATCCCTTTGAAAATAGCTTCAGCAGAAACATCAAGGGGAAGGGCCACACATCCTACCACCACTGGCAAGGTCACTAGAGCCACACACAGGTAAGAAGTTGGGGGGATCCAGCAGTCACTGTGGGTGTAGGCAGAAGTAGGCATGCACAATATGTCCTTGCATTGGCCAAGAGGCAATGGATAGCACACACATTCACCACCTACGGGGCTAAACCCTTCATCCTATACACATATATACAGGAACATTGACGCCAGGCAATGCTCACAACCTATATTTACCTATGTAATGGCTATGTACTGCAAGCATCAGAAAACGTCAGCCCCAAATTAAAGCTCTTTCAACTGCCAGATCTACAAGGTAAGTGCTGAACATGTAATACAAAAATAAATGTCTAAGAATACAAATGCATGGCATATTCTTGCATACCGCTACTTAGTGATGCAAGTATAAGGTGGGTGATTTTTACAGCAATTACATCAAGATGTGACAGCAGTGACTTATGTGAATACATGTGTCCCCTATCAACTAATTGGCCTTATGTTTCAAAGATTCACACATTCATATATCTAAAATGTACAGCTTTTCACCAAATGTCCATAGTTTGGGTTCATGCTTTTGTACTGGCAAATCATTAGAGTGAAGTTAGAATAATGGCACACATTTCAGTTTCAGACTTCATATCCCTCAGAAAAACATAAAAATAGTAATGCAAAACCTGTTATTCTGTCAACTAAGTTTGCAAGACCACAACTTTAAAAAACTCTCCCCATTGTTGGATGTTTGTTACACTTTTATTTATGGCTTGGTTCAGCTTTGTTGGTTTAAGAGGTTGGGACAGATGCACACACTACAAAAACCTGTAAAAAGAAGTACAGTTTATAAAATGGCATCACAAATGCAGATGCACTAAGCACTAAGTCAGCTATGCACCCTAAGCATCAGACAAATGACTTATGTATCCCTGAATTCAAAAGATAGAAAATAATCATTTACACAGGATATTTTGTGTGTGTGTGTGTGTGTGTGTGTGTGTGTGTGTGTGTGTGTGTGTGTGTGTGTGTGTGTGTGTGTGTGTGTGTGTGTGTATGAGTTGGTGGTGGTGGTGGGGGGGGAGGCCTACACTGACACAAAAGGTACTGAGTGCATGTGAGTAAGAAAGAGAAAGAGGCAGACATTTGGATAAACTATCAAATGACCATTGAGACAGAATGAGCTGTGTAAGCCTCACAACTGTCCTATGTAACTGTTGTGTGTGTGCCTGCATGGACACTTAAGGTGAAATTAGTGTGTGAGTGTCTGCAAGAACACAGCCAAGTTATGTACTAACTCTATATCCTGGTATGTTGGATAGGTGTGAGCCATGCATAGTAAAGGTGACAGCTCATCATCATTGCCCCCAACGAGAACTGGCTCTGCCAGAAATTGCACTGGCACATTCATGGCCATGGTCCGTCACTGCTGCTACCTGAACATGACTGAAGTCTGCTGGATGGGCTCTTTTCATGAATATGCCCAGGGTCATGACCCCATGGCATGCCACATCTGGGTGTGGACACCTCAACCATTGATAGAGCAGTGGAAATAGTGCCACTATGGGAACATGATTAGGCATGGCTAAATAGGCTAAAATCAGATGGTGTGGCTGGCAGATGTTCCATCAGAGACTGTCCGTTCCAATGTCTCATTCATCTGATCCATTGAATCAGCAACAAGTGGAGGCAGTCACTCATGTTAGACTGAGCCACATCTACAACCTTAAGCATTTTCTCAGAAGCCCTATTGGAATATGCCTGAGCCTCCATGATGGCCCTAAACATATGTCAAGTGGCACAGAAAGACACACCAGGATCAGATGAAGGATGGACAGCAAGCCTCCTCCAAACACCACTAACAACCTTCCTGCATGGCTCCTCACCCACACTTTGGCTACAGCCAGAGTCAACAGGCACTGGAGCTGCAGTGACCACATGACCCTGATCAAGTGTCTCACCCTCCATCATCCAATATCGGAGGATTCACTGGAATGTGTTTGCATAGGCTTACTGGCTGTGTCCAGTGGAAATACATGGAATGGCTGAATGTCAACCTCAGTGTCAGATTCAACCTCTGTACCCCCTCCCCCAACCTGTGCCTGTGTTTGGCCACTATTATTATCAGAGTCTGCCAATACTCTGACATCAGGTGGTAAGAGTCCTACACTTCTACTTTCATAAATTTGATAATAAGCAACAAGCACAGGAAATAAATTAATAAAAACACTACTACAATTTAATATATAGGTTCATAGGTTGGTACTGGGCTATCTGCCCGAAGGCATATATTAGCCCAGCCACGTTGTCACCGTCCCTTTAGTAGTTCCCTAGACCCTTGTACTAGCAGCTAGTACCCTTGACCCCTATCTGGTAGTGCTGTTGGTGTGATCCCTGGTGTGAACTTTCTGTTACCCATCCACTCATCAAGGTTCCTCTTGAAGAGTGATAGTGAGGGGCTCTGTCTTATGTAGATTGGGACTCTGTTCCATAGTAAGGGAAGTCTCTGTGAAGGGAATCTATCCCTCCAGCATGTTCTATTCATTGTTGTGTTGAGGTTTATATCCCTAGAGCATGTAGCTCGAGTAGATTTGGTTTTGCTAAGAAGGAGCATGTTCAAAAATTCTGGGTTGGACATAGCTCTGTACATTAGACAGAGATTGCCTCTGAGAAAGCGGTATGCAACAGAGAACAGTCTTAGCTTTTTCAGTCGTGCTGCATAGGGCAACTGTTTGAAGCCAGTAATCCTCTTGGTTAGGTACCTTTGTGGTCTCTCCAGCTGCTGGAGATGTCTAGCCAGGTACATTTCAATTGGTGCATTGTACTCAAGAATGGATCTGATGAGGGAAGAGTAGAAGGGCAGCCTTAGATCTTGATGCAAACCCTTTTGTGATCAGATGGGTCACATAGAAGGATTTTCTAACCACTTTGGAAACATGGTTATCAAAGGAAAGCTGACTATCTACTTGGGTCCCTAGATCCCTTATTTCTTCAGATTTCAGGGGATTACCTCCTATGTTGTAGTTTGTGGGTACTCTGTTTTTTCCACCAATTATCAGTCTCATTTAGGCCCTTCTGGAGGATCTCCATGTCAGCAGGAGACTCTATTATAGCACCCAGTTTGCAGTAGTCTGCAAACTTAGTCAGCCACAGCCCTTCCGTGCTTGCCTGTACTTCTGAGAAGTATATGCCAAACAGGAGGGGCCCCAGGACAGAGCCCTGAGGCACACCACTCATTACTGGTGTGGATTCGGACATAGATCCCGCTACTCTTACTTTATGGGATCTGTCTGAGAGCCAGTTTGCGATCCATCTTGTGACATAAGGGTTTATGCCCAGGCTGGTGAGCCTATCAATAATACCTGAATGGGGAATGGTGTCAAATGCTTTAGCAAGGTCAAGGTAAGCCATGTGTACCTCCTTTCCCTTATCTATAGCCTAACTGTTTCAAAGAAATCCACCAGGTTCAGGAGGCATGATCTGCCCTTGATGAAGCCAAACTGTGTGGGGTCCAGCGACTGGAGGTTCCCAATCTCTCCATTTATGAGTTGCATAATGATTCGCTCCATAGCCTTGCAGATCAGACTGGTCAGGCTTATTGGTCTGTAGTTCCCAGGGTCAGTTGTGGTCCCACCCTTGTATAGCGGGGCCACCATTGCCGTGTGCCATTCTATGGGCACATATCCTGTGGAGAGGCTGAGACTGAACAGGGTATTAAGATGCGGGGTTAATTCCTTTTGGAGCTCGCATATGACACAGCCCGGAACACCATCTGGTCCCATGGAGGCAGTATTTTTAGCTTTAGATAGAGCCTTGGTTAACCAACGTATCAGTAATTGGACTTGCACATTCCCCTAGAATGGTAATAGGTCCTGAAGGTGGTGGTGGGGGATTTGCACTGAACCTGCCAGCCAAGATGTTGGCAATGTCAGAAGGGTCAGTGTATTTTGTTCCATTTTGTACTAGCTCTGAACAGACCTGAGCATTGCCATTTAGGTTTTTGATGTAGCCATAGAAGGCCTTATGGTTATCCTTGGCATCTTTGCCAACTTCCTTTTCAACAAAGTAACAATGGTGACACTACGGTACAGCAATACACACAGTGTGCCGACACCCACCTCACACATACAGATAAATGCATATTTCTGTCAAATACTCATCAGTACTGAAGTCAAAATGTTTGGCTTACCATGTGCAGATGACTTCACACTTACTAGGCAGGATGGTCCTGGAAGAAGTTAATCAAAACGCAAAGAAACCATCACAGTAACAGTAACACAGGGAGGACTATTTTGTATTTATATGTCCGTTAACAATACATTTAACTGAAACTTGACTGACATGTCCACCCCAAGCCCATGTGTAATGAACCAGAAATGTGTTCTTACCTGTATCAATCTATAAATAGTCCTCCCCACAAAAAAATTTATTAAACCAACTTAGCTATTGCTTTCAATATTTTACTATACAAGAAAAAATTAACAATTGGCAATAGTTAAGCCTACCTGGAAGCTCCTGGTTTTCTTCCCGAAGCAGCAGCATCAGCATCAGTCACATGCTGTTGTGCACTTTCCACTGAGCTCTCTAGCTCCCTGACAGTGGACATTTGGTGTCAGTAGTGATTCTGTAGCAGGCCCCCTCACTTGGTAGCCAGCTGTCCATGGGCCACTGCAGCTGCTCTCCTCTGGGTCAATGAAATCATATCAGTGGCCCTATGACACAACTGATCCTATGTCCTGCTACACCCCCACCCCAACAGCATTGATGTAATTCATTATCTGGTTCCAAATTTGCATTCTTCCAGTGATAACCCCACATCCTCTCTCAAGCAGAAACGCAGCACATTGATGAAAGGCTTGTATAATCACATAGTTCTCTGGGTGACTGAAGGGGGTTTGTGGGGATTGGGACACTTGGGTATCATAGTCCTAGGGGAAATAAAACACAAAAGAAGGACACTACATAAAAATATTACATAAATGAAAGTCCTGCTTTGATATAACACATATTAGTTTTGCAATATTTGAAATATTTTAATCCTGCTTAAACTAAAGCACTGTTGGTATAAAGTTATATTTTTTGTCTGTGACTGCTAGAGCTGCTTTTTGCTACCTGCTTCAGTTTTTCTGTTTTAAGAAATCTGCTTGGCCTGTTTTTATTCTATGTGAGAGATAGGCACTTAAAATATCTAGGCTGCATATTTCACATATTTTTTCATAGGTTAAATTGTCTCTTGAGTTATACTTAAATACTCTATGAACTTCTGGGCCTTTGTCTTTGTCTGAAAAGATTTCAAGTCCAAAAAACGAAATACCCTGCTATGATTTCTCACGCATACTCCCCTTTGTTGAGCTGCTTTTTAAACATGGTGATTTTATGCTGCCCTCCCCAACTATAAATTGAGCTTAATAAGCTCCTCACGTTATACACTGCGTTTGGCATCCTGAAATATTTGTTTCTTTCCTTGTTCTTATACTGAAAAAGTGCATTTTGCCTCCCATTGTCTGTTCCACTTGATCTAACTTCATTATCTAGCTAGCTGTTGGATAAAGTAGTGCATTTTTACAATCTAGCAAACATTTATTTTTAAATCAAAAGAGGACAGCAGATTTTCCATCTAGTACAGTCGGCGGTAGCCTGGTTCTTTTATGCTGAGGAAACACTTGAGATTTCTGAATGTAGTTTTATTGGCTGGAGGTCTTATTAATCAGCTTATCATGTTTTTAGTGCCTTTATAAGTTTTTACAATTGAATGGCTCTTGGCTCATTTATCCAAAGTACATTTATTGCATAATCACATTTTTATAAGTGGTTTACAGTACACTGCTGTATCCATATCTTTGTTTGTTTGCAGTAGCTTTTCATACCTTTTAAGTTTGTGGTAGCATTTCACTCCAGACAATCTACTGTGCTTTTACATTAGGAGGACTGGGATTATTCATTTAGTGGCAGTAGGTGTTTATGTGGTCTATTTGAGCTGGGAAACACATAAAAGGGCTCTAAGTATTTTTTTTTTTTTTTTTTGCACTTCTCTGCACTTGATTTGCACTGTTCTGATACCTAGATAGCAAATACTAGATTCAGACCTGCTGAATCTAGCTTGATATTGATACACCTGAGCACTAAACCAGCCATCTTACATTAAGAAGGACTCCCTGCACACTTGTAGCAGAAGAGTGTAGATCCTGCATTTTCTGAGCTGGGGATTGCTGGAGGAATGTTCACTGTGATCTTTCCTATTTTCAGATTAGCTTAAAAGTGTTTACTTTCACCTATATTTAAGCCTCATGCTTGCATGGGTTTGTGCTCAATAAACCAGAGTTGCACTACATTTGGCATACTTTGCCAGTGGCCTAGAGTATTTCTGCTTTAATTCAAGGCATACAACAGGAAAATAAGTATCTTTTGTGTGTGCTCTGCACTTGTTTGAACTGTGCTTTATCAAATTGCTGCATCACTTTTGTTTTTTTTTCACTGTTTTACTGTTTGTGACTGCTTCATTCACTGTATTTGATTTGCACTGTTCTGATACCTAGATAGCATACGCTGGATTCAGACCTGCTGAATCTAGCTTGATATTGATACACTTGAGCACTAAACCAGCCATCTTACATTAAGAAGGGATCCCCTGCTCCCTTGTAGCAGAAGAGTGTAGATACAGCCTTTTCTGAGCTGGGGATTGCTGGAGGAATGTTCATTGTGATCTTTCCTATTAGTAGATTAGCTTAAGTGTTTTAACTTCACCTGTATTTAAGCCTCGCTTTTGCATGTTGCAGCACACCGTGCAACAGGGGTTAGTGGTACCCTATATAGATGCAAATGCCTTGAAACTAAATTTTTCCCTAGACATCTGTCAGTAGAACCCTCCCAACCTTCCCTACTGCACTACTGGCAACTCAGTTGTGCACTGAGCAGCATTGCTGCACCTATCATCCATAGCCTTCAACAGAACAAGCACATTTGTTAGTTCTAAGACAAAAACTGATCAAACTAGCCAACTCCTTTCCCTAATTGTGCATACGGTAAAAACCTGTTATAATGGACGGGGAGTTTCCCATCATTTCACTGACCAGCCTGATTGACAAGGGCATTCTGAGGCAATGTAGCAATTGCCTCATGTATAGTGACAACCACTTACTCCTAAAACAAACAAATATCCTATGTGAGAAATGTAATTACACTATGAAATTGGAATCAATTCTCTCATGTAAGAATAAACCAGATATCAAACAGGTTGTCAGCACACATACCTCTCACACAAAATAAGGTTACGACACATAAACCAAGATATGTGGAGGTACTCATAGAAACCTAGCAAAAGATCAGAGACCTCTCAAATGTAAACCACTTGCACACACTGCTATGCAAATAAATCCACTTCACATAATAACACATACACCAGTGTCTCAGCAAATAAGCCCCTAAGGAAAAGCACTTCAAAACCTAATATCTTGGTCATAAGTGACTCCATAGTGAGACACACAGATGGTCCCTCACCAGGCTGGACAAGAAGGTCACAGACAGTTGCCTGTTTGGTGCCAGGATCCATCAAATCACACATGCACTCAAGTTGCTCAACAACAAGTACTGTTATGACACTGTCATAGTCCATGTTGGGGATGAATGACTTGAGATGTACCTCTCTGGACTATATGAAGAGAGACATGACTGAACTCTCAGATTATGTGTCCCAGGAAGGTATGACCCTTGCCCTAAGCAGCATTCTACATTCACCAAGGATGATGCCACAATATAAATAAAAAAATATTGACTTATCAGCTTAGCTTGTGGTGTCATTCCAGGGAGATCAGTATCTGTCAGCCTGGGAAGAGATTGTTGACAGGCTATGCTGTTTTGCCAGAGATGGTCTGCAGATGTCTCCTCTAGGCTTTTAGATATTGGCAAAGATGCTTGCCTCCACCATACGGCCTTTTTTAGGCAATGTCAAAATAATAAAATTTCCAATGTAACAAAATCCACTCAAGACAAACTGAAGATTCTGCTGTTTAATGCTAGGAGTCTAAACCTGAAACTACACTCCCTGGTAGCACTCCTTATCTTGGAAGATGCTGATGTCTGTTCAGTTACTGAGACTTGGTTCAAAGTCAAGCAGAGCAGCCTGGCCATGCAAGGCCTTGGTGCCTTCCACATATGCAGACCTCAAAATGAGCATAAAACAACCAAAGGTGGAGTTGTATCTATCTTCATTACAACCAAGTACACCTTGAGACTGGTCAAATGGTATGACTCTCTTGAACTATTTCATGTCCAATTAACTATAAGCAAAATGCCCTACCGCATCATTGCTAGCAATAGGTCCCCCACCATTAACCAGGAAAAGCACACTGCCTACCTGGACTTACTGGAATCACTCGCCATACAGCCTAACTCCTTAGTCATGGGAGATTTCACCTATCCTTCCATTGACTGGGTGACACATGAGCATGAATATGCTTGCCCAGAGTTTCCTGGACTTTATCAATACAAATGCTCTGGAACAGATAGTCTGCACCCCGACAAGGAGCACATATGTTCTAGACATAGTACTCACCAACATTGGGGGTCACTGCACTCCCCTGTGTGTGATGCCCTCCCTGGTAAGGTTGAACCATAAGTCAGTAGTCTCATTCGAAGTAACTATTCAAATTTGTCACCACCACAGGAACCCAAAAAAAAACTAAAAATCTTTTTCAAAGCAAACTACAGCCTACTAAGTGAGGGTATAATACCCCTGCAATCACAGACAACAATGACTCCTATGCAGAGGTGTACACAAATGCTTTGTAGAAACACTTAAGCAATTGTATAGACTCTGCTGCACCCAATAGGATTAAAACCAGGTCCTCCCAAAAAAAAAAAACAAGCCAAACTGGTAGACCTCAAGTAAAAACAGGTTATATAACAAAAGGAAGAAACTGATGTCTAAGAACAAGAGGGTACTGACACAACAGAGAAAGAATTACTTACCCAGTTTGCACAAAAAAATCAGAAATCTTGTATAGTCCTCTAAAGCTAATTATGAAGCTAACATAGCATCCCTAGCTAAGGATAATCATAAAACATTCTTAACTACATCCATAATCTAAAAGGGAATACCCAACTATGTGCGAAACTGGTAGCATATGATATCCTTCATACTATACTGGAGGAAACTACCAACCCGCTAGCTGACAGATTTGGTGCCAACTTCACCCCTCTGTCTCCACCAGCCTTACCCCAAAGTATACCTGACACCAGTCCTCTGCCTAGCATCTCTAGAGATCAGGTTATATCTGCACTCTCAAAAGGCCAAATGGGACCGGATAACATACCAGGTTGCTTATTAAGCATTCTAAAACAGGACCTAGTTAACCCACTTGTCATTCTCTATAACCATAGCCTGAGAACTGTCTTTGCTTCAGCAGAGTGGAGAACAGCAACAGTAATCCCCTTGCACAAAGGGGGGGCCATCAGCTGACCCTGGGAACTATAGAACCATAAGTCTAACCAGCCTCATCTGCAAGACCATGGAAGGAATCATCATGGACCTTATCAACAAGGACATAGGCGACCTTCAATCTTTAGTCACATCTATGCCTGGCTTCATTAAGGGTAGATCATGCTTATTAAGCTTAGTATACTTCAAGAAAGCCAACAAAACCCTGGATGAAGGTAATACAGTGAATACTACCTATCTTGACCTAGCCAAGGCTTCTGACACAATCTCCCACTCAGGTATCATTGAGAAACTCTCCCAGCTGGGGATTAACCCTTAAATCACTAGATGGATAGCCAAGTGGATCACTGACAGAGCACATACTGTTAATGTTTGTGACTCCACCTCTACCAGTAGACACATCACCAGTGGTGTACCAGAAAGATTTGTTCTGGGCACCTTACTGTTTGGAATCTATTTCTTGGAAGTCAAGGCTAAAGTAGACAGCTTTGGTTTACCAAGTTGTCTGATAATTGTAAACTGTGTGCAATTATTGAGTCAGCTAATGATGTTAACATATTATAAGAGGGTCTAACACAGACAAATGACTGGTGCTAAACCCACAGTCTAAAACTAAATGCAAAAATGTGTATTATTATTATTCCCTTTGGCAAAGAGGAATTCCCAGCTAATTATAATATTGACAGCACCCTCCTAAGTTCAAACCCAGTAGTGTGAGATCTGGAAACACAGATAGCAATATAAACTTCAGCAACCAAGTTTCAACAGTAGTAAGGAAATTATTCTATGTTGCAGAACTCATATGTAAGGGCATTGCATCCAGGTCTAAGGATGTTAACTCCACTGTACTTGAACCTTGTCAAACCATTAATACAGTGCAATGCTTCCTTCTACATGCACCTCACAAAACACATGTAGCAGCTGGAGAAACCACAGAGGGCTCTCACCAAGAAAATACAGGGCCTCCAAACCATGACTTATGTGGACATACTAAAAGCCCTGTCTCTGTACTCTGTATCATATAGGCTGCTAAGACATGACTTGTGCCTAGCTTATAGGGAAGTCTCTGACCCTGCCCTGATTGAAATGCTGCACATCTGCAAGTCAAATGGCACAAGAGTCACTCACTCTAGGGATCTTAACCTAGCTTGTGACATTAAGAAAACATGTTGGAGAGACAGATATATCTTCCAGAGGTTACTGCTACTCTGGAATAAACTTCCAATTCATGTGTAGCAGAGTTCCTCACTGACCCTATCCCAGTGTAACCTGCACAAATGGATGGGAGATTTCAGATAGTGGCACCCATGTCCCTCATGGACAGGAGTAGTCAGTGTTGATCATAGACTCTGTGAATTATGTCCATTTATCCAAGGACAATTGAGGCAACTCAGCATTAATATGGCTAGGATTATAAGGGCTCTAGGGCCACTAGCCTAGTAACTTCCTATGAACCAAGGACCCCACTGGAGAAACAAAACACTTCAGTTTTTCAAATATAAAAAGGGTAATGTGGTTGAAACATATCACAGTCATACTCAGACCAAGGTTTGATCCAAAACAAGGATTAACAATAGAAAAGCAAACCTCTGTAAAAACATTTTTTGGTGGTGGCAACACAAAAATTGACCATGGCTCCCCCAACACCAAAGCAACAAGCAAATGACATTTTAGTAACAAACAAGGAATAACACTTCAGTCATTTGTTATAAGTGCTTTCAAACAAACTTTCCCAAAAAGTGTACACATTTACAACAGAACAGTCATTTTTATGCAATTGCCGGTCACCTATACCTGTGCCAAGCACTCCTCTAGAGGTGTCTATATGCTATCCTAGAAGGCAAACACCCTTGTGTCATTGAAAATATAGGACATTTACATTTCATTGAAATAACATAGAAGAGTGTAAAGAGAAACAGTTGAAACAAAGACTTGTAATGAAAGTGGGTCTATATTATTTGAACGAAGTTTTCTAACTTCGAATACCATATGGGTGACACCATATGGTCGAAGTTAGAAAACTTTGAATTCAGAAAAAAAAAAAGAAAAAACTAAACCCTAAACTAAGGGTTGTAGGCAGGAGGGCAAGCCCCACTGCATCCCCCACACAGGGGGCTGTGCCCCCCACACCCCCCACTCTTTAAATATAATGCCTTCCTTTTACTGCACTGTATTCCAATCTCAGAATTGGTGTATTTAAAGACCAGGGGTGGGCTGGTACAGGGAGCTTGACCCCTGCTTTAACATCTTAGGTGACCTTTTTTTTTTTTTCTGAATTCAAAATTTTCTAACTTCAACCATATGGTGTCGACTGTATGGTATTCGAAGTTAGAAAACTTTGTTCAAATAATATAGACCCATGAAAGTTAATAAGGATGTGTATCTGAGAAAGTAAATTGCCCTGACAAAAATGCCTATGCCATCAGTAAAATTCTAAGAAGTGCATGGAGATAAAATTTGCATTTGCTAATATATACATATATATATATATATATATATATATATATATATATATATATATATATATATATATATATATATATATATATATATATATATATATATATATATATATTATATATATATATATATATATATATATATATATATATATATATATATATATATATATATCTAGGACTATTGAATGAAAGTTCAATAGCCTGAAATCACATTCACTGAACAGACTTTAACGAAAGTGCTTTTACCGAAAAAGCACTTTCGTTAAAGCGCGTTAAAAAAAATTAAACAATAAAAAAGTAACAATACAGTGGGGTAAGGTTATCTGCACCATAGTATGACCTCCACAACAGACATACTTATGCAAAAGTGCTTCTTCTGTGAAAAGCCCTTTCATGCAAGTATGCCCGGCCATTTCACATTTAGTGAAACGGCCTATATATATATATATATATATATATATATATATATATATATATATATATTTTTTTTTTTCCTAGTTACATGTGAGTAGATCTAGTATATAATTGAAAATTTCAATCACACCTTTCTTCTGTGCAGATAAATCTGAAGTAATAGCAATGTTCTATGTTATCCACTTATAAATCTCTCCTCACCTTCAGGTTCTCTAGCTACATGGTTACCTTTTTATAGTGTAGATTCAGGTCTGTGAGCACGGTGAAGATGCAAATGAGGTGTGAACTGATTAGAATTGCTAAATCCCAAATTCCTGACTCCATGTGGCACATGTAAACATAGTCCAGGCACTCCTTCTGTGTTAGTTGCTGACAGATTGCAACTGTGAATGATTACTAGTAGAGAGAAGGAAGACAACAGCAATTAAGACTCCTTTACCTCCAGTGTTTTGTTTAGTAATATCCAACCTCCCCTGCCTTTGTTAAAAAATGTATATTATTGCCATTTAGTATTCTCATGCATTTTAAGGACAATGATACAAAATGCCTTCCAGACTGCATGTCTCAGAATACTGCTCAGATAAGAGAAGAATGAACTCCATAGAAAGAGAAGACAACGCTGCATTGCTGCAAACAATAGTCATAAATGGCTTTGTGATCACTCATTGCACTACATCTGAAACTAACACATGTACAAATAACTCAGAAGTGTAAAAGTGCCATATGTCTTGTTAATACTGTAAATGATTTGGGACTTGTTTGTATGCGCAATGATTTTCATTCCCATTGCAAAGCTGTTTCTTTGGCTAAGAGGGATAAGACACCCTGCCTGTGTTTTGTAGGTTTATTGGTGTGACAGTTCTTATCCAGACCATAGCTCTCAACTGTACCAAAGTTCTCAGTTTTTACCGGTTTTGAGGTCCATTTTAGTAGGGTACCACAATTCCCGAGTGGCACGTCTTAATTTTCAAATTTCACATCTTTTGTATTTTTTTTTTTTTTGCTTTTCTGAGCTGATGTCATCACGTGCTCGATGACGTCAGCTCCATGGACAGCCTGCCAGTCTGTCAGAATTGAGCTCAACGGCTCAACATAACATGCAAGCATTTCTGGTTGCTCCAGCCAAGCCGCAAGTCTGTTAATGACTAAGAACGGAACAAGCCTACCTGAAAAAGGGACGCTGTAAGCAGGAATGGAAGGGTTCATTTATTTTATTATGCTGCTGAGGAGGTACACTTAGTAGGGAAGCTGCAAGCAGGACTGCTGAGGAGGTATTGTATTAAGCTGTTTGGTTATTTATTGTATACTGCAGAACAAGTTGGTCAGTTTTACTGTATCATGCTGCAGCTGTTCGGTTATTTATTTTTGTTGCATCATGCTGCAGAACAAGCTATTCAGTTATTTATTGTATTTGCAGTGCTGTTGAGAAGGAACAAGCTGTTCGGTTATTTATTGTATTATGCTGCACTGCTGAGTAGGAACATGTTTGCATAGTACAAGAAAAAATGTATGTGCTTTCTACCATTTGGTTTTAGTAATCTATGAAAGATATTGGAAATAATCCCCTGACTGAAGAGTTAAACATAACTCCTAGATTGTTGTGACAAGGTTGGAAGAATAACAGCTCAAGCATACATTTATAGCAACCTAATAAGGGCTGAGAAGAGTCCCACTTACAGAAAATAGGATGCATTATTTCATTTTTACTGACAGTCATCAAGATCGCATATGTAATACAGAATGCAGCTCTAAAGATACCATTTCCACAAGGATACTTACAGAAGAGAAAGTATTTACAGAAGTGTTTTATGTATATATATTTACAAGGATATCTGGTGCGAGGGTATGTGACAATATATTTATTAGTCCTGGTCAACAGATTCATATAGGAAGAATCTTTTAGATAACACAGAAGAAAAGGATGTGGTCTCAGGACAAAGTTTAAACAATTTGAATGTGATGAGCATAAATAACCCTTGGAAGTTGTAAGTTATTGAGCAGTAAATACTTTGAGAATACATAAGGCAAATATAAAGCAATTCTTCACATTGGAGGTGGAGAATGGAATTAGATTGTAAGTTGAATTGGATCTGCTTCATATTAGATAAGTAGGGAAAGTGTGTGTGTGTGTGTGTGTGTGTGTGTGTGTGTGTGTGTGTGTGTGTGTGTGTGTGTAAAATGCCTCAGTTGACCACCACTTGTGAAAACTTTCCAGATTTTTGTCTCATATTTTTGTTCTGTTCTTCATAAAATCTGTGGTTTTCTGGATTTTTCAAATCAGTGAAGGATTGAATTCACTAATGACAGGCATCTGAAATTTAGACTTCATATTCTTCAGAAAATACATGGTAACACAAAACCTTTTATTCAAGCAATTTTCTAAGTTTATAAGATAAGTATTTGAAATGTGTCCCTATTTTTGAGGCTGTGTTCTCCTATTAATGGCTTTGTCCAGGTTTTTTCATGCTACGTTTGATAGCTATGGTAAGAAATGAATTCACTGAATGGTAAAAAATGAATTCACTGAATATGTTTGGGGGATGTATTCCCCCATAATTGGCTTTGTCCGGGTGTTTTGTGCCAAGAGATTGAGAGCTATGGTGAGAACTGAATTCACTAAAATGATAGCTATTCAAGTTTCATTCTTCCTGTCTTTCAGGTAACTGCTGATTTGGCATAGTGGTAGGTTGCTCTGACTGTAATGCACAGGGTCCTGGGGCCAAGACTTGGCAGTGAAACGCATGTTGGTAACAAATATTTTATTCTAGCAACTTTCCAAAATTATACAAGCAATGTTTAAAATGTGTCCCTGGTTTTTGGGTTTTGTCCCCCCCCCCAAATAAATGTTGGCTTTTTCCAGATTTCTTGTACTGTAAAGTTGAATGATATTGAGTGTTGAGTGGATTTTACAAGGAGTTGAGAGCTTCAGGGGAAGAGAAATTTAGTGTTGCTTATGCTGAGACTGCTTGCATTGTTAATAGCATAACAGGTTAAATATTTGCATTTGATGCAGAGGGCTGTGGGTTCTACTCCCATTGTATGTAGATGCATTGCTGATACTGTACTGTGTTGTACTTTTAAAGAGGGTGGATGCTGCAGTCCTGAGAATGTCCTCTTTGGTGGTGATAACTAGTAACTATTAACCTGTTATCAGTTTGCCATCCATTCAATATTGCAATATTACTAGGTTATCATTTTTTTAATGTGACATAGGCAATTTATTCCTCAAGGGCAACAGGCACTTTATTTGTAGATGAAACAATGAAATATAAAGTTGTTTTAGCAGCAACCTCATCATTAGTTACAGGTCTCTTTAATGTGGAATTATTTAGATGACTCTTTTACAGAGATTGTGCATATTTACTGATACTGGTGGATTGTAGAAGTTTGAGTAGACTTTTTATGGTGGAAATGTTATGAATTGGGCAGTTTTGTCATTATTGGTGCATGCATTTTGTTTCATTGTTTACTGGAAAAATGTTCAAAACAATATATTTAAAATGCCCTCTAACAACTATACTATACAAGGAATATAATTTAATACAATCAGGAAGGTGTATCAAAGAGCACATGTATGTTTCGTGTGCAAGAGGCCTATGATTTGAAAACAGCCCAGAGGTAATCTTTATCTGCCACTGGCCAGATGTATTTTCTTTGAATGTGGGTTTCAATGCTGTTTCAATGAATGTGGGTTTCAAGGGCAGAGAATTTTCAATGCTAAATCTATTTTCATTGTGAGACTGCATTTGTTTAGCAGATGTCTGTTAGTGTTTGTGCTGTAAAATGTAAAATAAACCTTTTAAATGAAATCCAAAATCCTGTTTCAATGAATGTGGGTTTCAAGGGCAGAGAATTTTCAATGCGTGAGACTGCATTTGTTTAGCAGATGTCTGTTAGTGTTTGTGCTGTAAAATGTAAAATAAACCTTTTAAATGAAATCCAAAACATCATAGACGTAAAGCAGTATGAACATTAGTGTTTATGGTAAATGGGGCGAAACAGCCAAGTAATGGAACATTGGAATGGCTGCAGGGGGGAAGCCCCATTCGACCATGATTTTGTGGGGGGAAGGGCAGCAAACTCAAAGACAGCCCCGGGTGGCATTAACTAGCTACGTCACTGATCAGACAGTAGGCCATGAAGAATGACTTTTGGAGGTCCTAGCAAACTATAATCTTTTGCTAAGATTAGAATATTGCCTACCATTAAATGCCCTACTTTTACCGTAAAACCCACATACTGCAAGTCACGGAAAACAAAATCCTAACGTTCAGCATCTTCTCTCTCCCCATTTACTACAGGGTCTGGGTGTCTGGAGCCATATTTTGGTTGATTGTTCTTCAGTTTGTGTTTCAAAGTTGATATCCCACAATTCCGTTGGAGTGGGTGGGGTTACATAATTATGTATGCAAATTTTATGTTAATCAGCATACAGATTTCTGCCTATTTTTCATGGCCTTTGTCCAGATTTTTGATGATTCCAGGTTGAGAGGTATGATCCAGACTTGTGTAAAAACATTTCAAGTGTATTAGCATTTATTTTGTAATGTTGTTTATTTTTTTAATACCACTATTTGTGTGGCATGCTGCTTAGCATAAACATGAAAAATGGATAAATACAGTAAATGTCATATAATGTATTTCTATAATAAACAATACATAAACTACACCTGTGAATCACATGTGTGCTGCACATCTGCTAAACAGTGATCCACACAGTATATAGTATCTGAAGATCAAGGCTCAAGTCCCACATTTGTCTTTTAAGGATTAAATATAATAACCACTGCTCACAAGTATAAAACAAGATGAGCTTTGTTTGTCATGTTTGTGCATCCCTTATCCTCGCACAAAGCTGGATTAAAGGCAGACACACAAAGCAGACAGAACACCTGCAGACAGGATGCAGACCTTCTCAATTTCAAAAAGGATACATCATTGTGTCTTTTGCTTTTCATCACCTAAATCCCCTAAGCAGTGCTGCACGGTGGTTAGCAACCTTGCACAACACATGCAGGTCTAGAACACCTGCAGACGGGAAGCAGACAATAGACAATTTCAAAAGGGATACATTATATCCTCTATTTTTTGCCGCTGCTCAAACACAGTAAGCAGTGTTGTGCAGCAGTTAACACACATTTTGTAATGAATATGAAAATATACAGTTGTTTCTTAACTGTTCCTGTGGCAGCAGCTGTATGTGTAGGGCTGCAATACAGGTGAGTATGGGTTCTAATCTAGCACACTCAATTTTATTAATGCTTGTCCACTCAATTAAAAAAAATAATAATAAAAAAATTCAAACATAATTATAAATAGCAATAAGTATGTACAGCAGTGGAGCTCATATGAATTATATATGTGACAGAGGGTATACTGAATATTATGTTTCTGTAATTATAATTGTCATCTCTGGCCTTCAGACTTCAATGATACTCATACATACATGAATGTATAAACCAGGATCTTGTTAGGTCACACACATGCCAGGTTAACCCCTCAATCTGTCATGTGTATAACCATCTATCTATATATATATATATATATATATATATATATATATATATATATATATCTATCTATATAATCAGCTTGCTCAACAAGCCCTTTTCTGTGGCAAGGATGAAAAATCACCTATGTGTAAGAATATGTCTTGTCTATAATGCATATGTTTGAATCCCAAACTGTACAAATTAATCTTATCATTGTGTAAAGCCACACCAGATATATTTCAGGTCATATAATTTATACCCTGAATACATGCCTGCCAAGGTAAATCAACTAACAGGTACAGCAGCATCCAAACTAAATACTAATGCCAATTGCCACATTCCCCTTCTTAGTTTATAAACTGCTTTCCTGTCTGTTTGGCACTGTTGCCCTCCACTTAATATTGGGTAAACTCAGTTGGTATGGTTGTTTAGGTTTGCACAGTAGTATTAAACATAATGACATGCATTGGCAGGAAATCACTCTTAACTGTTGTTGGTTTCCCTAGTTGGACATAAATGGAGGTAGCAGGGAAGGTGCCCAATTTATGGTGAAAAGGTGTGGTGTTGAGAAGTAAAAAATCTTCACTGGACTCATTGTAAAGTGCCACCACCAAATAATTTTGCAGGGGGACTTTACCAGCTCCCAGTATAAGTCTGAGGTAAGTAAGTCTGGCCAAGGCTTTCTCTAGTGCAACTGGTATCCATGCACTGGAGAACAGGGCAGACACCACTCTAATTACCTCAAAAGGCACATGCAGGATACAATCAACCAGTGGCTGGATGAATTTAGGACTGCTGATATCCCCCTAGTTGTGTAAGCATACGTATGTACAGAGAATTAAAAGTAGATAGGTAGCTGTATATATGCAAGGCTTATATGCCTGATGCTCTTCTCCTGTTGTCTTCCTTTTATTACACAGCCAACCAAGAGATTCTGGCGAATAGGAAGGCTCATTCTGAGCATATAGTGAGACTGAGGAAAGCAAGGTGTATGTATGCAGCATGACATACATATTATTTTAGCTAAAATATTACTATTCTATACAGTAGTAGCAAATTAAGCATGTATAGCCTACTGTAAAATCAAGCAAGCATGCATGCTTCAATCTTTAGCACAAGCCAACTGTAAGAGTCAGGTCTAATACTGCAGTCAGATGTGCCTTCAAATACCACAGGTAACAAACATATAGTAAAATCCTTTAGAAATATTACATAATTTAATTTCAATATAAGTGGCGCAAATGCCCTGCATACCTCTCAACTGTCCAGATATTCGCAAAATATCCAGATTTTTGGCTCTTATTTTTTGTCTGTTCATCATAAAAGTTTTGGTTTTCTGGCAAATCACTGGGATAATCTGAGGATTGAAGTTATGAAATAATGAAATACATTTGAGTTTCAGACTTTACATCCTTCAGAAAAATGTATGTTAAATCAAACTGTAGTTTGTTTTCTTTTGTGTTGTTTTTGCTTTTTCTCTGTTTTAAGCATATTAAAAACTTAAAAAGAGAGACCACAGCTCTCTTCTGAGTCAGGTCAGGCAGAGAGAACTGATTAATATTTAACTCATTCATCAGACAGAAGAGGTCACTTACTTTTTATCACTCTGTTGTTAGAGGGGTGGTGGAGCTAGGAAAAAAAATTTATTAAGGAGAGTAAAAAAACATTTCAGAGCTTTACCAGAAAGCTCATCCCAGACTCTGCTACACACTTTGCTGTGAGAAAGGTTAGTTTGCTGTTATTTTTTGTATTTCTGTAAAACTCTGGTGTCGATAAATATCACCAAACACCATCATACTAGTGACTTCAATTACCCTAATATAGAAGAAACCTGGGAAACTCCCAGATATGCTATGCTCAGAACTAAAAATGAATGATGTGAAGATGATCCTACCTACAGACATTGCCAACATACTGGCTGACAGGTTCAGCACAAACTTCTCCCCCCCCCCTAAAGGAGATATATCTATACCCCCGATTGTAGCCCCCAAACATCCAAGTGCCCAAGTGAACCTCTCTCAAAAAAAAGCAAACCACATGCATGGGGGACCTGATGGTGTCCCGGCTGTGTGCTCTCACTCGACAGGAATTAATTAAACCCACAGGACACAGCTGTTTAATCAGTCTTTACTTCTGGATATGCACCCAGGGGTGTGGTGACTGCAACTGTGGTCCCACTTCACAAAGGTGCAGCTTGACAACTCTGCAAAGCCATGGAGGAGAGGATCATAATGGACCTCATAAATAAAGACATAGGACCTTCTACATTGCCCACCTTATCAGGAAGGGATTCTAGATCTAGATCAAGTCATAGTCATAATACTTATCATCACTCCAACAGATTTGATGTGAGATACCCATCCCCAATATGAATGTATCTGACCGACACTTGCAGCAGCTGGAGAGGCCACAAAAGTTCTCACCAAAAGGATAAGGGTCTCAAACATCTGTCTTATATTCATCACCCAAAGACTCCTATGCTGTGGAATAAAAGGCCTTGTTCAAGAGAAATCTTGACCAATGGAGACAGAGGCACAGCAAAATAATGGGTATAGTTCCCAGATAGCCTAGTATGAACCTATGAACCTATGAACCTATAAACCCTGTTACTCTAGCAACTTTCTACTTTTATAAGAGTAATATTTAAAATCTGTCCCTATTTCTGGGCCTTTGTCCCCCACCCCTATTTTGCTGGGCATTGTCCAGATTTCTTGCACTAAGAGGTTGAGAGGTATGATGCCCTGCTTTTAACTTAATCTGTATAATCTGACTAAGCACATGTACAATATATGGACATTGCAAGGATTACTATTAGCAATCATTACTTAGTTTGTCATTGTTAGGAAGTAGAGATAAACACTTTATTATTGTGATAATGCATGGTATACCACATATGATGGTACTAATAATCTTTTTTTTATCCTACCCAACTCTTATCTCTCTTTTTATTTATTTTTTTATGTGTTATCAAATCATTTCCATGTCATCCATCTCTGACAAATCAGAAAATGTTTTATAGCACAGGGAGGTAGGCCTACCCCCCCCATGGCTCAACCTGACCCCACTCCACTGGCTCCTACACCAATGCCCAGCACATCTGGCACACAAACTGGCAGTACTGCCTCCATTGCCCATGCACTACCTCAGCCCTTCACATACGGTAGCACTACCTTGGCAGCTGATGTGGTATTCTCTGGGAGTACTGATGAATGTGGGGATTTTATCACCTACCAGGAGTTGCCAGGCTTGGTGCGTAGCATCATGCACAGCACCACTGGTGCACACCTATGCTGGAGGGAGAGAATGCTTTCTATTATGGTCCATAGGATAAGATGTTAAGCACTCCAACAGCCAGCAGAGTAAGAGGACAGTGAGGACAGTACTGCAGGTGAGGACTAGATTCTCACTGTCCCCATGTTTGACAGACATAGGCATCCATTGTCTTCTCCCTAACTTCAGTCATCGTGTCTTCAACTTATGTTCCTCACTGTCCCTATGTCTTGTTTGTCCTGTTTCCATTTTCTTCCTCAGCTACCATACTTACCTGACCCAGAAATACCTATGTCCCTTACCCAATATTCCTCTTTTATTGAAGTTAAAAACATTTGGCACCTGTCCCACAAAAAAAAATCATCCCATACATAGCTCTCCATTACAAACAGGTGTATTCTTGACACTTCTATCAGTACAATTGGCTATACAACATGACTGTGTTGTTGTCACCCATCATTGTTGAGGTAACAGTCCAAATTCATCTAATAATCTGTACATATTTTCATTTTACACTGTTGAAGTTGATAACTATGGTTCTTTCCTACCACCTTCCTGCACATTCCTATATTGCTTTCAGTTTGCTCTTGCCCCTACTAGCCCCCAATTTCACTACTTTCCTATCTACCAATTTTAATACATTTAACCTGGTCAAAAAATAGAATCACACATGACACATGTAAGGGGAAGAAAAACAAAGTCCTTTACATTTTGTCTTCTGTGTTTTTGTGGAGTTTGGCACTGTGCAACACCACCGAGCGATGGTGAATGGTTCTTCACTGGTGTGGTTACCTCCATACAATACTGCTTAAACATGATGTGCTAAGATAACCCACAGTGAAAGTAGAATAAATAATTATTTCATTGCATTATACATACATATTTAAAATTATGAGATGTACTTGGATTCAAACCCTGTATCATCTAGGCTCAAAAAGAAATCTTTCAAAGCATTTACACCTGTTGTCACAGAGTCACCTAAACAGCAGTTGTGTTTCTTACAATCAGTACTATCCACAGTGCTGACTGCCATGCCTCTCCTCTTCGTGTTTGCACAGAGGTAAGCAAAGCAGTAGAACTCTCATAATTTTATCAATGAAATGGAGGCTTGCATTTGTTCATCGCTTAACTAGAAACAAATGGGGAAAGCAGAATAAATGTGAATCTTACATGTGCAAATACCTTGCTTTAGATCATGCAAACCAGCTGCTTGGCGATGCACTATGGAAACTGCATAATTATATGTATAACTTATGTTTACTGCCCATTTAGTCTTCATCCCCTATAAGTGCATGTAAAAACACAAACAAAGGGAAGGCACTTTTTAAGGGATGAATGCATATTTACACTGCAGCCATGTGTTACCTGCACCCATGCACTTAAAACTTGTTCTCTCAGTACTTGTTCCCAAATATATCAACTACACTACAGAAATAAAGAAAAAAATGCTTTCTTATATACCATTTACATCTTTATACTGACAATACACATTCAGATTTTCCAATACTTGTAGTAATGTAGACAGCTGTTTGCATATAGTTTTCAAAGCTCTCTTTTAATGTATACCTGCACATTAGAAACACAGCAGCAAATGCTACACTTTGCACACTCATCAATCTAGTAACATGCAGATCTTTAATATCTTGACAGTTGTATATGGCTATCCATCCATTTCAGACTGGCCTCCGAACATCTCTCAAGCATCCGATGCTGATGTCATCCACAATAAATTGTCCTGCAGCATTATAAAATTCATACTTGTGCCTTGGTGCTTGTGTTAAATACTGAGTTCTCTCGTCAGTGTACTTCGGTAGGAGTTCTAATTTCACTGCAGTCAGCTGTTGTGTCTGTCTGTCTATCTTTTCAGAAGAGCATAACTGTGTATCCTGCAATCATCATTGCAATCCCATAAAGTTCCAATATTTTGACAGCTGTACATGTCTACACACCCTTTTCATTCAGGCCTCCCAGCTTCTTCTCTCAAACATCCAGTGCTGATGTCATCTGCTATAAATTGTCCTGCAGCATTACAAAAGTCATATTCATGCCATGGCACTTGCGTTAAGTACTCAGTTCTCTAGTCAGTATACTTAGGTAGGGGTTTTGGATATCACTGCAGTCAACTTGCTTGTGTTTGTTCAGTTGGTTGACATTGAAGAGACCATTTTACACCTGAATATGGGACACTGCCATTACCATCCTCTTCTCAACAGACACTGCCAAGGTAATCATTTGTAAAGTACTGTCCAACATTCTCCAAATCAGACTTGTGCTATGACATTTGCATTAAATATGGAGTTTTCTAGTTGGTGTACTTAGACAGAGGTTCTGCTCTCACTGCAGTCAACTGGTTTTGTGTGTGTGTGTGTTCAGTTGGTTGACATTTAAGAGACCATTTTACACCTGCAAGTGGGGCACCTCTATTACTATCCTCTTCTCACCAGACACTGCTGAGGTCATCACTTGTAGAGTGTTGTTCAACACTCTACAAGACAGACTTGTGCTGTGGTGCTTGTATTACCAGGTTCTCTAGTCAGCATACTTAGTTAGGGGTTCTATTCTTACTACAGTTAACTGGTTCATGTGTTTGCGCAGTTGATTGACATTCAGAAGACCAATTTACACCTGCATGTGAGACACTACTATTACCATCCTCTTCTTACCAGATTCTCTTAATGTCATCAGCTATAAAGTATTCTCCTACACTATAAAAGACAGAATTGTAGTGTGGTTATTGTGTTAAGTACTGTGTTCAGTAAACAGTTAAGTAGGGGTTCTGTTCTTACTACAGCCAACTGTGTATGCTTTCAGCAACCACTATGGTGATGATTTTAGAACAATATGTGAGTCCACAGCTATGACCAACCTTCCTCCAACCCTTGCCATATGCAGGGGTTATTGAGCTGGTTGGTCACACCATTGTGTGACTATTAGCATTTGTGTCAGGAAATGTTATTGCATGAGCCACACACAATTGATCTGTAATGGGTCCTGATATGGCATCAGGCTGTTCAGACACAGCTTGCCCATGAAACACATATAGGCATATTTGTGCAATTGATGTACATACATGACACTGCTACAGTTGTATGACTGTGTGCATAGTACCAGTGTGTGGAATGTGGGGAATGACCAAGGTTGTATTTTTAGGTCTTTTCATAAATCATTTATTCCAATATTCCAGTAAATTTGAAATGTTAAGGGGAATACATAACTAAGTACAGATCTGTATGTGTTTGCCACCCAGACATACCCACATGGAGGAAATAGACAATCCACTAGCTGACAGTTTGTCTCATATGTCACTACCCTGTTGCTACTGGTCATCAGCCACAGTATACATACAAACATTTCTCATTTTGTATCCTAAGGAGTGCAGAAAATATATGCACTCTCTATGGCTAATACAGAATTAATGGGCCCTGACAACATCACAGATTGCCTATAGCCACCAGACATGTTTGGATCCATCCTTCAGTACAATCTCCAGATGGGCTATGCTCTTATAGAAGAGTGTGTGCATTGACATGCATACTTCTGGCTGTGGGGGGGGGGCATCAGGTGATGCATGCATGTATAGACACATCATGACTCCTCTCATCTGTGAGGTAGACCAACAAGTCATCACCCACCTTTTCTAAAAGGACACATGTAATATCCCAACTGTGTATGAAAGACATGTGTGATTTGTTCAGGCTACATCATGTCTGCTACATCTGTTCAATGTCCTCAAGAAGGTCAGCAAGGGCATTCATGATGACAACACTATCATTCTGCGTAACTTGACCTGGCCAAGGCATTTGACACAAATCCACATTGAGGTATTGCTGAGACATTGTCACAAGTGGCCATAAACACCTAAATCACCAAGTGAGTAGACCACGGGATCACATACATGACAGATAAATACGTTGAAGTATGTGAAGTGTCCTATATCTAGACTCAAGTGATTAGGTCCATACCTCAGGGTTCTCTGCTAGGCCCTTTTCTGTTCATTATTTAAGTCTCAGATGTCAAGAATGGTTTACACCTCCTTTCCCAAAATAGCTTTGTGGAGGATTGCAGATTGTGGGCAATCACTCAATCCAAGTGTGATATTATAATACAGACAGTGTCAGCACACACAAATTATTGCTGCCACAGCCATGGAGAGACAGGAGATGAACAAAAATCATGGGGGGATGTGTTATGTTATAAAAGCAAATACACAATGTAATTGTATTATAGACAGCACACCCCCATGAGCAGCCCAATTGGTATGTGACCTGTGTACTTGGGTAGATGGTATGTGGGACATCCAATAGCATATGCTACAGTGGTGACTACTCCCTTGTATGTAACACAACTGAGTTTGTGCAGGACATTCACATCAAAGGGCATTATAGTTCCATAGTTCTTAGCCCTCATCACAACAATAACTCAGTACAATGCACCCTTTTTAATGTACCTCACAATACATCTTCCAGGGATAAGTTACTAAAGTGCACCAAATTTGCTGCAGTTACCACCCACACATGTTATTGGCCATACCAAAGTATTATTTTTATTGCATAGCCATTAGTGGTTGATGGCAGAGAATGCCCATCAGGGTGTTATATAAGATTCATGTGTGATACATTTTCTTTTTGAGCACACAGTAAATACATAGTTGACCTCATTGATGGCATGGATTACATTTGTGACTGTGTGTATTGTGCCATATATATGGAATGCACACACCTGTCAACTAGCCAGGATTGCTTGTAATTGCAAATACAGTTGTGACTGTGTCCTTCCTAACACCTTTAGCAGATGTTAAATTTTGATGAAGCTTTGCTTGATAACCCTCAGTGACTACTGACGATTCCTAATAATTGTGCAAGTATGTTCTTGCAGAACCATCTATGATCACTCACAATCACATATGTTCTGTCAGAGACATGGGACTACAGGTGGTATTATGCTGATGTTGTCCATGACTGTGCGTGTTTGTCTACTGATGTCCATTAGCCTGTTACTATGTGTCCCACTTGGTTGAGACCTGTGCTGACATTACATTCATATTCAGGCAACTCATTTTGCACAGCTTCACAATATGCACCTAACCCCCATTTTATATTCCATCCGTGATATATGTCCACTCCTTTGTTCATGTCAGGATGCTTATATCACAAAGAATCTTCTCCACTGATATGTCACCTTGTGTGACAGTCACATAATAAAAAATAATTGTGCTGTCCATACTGTATCATGTTGATATATGATTAGTGTTTATGCTTCCACTGTCTTCATTAATATGTCCTCATCTGATGTACATTAACATGTTTCACTTGTATTCATCCCTCGTATTAATTCCTACAATTCATCTGTGTCCCTTTTCACAACACACACTTCCCCGACTATTTATAATGCAGAATATATACCCTTAATAATCATTTACATAACTTTTATTCAGTATGCCTGAAAGAGGTTTCTACAATACTCTGCACTGTATACACTTTCATGTAATGTGTTGGAACTATATACATTGCTTTATTAATATACCTGCTAGTCACTTTGGCTTTCTGCTCAATCTCACAGATCTGGTTTGCCCATAGGTAAACAGGCTTACATGTTTGCTGGTGCCCATGTTACTTTACATGTTTTCAAAACCAGGGTTGATTATGTGTAACTGTAGTACAAGGCATGCATATGTAATTAGCACTGCTGCTCACCACGCACATGTAAACTCCATGTAGGCTTCTTGCTAAGCCTACATAGAGTTTATTGAATCCCCAGGAAAGTCTGGAGAACTGTTTTTTACAGTAAATCAAAAGAACACACAAATAAGCATCAAATAAAGTTAAAAATAAAAAAATATATATAATATTATAAAAAACTAATTTAATTGTATAATGCCAATTACCTGTGACTGGGTTTAGGTAATGCTAGGCTTACCCATGTTTGGGCATGTTTCATTATTTGGGATTTGGCCTCATGAACAAACTATGTCAACTCTAGGTAATCCAAGCATTACTCACACCCAGCCAAGGGTTATTATTAAATTTTGTTTGTAGTTTTAAATAATGCTAGCAGAGATATTCTGACCAAAGATTCCCCATTCACCAGACTGAACAAGGAGAAGATAATGCTTAATTGCTTATCTGGAGCCAGGATTTGCTACGTTACGTATGCATGCAAGTCACTACACTACAGGTACCAATATGATTCTAGCATACTTCATGTGAGCATTATGACCTGAAATGTACTTCCCTGTACTTTATAAAGACAGACGCTGTTAATCTTTCTCAATATTTGTCTCAGGCGATATCTGTGTTTCATTAAGCAGCATTCTACCTTTATGAAAGATAATTCCACAATATGGACAAAAGATTATTGACTTCAATAACTGACTTATTTTCTGGTGTCTTTCTAGAGGGTTGCAAGATTTGTCAGCATAGGAGGACGTGATTAACAAACCATGTTGCTTTGCAAATGATGGTTTGCACCTGTCTCCCCCAAGCTTTTGAATACTGACTAAAACTTTATCCACGCTCTTTCAGCATTTTTTGGCAATTCCAAATTGACAAACTTACCAACACAGTAAATAAAACTCCCCAAAAAATCTAAAGCTGTCACTGTTCAATGCAGTGAGCCTAAACAAGAAACTCCACACCCTACAAGCTTCCCTCACTTTGGAGAATATTGACATCTGTGCCATTAAAGAAACATGATTTAAATCCACAGAAAGTACTCCAGCAGTGGAAGGCTTCAGTGCCTCCACACATTTAGACCACCAGCTGCACAGACAGGTACAAAAGGTGGAAGAGGCTCAATCTATATTAGCAACAAGCATAACTCTAAGTTGGTTAAACAGGACAATGCCCTAGAATGTATCCACATGCAAATCATCATAGACAAAGTTCCATACCATACCATATCCTAGCAAGCTATAGGTCACCTGCTATATCCCTAGAATCTTATAGTTTGTACCTAGAACTAGTGGAGACACTCACATTAAACCAAATATCCTATTCTTGGGGACTTTAACTAACCCTCTATAGACTGTGAAACCTACACTGCCTCATACTGACAGGCCAATGATTCCTGGACTTTATTAACACAAATACCCTTGATCAGATAGTGTGCACACCCACAATAGGTCCAAACACTCTGAACCTGGTATTCACCAATATGGGAGAGTGCTGACTCCTCTCACCCCCACCCCACAGTGTCACATCCTCAGTGGTGAGGTTGAACCACACAGCTGTTTCCTTTGAAATAAAAGAGGACTAATTAAATCCAGCATGGCCAACAATAAGGTCAAGATAGCCTTATAAGCTAAATACATCATAAGGTCTTCTATGGTTATGTCTGAAACCTCAAAGGCAGCAGTCATCACTGTGCTGAACTAGTGATCAGTAATTGCACTAGCAGTGGCAGCCTGAACTACCTAATACAGAAGATTATATTAGTTAAACTGCCTAGATCTGGTGCCACAGCTTAACTGTACTTGTTTAAGTAAGAATAAAGTAATCCAAGTATTAGAACAGAAAGCATCACTGTACCCCTTCTTCATTGGTTAAATGTCTGCTATCTTTCAAGACAGACTGGAAAGGAAACTTTATGTATTAGCAGATTATAAATGTAATAGAGCACATGAGTTTCTGTCAAGGATGAGAAGAAGAAGAAAAAAGTTTAAATTAGAAGAAATGTTCACCTTTGATAATTCCAAAGGCAAAAAGCCATCTGTGGAAAGTGTGGCAGAAAGAATGCAGGCATAAAGACTCCACAATAAATTGTCTGTCAGTTTGAACATAAGACAGTGTGAAAATTACTAGCTGTGAATTAAAGATTTTCCTGTGGTTACACTCTATTTTGTAAAAGAAAAACTAAATAATATAAATGAATAAATAATTGATGTGACTTATCCTCAAAAATATCCCAAGTGTTCAAGTATGTACCTGAAAGGAACATAGTCTAAACAATATAGCCCTTCATAAAGTATATTCATAATTTCATAAGTCTGTGGAGATGGTCAAAGTGAAAGACAATCAAAGAAAACTGATTTTGTTAGTTATGGATGAAATGCCATGTGGCCTTCTCAGTTATCAAGATTATGCTTAAAGTATGTAAGTTTTTAGATTGCTTGATCCATGGTGGAAGTTTATTTCACATTGTATACTCATTATTTTTATTGCGTATTGAAACTGCTAATGATATATATTAATCATTGCCTGTAATGTTTCATCCTGAACTTTCTTAAATGCCCATATTAATTTACTTCCGAAGTTATGATATTCCAAGGTGTATAGAGGGAAGGGTATACATCTGTATCGATATGACATTTTCTTGACCTGTGTTATTTTCTTAGTCATTTTCTTTTTCTAGTGAGTATAGAATCCTTGTATTAAAAGAATAAAAAGCATTGTACAATCGATCTAATGTATGCCTTATACAATCCTATCAAACAGTATCTCTATGAGATGGATTTTTTAACAAGTGTCCTAGTTGTTTCATAGAATGACAACAGATCATGTTAATGTTTCCCAAAAGAAAAGGTGTTACACATGAATATATCCAAATAGTCTTCTTCTTCTGGCTTTTCCTGGTTATGAGTTGCCACAGCAGATCACCTGTCCACTCATGATTGCCAGTGGACTTTTACAGTGTCAAGTTGCCAGCCTGGTGCCCAACCTTCCACAGAAGGCACATGCACTCACACCTAGGGCCAATTTAGAGTGTCCAATCCACCTACAGCATGTTTATGTGATGTGGGAAGAAACCGGAGCACCTGGAGGAAACCCACACGACCACAGGGAGGACATGCAGACTCTGCACAGAAGGCACCCCATCTGAGGATTGAACCAGAGAACCTCTTGCTGTGAGGCGGCAACACTAACTGCTGCACCACCACGGTCGCCCATACCCAAATAGTTAAAGTAATACACAATATGTAATGTTATAGTAAATAAAGCAATAGGATTTATTCTTGTTGATTTATTAAAATATATGACGCATTTGTCAGAACTGAAATTAATCCAGTTTGTTTTGCCCAGTCAATAATTTCTTGAACACAGTTGTTGATTTTAATTAAATCATTTTTGCTAGAAATTAGGAATTCCACCTTACAGTCGTGTGTATTCTGATAGCCATTTGGAAGTACTATACAGAATAGTAGAAAACATGATGCTGAACTGACTCAAACTTAAGACTAATCCCTGCAGGACTCCTTTCTAAACTAACAAATATTTTGAATTTATACCTTGGATTACAATAGCCTGTCATCTCCTGCTTATCCATGAATTAATCCATCTGATGATATATGGATTAAAACTGGTATTTATCATAGCTTTAAGAATAACAGAATGTTATAACATGTACAGTACTTCAGTTATGTCTGAAGAAATAACAGCTGATGCAAGACCTATATCCAAGGCCATTGATATTTGAACATAAAATTTAGCTAAATTATTCAGTGTTGATTTCCCTTTTTTAAACCCATGCTGATGGATATTTTATAATTCAAAAGTATTTCCTGTTACATTCAAAGGCTATGTGAAGGCTAATCTAAAACTGAGTGATGACCTGACAAAATTCAAATGCCACTTCTTCCTCGATGATGACACTTCTTATGCAGAATCCTTTAATGCCAAGTTCTATGCAGATGTAAATAGTTGCATTGATGCATCAGTTTCCCTTAAAAAATAAATACAATGTAAAATTCTACAATAAATGTCTTTTGTGGAACCCTAATATAAACAGACTCTATAATAAAAGAAAACAAAAACTCATTGCATGCAAAAGAAGCACAACATACTCTTCCTAAACTGAACAGAGAACTTTGAATCCTTATCAAATCAATCAAAGCCAGATATGAGGCAAAATTAGCTACCCAGGCAAAAGATAACCACAAAGTCTTGCTTAACTATATAAGAAATCTCAGAAGCAATGCCCAGCACTACAAGGAGATAATGGTAAATGATATCACATACTCAGATCCAGAAAACATAGTCATTTTACTAGTAGACAAATTCAACTCCAGCTTCATTCCCCTCACCCTTCCAATAGTCTCATGAAATACCCACATCTGCTTCCCTTTTACAAATCTGCCAAGAATAAGTTCTCAAAATATTAGCCCAAAAACACTATATGTATGGTTCCAAATGGCATTCCAGGCTGCCTACTGGCAAGCATGAAACATGAACTGACAGATTCTCTACAGAGGCCATTCAACATTAGCCTCTAAGGAGGTTTTCTGCCAGATAAATGAAGGATAGCAACAGTCATTAACTTGCACAATGATGGAGCTATAACAGACTCAGATTACAAACCCATATGCCTGACCAGCATAATATGTAGGACTATGGAAAGGATCATTGTAAAACATAGCTCTCAACCTCTTAGTGCAAGAAATCTGGACAAAGCCATAAATAATGGGAGAACAACAATATAAAAATAGGGATACATTTTAAGTAGTGCTTTTGCAAACTCATTAAGTAGACAGAATAACAGGTTTTGCATCATCATGAATTTTCTGAAGGGTATCATGTCTGAAACTCAAACATCTATCATTATTGTTTGACAAAAATCGCCAATGATTTGTTAGAAAACCACAATTTTAAGAAGAATGGACCAAAATATGAGGCAAAAATCTGGAAATTGTGCAAAAATCTTTACAGTTGAGAGGTATGTTATGAAACTAATAAATAGGGCTCTATGTGACCTACAGACTCTCAACTCTACCCAGTTTGGATTTGTCAAGGGCAGGTCCTGCCAGCTTAATCTAAATGACTTCTTCAAAACAGTCATTCAGGCAATGAATGAAGACAAATAAGTGAACACTGCCTATCTGGGCCTTGCAAAGGCATTTAACAGCATCCTGCACTCAGGTATCAAGGTAAATGTTAACCCCTATGTAATTCACTGGATAGTAAATCTGACTCACATACAGAACACAGGAAGTACAGGTGAGCAGCTCTACTCCCTCCAAAACAATTGTCACTAGTGGAGAACCCCATGGGTTAGTCCTTGGCCCACATCTCTTTAACATTTATTTCTCAGAAGTCAAAGCTAATGTTAAGAGATTGAGGCTTATCAAGTTTGTGGATGACTGCAAACTTGGTGCTGTCATAAACTCCACAGAGAACACCATGATCCTACGAGTAGGCCTAGCCCAAAGAAAGAGCTGGTGCCAAATGCATGGACTGAAAGTAAATGCCAAGAAATATATAACTGTATCCTCAACAAGCATGACTCCCCTTATACTACCGATTGACAACCCTCCCTGAAAACTTATCCCATAGTTAGGGGTTTGGGAACCTTGTTGACAACAAATTGTCTTTTGATTACCACAAACACACTATTGTAAGGAAGTCCTTTTTCACTGAACAGCATATGTTAAAAGGTATAGCATCTAGACCCAGTGATATATTTGTTCCTCTGTAATTGTCACTCATGAGGCGAGTCAATCCCCTTTCAGCATGTGCCTGTCTAAAGACTTGTCACATTTGCAATGATTTCAATACTTTCCCACTAAAAATCAAGAGCCTAAAACATAAAAATTACACAGACTACCTCAAAACCTTGTCTGTCTTCACTGTCTTACAGGCTACTGACAGGCAACCTCTGCCTCACATATAAACTCTCAACAGACCCTGTTCTGTCAGACCTATTACATATTCAGAAGTCCAGTAGTATCAGAAATGCATACTCAAGGGACTTTGTCTTTCACATGATTAACAGAACATGCTTATGGGATAGGCATGAGTCACAGCGAATACCAATTTTATGGCATCGGCTTCCTCTCTAGATGAAGCGGAATACTTCTCTTACTCCATTCAAATGTAACTTTGCTGAATGGCTAGGTAGCCAAAGATTTACACTGGTTTCCCGCCAATGGCCCACATGGATAGGGAAACATGTAAGTATTCAACATATACTTCTGTGGCCCATCTTCAGTGATTCATACGTGTGTGGCCTGTCGTTTTAGATTCATACTGCAAAATATAAGGGCTAAGTATTCTCATGGGAACATAGGGTTAGGCTTCTTAATACCCTCATAGATCAATATCATAGTAAGTACCTATGATCCTGAGAAGCTATGACACACTGAAACATTTGCCTAGAAGAGGGGTTAGGCTTATTGGACAGTAGTTAATAACACTGTCTCTATTATCCCTTTTAAAAGTTGAAGTCGTGGGAAATCTTCCAAGATTATATAAATGTGTTTTGACTCAGTGGCACAGGGAAATAGTGTCCTTGATGTTATAAAGTAAATATAAATAAACACAATGGATTATTTATATGCTGTGTGGTGGCTGGGCTGGCAAATAAGGTGTCACGTGTTTCAATAGCATAAACAAGCTGGTAGAAAGATTTTTTATCACCATTTACTACACAAACAGAAATTCTGAATAAGTGTTGAATGTTGTTGTGTATTTCTGCTTTTCCCGGTTAGGGGTCGCCACAGTGGAACTCCGGTCTGCTAATGATTGGCAGTAGATTTTTACATGCCAAGTTGCCGGCCCTGATGCACAACCTTCAACGAAGGTACGCCCATTCACGCATGTCTGCACACAGAAGACACTCTAGCTGAGAATTGAACAGGACAACATCTTACTGAGAGGCGACAACGCTACCGCAGCACCAATAAGTGTTGAATGTGATGTTGCAAAATGAGAATTTTTGCACAAAACATGAGTATGTACAGGGAGCAGTTTATAAAATCTGCAATGGCTGTGTCATAAGAGGAGAGAAGGTTTTCTTTATGGAAGGGGTGATTCATTCAGCAAGAGTACTTTGTCAGATCTAATGAGGACAAAAAAAATAGACTCACAACTATAGATTTTATAGACCAAAGTACCTGATTTAGTAACCAACTACTAGCTCAGCAGTAGGAAAGTCAAGTAAGTTCTGAAAGAGTCAGGTAGAAAACAATTTAAACCAAAAGGGCTTTTTGGTCCTTTTCTTTTATTAAATCTTGTGACTCTGCAGATCCTTAACCTATTCATTCCACCTGATATTAAAATGTATTCTACAATTTCATGTACTTTAAGCATATTTTAGTGAAGCTATACACAAACAGATGATGTTACATATTAAAGGAAGTTGCAATTATGGCCTTAGAATTCAAAAGTAAAACCAAGTCTCCATTTTTTATTTACTAGAATTATGCTCTGAAAGCAGAATAACATGCCTTGGAAAAGATAAAGAACTGGAAGTGACAGGGAATGTATAAAGAAAAGCTCAGCCGTAAATGTGGATATGAAATAACTACCTTTGTGTGTGTGTGTAAGTGAAAAATATTTGGTAATGCAGTTGTAAATATATTGAATAAACATTGACGAGTCACTAAAAGAGAACAGGAAAGCTCTTTTGAAAAGAACCAACCTTAAATTAACAGTTGAAGAACATGTAACATCTGTGATGGATTTCTATGAAAATACTGTTAAGGAAGATAAACCAACAGAACACACATGACTTAACCTCAAACCACCACATAATTTGAGATCTAGTCATTTTGTCTTCGGTAAAACACATATATCCAATTACAGATATTTTTGTTCTGGGAAAATGCATTCAATGAATTTTGTTTATTTTATGTAATATACAGGGAACCATTTATATACTAGAGGCTTTTGTGAAAGATGAGAGTAGTTTAGAATACAGGAAGCAACGTAAGTAAGTGTTTAATTCAGACAAGGGTAAGAAAATAAACAATTAGCTGAGCCTTCAGAGAGGACCGTCACAAACAGGGTTACCTAGGGTCAGTTCATAGCCCAGGTCTCTTCACCATTTTATCATAAAGACATCCATTTTTTTCTTAACAAGAGTGTAGGTGGGCCTGACCTTTGCTGTCTTTTTTCAGCTCTGACTTGAAGATACAGAAACATACAAGGTAACAAAATTAAACTGAAAAAGTACAATTTAAACTAAGCTGAAATGCAATAAAGCTTGCATCTCTGCTGTTGTCAGAAAACCTTGTGAAGGTAGACAGTAACCAACAGATAGAAATAAAGACACACTTCCCAAGAGGGAGAAGTAATCAGTCTAAATGGAAGGTAATCAAAGCAGGATGACAGGATTTCAAGATGAGCTGTTCTATATAGGCGGAGCAAATCAGTACCTTGTCTGACGAGATGGTTTAGCAGCATTGTAAATGACTAATGAAACAACCAAATCACTGCAGGAAAGCCGAGTGTTTACAAGCAGTGAGTGGGGTACTTGTAAAGTAAAGGGAACTCATTTTTCCAGTGTATAAATATTGAATGATATCAGGAGTCACAGTTAACAACAAGAGATTTAATAACAAAAAAAAACTTAAGTACGATTCAAGCAAAGTACAAAATGAATGTTTACTGGTAGGGTTGTTGCCTCTGGAAGAGGAGAAAACCTGAAAAGCCTCACCCTTTACTTCACTCATTGCCCCACCCATTTCTATAAATGTACATTGCTTCTATTTAAAGATAATAAACATGGTAGCAACACTTTTGAAGAAACAGTAAATAATATGATAAATGTAACAGATATATAAACATGCAGCACATAGGTTAGTACTAGGCAAACTGCCCTTGTGAGCCATTTTAAGTCTAACTGATTATCTCTTGTGATGCAAACCCTGCACCTTGTGTTTGTAAGGTAAGCACCTTAACCATTAGGCCACCCTCCCAATCTCTAAACAATCAGCCCTTGCAAATCTCAAACCCAGGACCCTGCATACCATAACCAAAGCAATTTACCACTAAGCCATCAGAGATATTGTTAAAATATATGTGTAATATTGTTTTGGATGATCTGGTATGTTTGTTGGAGCTATTGCATTACATAAAAATGGGGTTCTGAAAATCATACTCAGGAAATGAGGACAAGAAGAAGAAAACTTAATATATTTACATGATTACTGCATTATATACTTTACAATTTTCCTAAAGCATCATTTTATTCATATCTATGATACTGATAATATAGAAAACAAAAAAGCATATGTATTTTTACCACAGGGAAAGTGTAACTTGGGGACAAATCTATTGTTTCACGTCCTTAAAAAAGCAATGCTTAGACTTTTCTGTAACGCTACATCATAAAGAGGATTATAATGATTATTTTAACTGTCCTTACATGGTTACAGTTTTTATCACCCAGGTGCCAGCTGGCACAAAGAAAAAACAATTCTGACAACTGAATTTAAATGCAAATAGGAAATCCACACTAAGCATTTCTGGAAATGCACTTTAGAAATAATGTTAGCTATAAGAATGAATCAAAATACCTGACAAGTACTCTTAGCAAAACTGAATTTCCTGACAGAGACCATAATTTCTATTTTTCCTGATAGAGACTGATTTCCTGACTGTCAAGAGAGATTCCTAACAGTTGACAATCATAATTATGGGGCATACAAGTAGCTGGACATGTCTGCTGAAGAATGTTTCAAGACTACAACTGAACACATTCTTACTACACACAAAAATAGTGACAGTAAC
The DNA here is from genome assembly GCF_019279795.1 of Protopterus annectens. Lineage (NCBI taxonomy): Eukaryota > Metazoa > Chordata > Ceratodontiformes > Protopteridae > Protopterus > Protopterus annectens. Next base: position 598,260,228 of record NC_056729.1, read on the forward strand.
CCCTCCCCCCAGTTTCTGTAAAACATTAGCAGGTATTCTGGGAAGAATTTGACATGATTGTTGGTTTCACTATACAATATTTCTGACAACACAGTTTGTACAATCTGTGACAGCAGTAAAATAGAGTATGTGTAATTATCAAACAGGCCCACTTAAGTAGGAATAATGGAAGGTTTGCTAATAAGAGTGTATTGCACTGGCAAAGCTGAAACATCAAGGCACACAAAGGTATCATTGAAGGTATGGAGCCTGTGTCTTCCTTCTTGTATACTACACATGTTACTTTAGAAGAAGAGAAAAGGACTATTTTTATTTTATTGGCATGGTAAGTATTTATAACACTTATGAATAATACTAGTCAAATGTAAAGTGACAGCCATGCAAGGACCAAACAAGTAACAGACATTAGCACAGATGTTTTGTTTTTCTGCAAGAGTGGACAAGTGTCCAGACAGATTTGTTCATACATTTTTTTATTCCATACTTCAGGAAGCTCAGTAATGAAATTATGTTCATGTTTAGTTTGTGATAACTGTATACACATATTTTCTGATAAAGAATGTCCTTTTTATAGTTTTTTTGTTTTCTCAAAGCCTGGTTCAATGATGTGCCTTCCAAAATACTCTCAGCAATAAAAGTCACATATGCTGGAGGTACAATGAATAGAGTCTTTTCTTTCTCTTCATAGGGTAGTACTAAACCAGCTGCTTTGGCAGGCCATTTTAAGGCTGGTCAATTTCCCTTCAAAGGTGGAATCAAGCCCTGTACCTTGTGTCTGTGAGGGATACATTTTAACCATTATGCCAACCTTCTTTCTGCATATAGCTACAATTTCTATCTCTGCAGCAGGCAGTAAAGGTTAGGTTGGGGAAGAGACTATGACATACCAAGAAAGAAGCAGAAAGAGAGAGAAAATCACTAGTAACCTAACCTCACTTACACGAGTGCATGGATCGTGCTATCCCAAACAGAACCAAGATGCTATCCTCCAAAAAAAAGAAGCCAATCTGGTGGTCCCCTGCCATAAACAAACTGTACAACAGAAGGAAGAAACTGTTGAAAAGAGAGTAAAATCCCATGAGTGGAGGAGCTCCCTGGTCAGCCTCAGTAAGAAGCTGAGATCTTTTATAAGATTCTCCAAAGCTAGCTACGAAAACAAAATCACTACTAATTCTAAGGACAACCACAAAGCATTCTATAGCTATGTCAAGAATCTTAATGGCAATGCCCAGATCTGCTCTGAGTTACAGCACAAAGGTACAAAAATTACAGAACCAATTGATATTGCCAACATCCTGGCAGATAGGCTCAGTGCTAACTTTACCCCCCCACCCCCTAAAGGGCCCATGCCTATACAGGAAGAATGCAGAGTCCCTGTAATCACAACTATGCAGGTAGAAGCTGCACTATCTAAAGCCAAAAACACAGCATCCATGGGACCGTATAACATCCCAGGCTGCATTTTACATGAACTGGCTCCCCACTTAAGCACCATGTTCAATAATAGCCTCGCATCAGGCTTTGTACCCACTGAATGGTGCACAGCAACAGTTATCCCACTCCACAAAGACGGAGCCACCACTGATCCTGGGAACTATCGACCTATTAGCCTGACGAGCCTGGTCTGCAAGGCCATGGAACGTATCATCATGGAACTCATAAACAAAGACATTGGTAACCTCCAAAGTCTGGATCCCACCCAGTTCGGGTTTGTGAAAGGCAGATCATGCCTCCTGAAACTGATCGACTTCTTTGAGGCAGTCACCAAAGCCGTAGATGAGGGAAAGGTGGTTCACACAGCCTATCTTGACCTCGCCAAGGCTTTCGCCACCATCCCCCATTCTGGAATTATAGCTAAACTCACTAAACTAGGTATAAATCCCTACATCACAAGATGGGTTGGGCTCATTGACAGAACCCACACTGTAAAAGTTGCAAACTCCAAATCTGATCTCAAAGCAGTGACAAGTGGAGTACCACAGGGTTCCGTCCTGAGACCTCTCCTGTTTGGTATCTACTTTTCTGAAGTACACACTAACACAGAAGGCCTCTGGCTAATGAAGTTCACAGATGACTGCAAACTAGGAGTCATAGTCAAGGCCCCAAATGATGTGAACATCCTACAGAAGGGCCTCGCTGAGTCAGATGCCTGGTGTCAGAGCCATGGCCTCAAGCTCAATGACAAAAAGTGCAGTATCATCCCCTTTGGTAAAAACTCTGTACCCATGAACTACCACACAGGCAGCAAGCTAAACACCGAATGTGTGATACGAGACCTTGGGACCCAGGTGGACAGTAGTCTCTCCTTTGATAGTCACATCGCCACAGTAGTCAGGAAGTCCTTCTACATGGCTCACCTCATCATAAAAGGGTTCTCATCCAGGAAAAAATAGGTCATTGTTCCCCTCTATTCGACACTCATTAGACCCATTATAAAGTACAACACCCCTTTTGGAATACCTCACAAGACATCCGCAGCAGATAGAAAGGCACAGAAGTAGCTCACAAAGAGGATTACTGGCCTCAAACAAATGCTCTACACTGACCACCTCAAAAAACTCCAGCTTTACTCCGTAGCATATCGCCTAATCCGAGGTGATCTCTGCCTAACATATAAAGCTATGTCAAACCCAGAGCTGTTGGACATTATACACCTAAAGAAATCCCAATCCCTCCGAGCTACATGCTCTAGGGACCTAAACCTTGTCACCACAATAAACAGGACATGCTGGAGGGATAGATTATTGTCTCAGAGACTTCCCATAGTCTGGAACAGGCTACCTATCTATGTCAAGCAAAGTTCTTCATCAGCACTCTTCAAGAAAAATCTTGATGAGTGGATGGGAAATAGGAAATACACCCCGGGGATTACTTCTGTGTCTCTGCTTGACAGTGGCACAGGAAAATAACTTTCTTGGGTGGCATGAGCCAGGGAATCTTGTTGGCTAGGGTTATGTAGGCCCTTGGGCCAATAGCCTAGTACCTGCCTATGAACCTATAAGTAACATAGTGCAGGTTTGGTAGTAATGAAAATGGCAGGTAAGACCCAGACCTATGATGCAGAGGGATAAAGCCCTGACTGCAACCTAGATGACGCATGTTTGACTAGTGGCCTGATTGTTGGGAAGATCAGAGAGTGAACAGCTGATACCATCTTGCTTATCCCGGGTTAGAGAGGCAGACTGGCTTTCTGCACTGGTGACACCTATAGGAATGTAGATGTATCAGCAATGATGTGCCACTCTGTTATCAGGTTGCACATGTGCAGAGACTCATATGAACCTATGAACTAGGGAGGTGTAGTGGAGCTTGCAGGCTGTTGAGGTGGTATGTAAAGGACAGTCCACAAGACTACTTAATGGCTGTCCCACTGGCTCACACCTACTTACACCTTCAGTGGGGAACAAATGGACTAGAGGGGCCTCTTATCCTGATGGAAGAATGTATGGGTAAGCTGGGTGCAGAAAGCAAAATAATTTGACCAGTCCTGCAGATAGACACACAAACAAACACACACACACACACACACACACACACACACAAACAGACAAAAAGTTAAAATAAAATAAACCATATAGAATAATTTCACCTACTGAGTTAAAGAAGTTCTAGACTCTTAAGACCAGTGCAGCTTTCAAGCCTGAACATCAGTGGATAGAACAAAGTTATCACACAGAGCAAGGAAGACCCTCAGGATAGGGTTCTGCATGGATAAGTAACCAGCTATGCATCAGGGCAAACATACAGGACAGGACAGAAAAGTTATAGCCTAGATGAGTGGTACAGAAGAAGAACTATATTGCATGAGGTCACAAAAACACCTACAAAGTCTCCTGTTCTGGCAGACTTTTACTATGCACACCATAGTGTAAAATGTAGTCTGGTGCCCAACTAGATGGACTCATTTTATCCATTAAAGTTGTTGAAAGGGGAGTACAGAAATTAAAGCAAGAGGCTATATAGCAGGCAGAAGTAAGCACAGAAAGAAAACCTGTAGAAGATCCATGTTGGTGGAAGTGCGCAATGTTTTTGTGGGATAAGGCCTCATTTGTATTTATTTATTCTTTTTCTTTGGTGTGCACGTGTGCGTGTGTTTGTTTGCGTTTGTGAGTAAAGAGAGAGAGAGATAGAAAGAGTGGATGATAGGATGGGTAAAATGGAAACTGGGAACCAAAACAGAGAGAAACTTCAATGCCAAACAACAAACCAAATAAAAATCGCGGACCAACAAGCCAATGCAGGAAAGGAGCATTAAAACATCCAAGGTAGAATAAACACACATTTAGTTTGTACAAAAGTAAACAGTAGTTAAGCACTATCATCCTATATTATGGACTTCTTCAGAACATCCATAGCTACTTATACTCAAATTATATAATAAAATCAAGCAATTATTGCCCACCAATGACCAATCATAAAAGCCACTTAAATACCTATTAAAATAATTGCATGCATTAAATATTAAAACAAGCCGCAAGTTTATAATTCTACAAAAGAAAGATCTAAAATATCATAAATATTATATATATTGTGAATATTTGTAAAACCCTAAAACTATTAAACAAAGCAATTCAGAGCTTAGCTGCCCTAAGTTTTAACAAACTATTTAAATAGACAGCCTCATTCAAGCCAGGAAATGTAGAGGCATGAAGTCTAACTGGCCATAGCAATTCTCTATACTCAAGTCTATGTTCCCAAGCAGCCCCCCCCCCCCACCGAGTTAAGAGGAACTTGATTAAGGATAAAAAAATAAAACTTTTTATTATTCACACAGCTCATCTTGTGTATATATAATTTATTTTTCAAATTAGCATTACTAATATCATAAAGATGTTTAGACATTAGGGGTAATTCAATAAACCCTACATGGAGCAATTCTCCATGTAGGACTAGCATAGTGGCCTGAACATGGAATATGGCCACCAAGTTTTCCAGGAAACATGGCTGGGGGTGTGCACGAGTGTGTGGACACCGTGCAAACATGGAGGTGTCTGCAGAATGCAAATCACCTCATCTGCTGGTGAAAACCATGCAAATGAGGTGATTTTCTGATTCAGGAAGCAGAAACCCATCTGTGTAGATGCTGTGTCAGCAGGAAAAATGTACGAGGTTACACACCGTGTACCAGAATATAAAATGTAAACAGGGGCTGTAACAGCCCAAATAAAAGGTTGAGTAGCCATGCAAATGGCCAAAACTATGGCCATTGAGTTGAAAAAGTAATGCAATATATTAAAAATTAAAATTTTTTAATACATATGCCATGTTTAAGCAGTGCACAGCGATGTGCAAGCATGTTATTATGCAAAAAAAAAAATAAAAGTGTAAAATATAAAATATAAAGGTATGGAAAGTTATTGCATTATGGTGGCCAGCATGTAGAGTCATATAGTGGCTGGCTATAGTGGTAGCTAAGGAGATAGGCTCTGGTGTAGTCCTGTATCCAGGGTATACACAATTAGGTGTATGTAAATGAGCCTGGATTACTGAATAGCAAAAAGGACCACCGTATCCATAGGTATTAACCGTGGTAGGGCTATAGCTGTGTTGGTGTAGGCAGAACAGATCTCTAACATTAAAAGGAGGTGTGTCACGGCATATGTAAGTGGATTGGAGCTTAGTGATGCCTGTTTGTGCTCAGCTAAGCACAGCTAAGCAGGGTGTGTGTCTGAGGTTGCTAAGCTATACTTAGCACCACAGCACGTGTTTTCGCTGGTTAAAAAAAGCTAAGCATGCCCGTGTACAGCAGAGGGTCTAAACTACTGAACAATATTTATACTAGCTCCACGGGTTTGCGCAGAGTACTGCGGGGCTTAGCAGTGGAAGAAATTGAAAAAAAAAAATAAAAGGAAATAGCCTGAGCAAGCCAATCAGTATAACAGACTGATAAGTTCTGTTCCACTGACACTGGCCCATTCAAACCTCTCAATGATATACCAGACAGGTGGAATGTATCATAGTCAGCCAATCACACAGGCTGCATCTGCAGCACACCACTATAAAGTATGCATACACCCTTCAGTCTGATTTTCCCACATATTCTGCACAACTGGAGTAAACATTTGGAAATTTTAACTGACAAAATGATAAGGGCTGCTGCTGCTCTGCTACATCTGTATGCACTACAGGCTGAGGTCAGTGATGATGATGATGATGCTGACAATAGACCCAGACTGGGGGGGAAAAGAGTGTTCAGGGCCAGGGTAACCCTTCAGGGGCTACATGAGCTGGAGATAGTAGAGTGCTACAGGGTGGACACGGACATACTACAGCAACTCACCGAGATCTGCCACCCTCACCTCAGGCCCAGAGACAACAGAGGGGAAGCCTTCCCAGTGGAAACAAAGGTATGTGTAGCCTTAAGAATACTAGCTGCAGGTGCTTTCCAAAGACCAACTGGGTCATCATGGGGGTCTCACAGGCATCCGCATCCAGGGTACTCCACCATTTCCTGGATGTCATGCTAACACATGCCAGTGAGCACATTTATTTCCCCAGCACCCCTGAGAAGATGACCAGCAATATGCATCTCTTCCACTGTGTAGGACACTATCCAGAGTTACTGGGTGCCATAGACTGCACTCATGTGCACATCAAAGCACCAGCCAATGGGGAGGGTAGAGTCTACGTCAACCGCAAGAGGTATCACTCTGTCAGCTGCCAGGTCATGTGCAATGCCCAGGGCATTATCATCAATCTGCTTGCTGGCAGCCCTGACAGTTATTGTGACTCCCATATCTAGCATGCATTACAGCTATACCAGACATTTGCCAAGGGGTACATCCCATATGACCATCTAGTGGGGGATGCTGGCTATGCACTGGAACCGTGGATGATGTCACCCATCAGAAATGCACACACACCAACTGAAGAACACCATAATGAGGCACACACACAAATTAGTAACATCCTAGAGCATGTGTTTGGGCTGCTCAAGTCACAGTTCTGCTGCCTTGACATATCTGGTGGAGCCCTCCAGTACTCTCCAGCCACATGTGCACACATGTTCATTGTATGTAACACAGTATGATCCTGTGGAAACAGCTGCAGCAGGAACATCACAGTGAAGGAAGACACAGCTCTCACCACTGCCAAGGTCACCACAAATACAGGGGGACTCAGGGGAGGAACACCCTGAGCCTGTCCCTGTAGGCAGACATACGTGTGCTCAGTACACCCTGACCTTGGCAAAGAGGCAATGCATAGCACATACACTGACAACCTAGGGACCCAAGGACTGACACCTCACTCTGACTCACATACACAGTGTAAAATGGATGCCAGCCACATCACACTACCTGTACCTTACCATGTATAGGCTGTGTACTGCGTGCCTCTGACATAGGTTGTCCTGAAGCACTGTCTTCTCAACTGCTGCAGGCACAAGGTAAGCCACTCTTCTTAACAACAAATGAGTGGGGTAGTAGATTGTGGTAGCATATACAGTATATGTTATTGCTGCATGTATGCAAGGGAATGGAGTGGGCTACCAGGATAATAGCAGACAATGGACAGCTATGTGGGAAAACAGGAGCTATCTGTCAAATACTGGCTGCCCAAGAATATGCAGTAGGCCCCAAGCCAGCAAAATTCACGCACTATGTGAGGGACTTACAAGCAACAGGGCCATTGGACAGATGCGTGGATGTCAATGTTGGAGTCCCATACATACCTCTCAACCTCTTAGAGCAAGAACTCTGTACACAGCCATAATGAAATGTGGGGCAAAGGCCCAAAAAACAGGGACAATTGTTAAATATTGCTCTTACAAACATAGAAAGTTGATAGAATAACAGGCTTTGCAGTAGCATGAATTCTCTGAAGGGCAAGAAGTCTGAAACTCAAATATCTGTCATTACTTTCTAACTTCAGTCTTTAATGATTTGCCAGTAGTTTTCCAGACAACCACAATTTTATGAAAAATGGACCCAAAATGTGAGGCAAATATCTGGACATTCGGTGAAAATCTGTACAGTTGTGAGGTATGGTCCCCTACTCCCTACACACCCGTGTTCCCATAGAACTGCAGTAACAGTTATATTTGTAAGGTAATAGCAGCAGGCCACACATTCCCAGGGCTGTCCCAATCAACTTGCTAACATGTTTCATTTCCACAATATGCAGGGGTCAATGTGCTATATATGTGTGTGGTTAATAGTGTCAGAAGTAGACAGCACTGACTAGTGGCTGCTGTGGCTCACTAGGCTAAATGCATTACTGTGGGTGACAGGCTCCATGGTTTGAGACTGGCTGTGCCTATTGTTTTATATGTCAGCTACACCTATGGTAGGAGTTCTACAGGGTGTCCAGAAGTCAATATTTGTTACTACAGGAAAGCTGGACAATGGAGGGACAGGGGCCACAGATATGGACAGTACACACCTCTGTGTAACCTAGACACTATCTAGTAGAAAAGCAGGTTGTGACAAGTCAGTCTTAGTGCCAGAATACAAAGGTTGCCATGTAACTGTGTCAGTACTGACAACAAGTCAGTGGGCACCATCCATACCCCAGGAATGTCAGGGTTTCTCAGAATGTCCACACGTATGCCTCATATATCTGTTCTGTTTGTCATAACATTGCATTTGTCTGACAAACTACTGGGAAACCAATACAGGTTGATGTGAAAACATCAATGACAGATGGTTGAGATGCAGACGTCATACCCCTAAGAAAATGCAAGCTAATATAAAACCGGTCTACCAACTGTCTATGTTTACAAGAGCAATATTAAGATGCTGTCCCCATGTCGGGCCCTGTGTCCAACTGTGATACATGGCCCTGTGAAGATGTCTGGCTGTAAGAGTTTGAGAGGTATGGCCAACATGTAGCCTTAGAAGAACAGTGCAACACAAACCATCTGAGGACCACAGTAGATGTATGGGGCACAATGCTGGCCAACCTGCTAAACAGGTATGGTCAGAGGTGTGCAATCCGTAACCCTATATGTGATGTTATGACTTCTACCCCAGTCACACCATAACTACAACTACATAAGAGCAGCTACTATGGACAAGGACTGCAACTGGAGCAGAGCAGGACAAAGGGCCACATATAAGGGAGAGGAGGAACCACTGGCCAGACAAACGTAGAATGTGCAGACTAGAACACTTCATGAAATAGCATGGGTTCCCTGCAACGTATTGAGTCAGTAGACAAATGTCTGTCAGTGGTTCCTCACATTAATCTATACTGATCTGCCACTGATATACCAGGACATCACAATGCTATGCAAAATGTACCTCACATATTATGCAAAACTCTGCTCAGTCCAATACAGTCTGTACCCACCCTAGATATGGCTCAGTTAATAAGGATAGTGCACAGCCAGGAGATCCCTCAGCCAGTATATCAGTGAGGTGCTGGACTGTTTTCAGAGGTTCATCAGCCAATTGGCTGTAGCACACAAAATACTGGACTGGAGTACAGATAGGTCTGGCCTGGAGTCCCACTCTTACTTTTGATGGTCATACTGGGCATGCTCTTACACTTACCTACTTTAAGCCCATGTCTGAACCCACATCTGACTATAGAACTGGGATGTGCATATATCCCTTCTGCATACAGACAGCTATATACACCTTAACTGTCTATCCCCACCCCCATCAGACATGTTTACCCCCATCTATTTGTACATGGTACATATAAGATTTATCTGCATCTGCTGAGTGTGATATACATGCAGATATATAGGTAACATATACAAATATATCTTTTATACATTTATAGAGGGCCAGAGATGGGGGGAGAGAGAGAGACAGAGAGAGAACATGAGAAACAGAGAGACCCTGAAAGGTATAGAGTGATGTACTGTAGCAGCCACATGTACACTAATTTTAACCAGTGGCATTTGCAAATACTATGGTGAGGACCATTGTGTAATAGTATAGAGAGTGGTTGTAATCTCACATCAGTCATGTGTGTGCGCGTGTATGTGTGTGTGTTTCTGTAAGTATTACACATACAGCAGAATACACACACCCAACAGGCCTATGTCTGTGTAATGGCCACCCATATTTTGGTCCTGTGACTACTGTCCTCCACAACGGTGGTCTCCCTGTCACCAGCTACTGATGTCATCCACCCCAACAGCACTAGCAGATAAACAGTTAGATAGGTAGTGGTCCAATTCCCAACAATAGCAAGTGAGTTAGTGTGTGTGTGTGTGCGTGTGTGTGTGTGTGTGTATTTATAATTATATTCCCTTCTGGCTGTGTGTATTTCCTGCCTATGTGTGTGCGATGCCAACACATTTTGAGGCCTGTTCCATTCTGTTAACCCCCCCACTGCCCCACACTACAGGGCCTGCTGACGCCATCCACTTTAGATGCACCATTGGACACTCTCCAGGCATTTAAGCTCCATAGCACACATGATAAGGATGTAGTACTATAGCATATACAGCTAGGTAGATAGAGGTTCTAATCTCAACCATGCCAACTGTGTGTGGGTGTGTGTGTGAAGCATATCTCCTGTGGCTGTCCTCTGTGTGTGTTGGGTATGCCATGTTGAGGCCTCATGGCACACCAGATAAGTATGTACCACTGTAGCACATACAGCTAGATAGGTGGGGGTACTAAATGCGATGCTGCCAACTGTGTGTGTGTGTGTGTGTGTGTGTGTGTGTGTGTGTGTGTGTGTGTGTGTGTGTGTGTGTGTGTGTGTATGAAGCATATCACTGTGGCTGTCCTCTGTGTGTGTTGTATATATCATTTTGAGGCCTGTTCCACCCTGTTGACTCCCCCCAATACATTACTTTACAGGGCCATTGGACACTCTCCAGGCATACAGTCTTCATGGCCCATGCAATCAGTATGTAGTACTATAATACATACAGCTAGATAGTTAGGGGTTCTAATCTCAATACTGCCAATTGTGTGTGTGTGTGTGTGTGTGTGTGTGTGTGGGATGGTTGGTTATACCATTTTGAGGCCTGTTCTACCCCGCTGACTCCACCCATTGCATTACTTTACAGGGCCTGTTGATGTCATCCACCTTAGATGCACCATCTGACACTCTCCAGGCCATACTCTCAAATGTATAGAGTTTTGCAGAATGTCCAGATGTTTGCTTATATATTTGGTCTGTGTCTCATAAAATTTTGGTGTCCTGGCAAATCATTGGCAAATCATTGAAAGTTGAAGTCAGAAAATAATGACAGACATTTGAATTTCAGACTTCATACACTTCACAAAAGTAATGCTAATGTGAAACCTGTCACTCTATCAGTTATCAAAGTTTGTAAGAGCAATATGTAAAAAAGTGTCCCTATTTTTGGGCCTGTATCCCTCCATTATTGAAGGCTTTGTTCACAGTTATTGCTCTAAGAGGTTAAGCAGTATGCCTGTAAGCTATGTAGCGCATGCAATAAGGACATAGCACTGCAGTGCATATGACTAGATAGGTAGGGGTTTTAATCTCAGTACTGGCAACTGTATGGGTGTATGTGTCTGAGTATCCATATCCCCTGTAGCAGCCTGAGTGTGTGCAATGGTTATACCAATTTGTGTGCCTGTACCACCCTGTTAACTACACTATCAACAATCTATTCAGGGCCCACAGATGTCATCCACCTTAGATGCAGAGTTAGACATTTGCAAACACAATAGCGCTGTGATGCATGCAATACATATGGTGGGCTGTAGTGTACATAAGTACATAGATAGGTGCTCTAATCTCAAAACTGGCATATCTCTGTGCATGTATGTTAGAATGCATGTCCCCCTGCAGCAGTGTGTGTGTGTGTGTGTGTGTGTGTGTGTGTGTGTGTGTGTGTGTGTGTGTGTGTGTGTGTGTGTGTGTGACATGGTTATACCATTTTAAAGGCCTGTTATTCCCCCAGTGGTAATCCTTACAGCACCTGCAGATATCATCCTCCTGAATAGTAGTGGCAGACACTGCAAAACTGTATAAGCTCTGTGGTTCATGAGCTATGTATATAGCACTATCATATGTAAAACTAGGGAGGTAGGGTTCTACTATCAACAAGGGCAGTTCATGTGTGTGTACATATGTATATCTCCTTGCAACAGTGTGACTGTGTTAAGGCCACAAACATACCTCTCGACCCCTTACAGAAAGACATCTGGATAAAGCCATACAGAAAGGTGGGACAAAGCCCAAAACGTAGGGGCAATCTTTAAATATTGCTGTGACAAACATAGAAAGTAGATAGCACAACAGGTTGTGTATTCACATGCATTTTCTGAAGGGTATGAAGTCTGACAGGAAAATATCTGTCATTGTGTAACATCAGTCTTTTATGATTTCACACTACTTACCCAGAAAACCACAGTGTTATGCCAAATGGAACAAAAATATGTGGCAAACATAAGGACATTCTGAAAACATCTGTAGAGGTGAGAGATATGGCCACCACCTGTCCCACTTTTCAGGTTACAGTCCATGTTTAGCCAGGTGTGACCTGTGACAATGACACAAATACAGAGGTCACCAGAGTGTAGGACAACAAACATTTATTAAAGTTGTCTACTAGTTGCATAAAGCAGTTATTTCACATCAGAAGCACTTTAATGTTATGAGAAATAGCATAAGCTAAGGTAATGTGACACAAAGAAGCTGTCATATTGGCAAACCAAGGGAAGTCTTGTCTGTTGCACTTGCCGTGGGTATGGTATGCCCTGCCAACTGTCACAATACTACAAGGCATGTCCCACATTCCACATTTGATAAGGTGGCAATCCTACTCTATGTTGCCTATGTGTGTGCAATATGTAGACATGTGGAGGCCCTGTGAGTAGCTGCTGCCCCCAATGACCCACATGTATATAGCCATGAATGCTAACTGCCACCACCCAGACATGTAGGTACTGCTAAGACTGTGATAACTGTAAGTAGTGGGCTGTCTGCCATTCACCCACAAACTGATGTTAACACACTGCAATGGGGTCATACAGTGGGTACGGAATATTGCCAAGGTCCTGGCCTCAAGATGAATTCAGAAAACATTATCATCATACCATATGGTGAGGGCATCACCCCACTATTTCCCACTTCAATGGCAACTCCATCAACACACAAACTGCATTGACAGACCTGGGTACTCAGGTTGATAACACTGTTGCATTCACCCATCAAGTAGTGGCAGTGGTCAGAAAAGCCTTGGATCTTGTTCACCACATAGGTAAAGGGACTGCATCCAGACAAAAGGTGGACATTACCTCTGTGTAGTCCTCAGTCATTACAACAATGCATTATCAACCTGGCTGGTCTGGTATGCACCTATACAGACATCTGCAGCAAATGAAAAGGCTATGGTAACACCTACAAAGGTTATCCATGGCCTTCAACACCTTTTCCATGCAGACAGCCTCATATCAGTACTGCCCCATTTGATATCAGACAGCTTGTTCACAGGTGGGCTGTGGCATGCATTGATGGCAATGTTGTGCTCAGCCCTTCAATAGCTGTCCCATATATGTCGCTGTGCTTGTTACCAGCACAACAGGCCTGAATCATAAATGCAACAGCAAAAAACTTGCTGGAGAGACAGGTTTGTCTCCCAGAGTCTGCCCTGTCTCAGGAATGCACTTCCCATACATGTCAAACAGAGTAACATGTAGACCCTCATCAAGTGCATCCATGATGAGTGGATGGAAACCAAAAATCTGTTCCCCCGAGGTCCAAACTGTCTCCATCAATGCCAGAGGCAACAGGTACTGATAGATAATTCTGTTGAGGATAAAATAATGGCTAGGCTTGTAAGGGACCCAGTGCCAGTACTCTAACCTTCTATGGTCCTATGAACCTGCAATCATATGGAACTCCCAGGTGACATGTATCAAGAGTAGCATGCTGTTTCAAGGGGTATGCATCAAGATTATGCTGTCTTCCCCCATTAACCCTCACACATTGTTCCACACATACGCACCTAGGTAAACATGCATATGTACAGCCATACCTTGGTGAGGAAAACGTCTCTGTATTGCCACTATGCCATCATGAGCTTCTGTAATGTCAACAGGTTACCATGACTTAGACACACAGACACCTGGAACAGAATCAAAATAGTCTGTCAGTTAAGTCAGTCAGCAGTACTAACAGCAATAAAGCATCATGGCACAAAGGTACATACACTTTGATGTGTACACATAACAACTGCCAGCAGACAGCACCTTACAGGTCATAACACTACTGCACTAGAAACTGCCATTAACTGTACTGTATTCACCCTGTGCATCACACACATATTAGCATGTCCCTGCATTGATGGTTTGGATAATAGGGATGTGGCACAGGTATAATCACATACACAGGGTGTGGTGTGGGGTTGTCAAAGGCCTAGGCTGTGCCATATAGTTGACATTGTATATGTGTGTGTGTGTGTGTGTGTGTGTGTGTGTGTGTGTGTGTGTGTGTGTGTGTGTGTGTGTGTGTCTAAAGGGGTGCTGGTCAGCTGGGCCATGGAGAGGAGCTGTGTGTGTCTGTTGGTGACTTGCATGTGACATTGCTGTGTGAGTGTGTGCATGCACACAGTCAAGACATGTGCTTGCCCTACATGAGGGTATGTTGGACAGCTGTGGACCGTGCATGGCAGAATGTATAGTTCACCATCTCTAGCCAACAACATGGGAACTGGTTCTGCCAGGAGTGGCACTGGCACCACCATTCCTAGGGCCAGATGTGGTGCTACTTGCTGATGGTGACCGGTGTCTGCTTGATCTGTGTCCCTCATGGGACCACCCAGGACCACGTGGCCATGGTCTGTCATGTTGTGGCATGGACAGCAGCCACCCTTTGGTAGTGCTGGTGGTACTGCCAGTATGGGAGTGTGACTATGCATGGCTACATGGGCTCTCAGCTGATGTTGTTGCTGACCTACATCCATGTGTCTGATGCCCTACTCCCACCACATGTTCTAGTACAGACATTGTACAGTTAAGGACTGACAATGTCTCAACTCACCATCTATCTATGCACTACATCAGTGAAATAGCATAAGGAATCACCAGTGTTGTGGACGGATTCATGCATGCCATGCAGTGTGGCATCAATGACCCTGAGCATCTATCTAGTGTACCATTCACAACATGCCTATGCCTCCATGATGGACCAACACATGCGTCGTGTGACACATGCTGTGATACCTCTGACAGGTGCTGGAAAGGCAGGAGTCCTCCTTTGAGCACATCATCAATCTGCCTGTGTGGGAATGCGCCAGCTCACAGGCTATGGCTAGTGTCTACAGTCACAGATGCCATAGTCTTCACATTCCCTGTTCAATGCCACAGCCTTCTGACTGCCCAATACTTGTGGCTGCTGGTGATTGGGTATGTATGGGCATACTGACTGTGTGCAGGAACATTGGGGGTGGAAGTGGGATGTCAACCAATGGGACACATTCAGCCTCCAACTCCACCTGTACCACACAATGGCCACCATCATCATCATCACCAGAGTCCAATGACACCCTGGCATCAGGTTTTGAGGGGGGACACACTCCAACCCCATGGTCACCTGTGAGGGGTAAACAACATGACTACATTAATTCCGGTACTATAATGTCTACTGATCCACACACACACCCAGACACACACACACACACACACACACACACACACACACACACACACACACACACACACACACACACACACACACACACACACACACACACACACGTGAGGTGCCACAAAGGCATTGTACAGACCACACCTTCAGACTGATGCCATGCACAGCACACAATCAGACCACAACAGAGACACTCTGTACAAGCCCTCAACAACATGCAGTGCAGCTACATCCAGTTAATGTTGCTAGAACTATACACCTGTGAGATAAGTGACAAGTCAGACTATGTGATGGACCCTCACCTAAAACACAGTGTACCCATCTACACAATAGTAATGTACCACTGTATAGCAGACTGGCTACAGCTTTACAAAAATACATGCTAATATGTTACAGCTACTGCAAATATCCTACTGTGCTTATCAATGTGATGCACTGCAGTGAAACCCACCACAAGTGAAGATGCACGTATTGCAATATGGCTAAGCTTAACAGTAGTGTTATGGCAAACTGGCAGACCTTAACATGCCTAGGGTATAGATGAGCCATAACAAGACAGTCCCACACTCACAGGCTACAGGATAATGGTTTCCAGCCACACCAGAGGTACCTATAGATTTGAGGGGAGAGGTCTTGTCAGCAGACACAAATGTGGCATTGGTACAGGATAATATGTGCATTTATCAACATGTACAGTACAAACTGTGATACTACCCAAATTGTTGATATTCACAATATGTGTGCACACATCTGCATTACAAAACCCCACCCACAAATGCAGATTGACCTGACATATGTGTACAGGTATACAGAGGCTGCCACTATGAATGCTACATTATTAACATGATGACCACTGGAGGCTTACCTGGATGTTCATTGGTTGTGGAACAGTGCCACCCACCTCCACAACATATGCTGTGATACTTTCTTGTGAGCTGGTGGCTGAACCTGGGTTTGCAAGGAACAACTCTGTGGCTGAGAGTAGGGGCTGTGTAGCAGGCCCTCCCCTGGTGCCAGCACAGTCCCTGGCCACAGCTGTGGCCCTTTGCCATGCATGATGTATTATATCTGTAGGACAGTGTCAGACCTGTTCATAGCTCCTGTTCTGGTGGCACACATCATTCAACATTGCTACAAGGTCTGCCCACAGTGCAGCATGTTCTTGCTGGTTATGGTGAGTCTTTTGAAACAGCACTCACCGACGGAGTCTCAAGGCTTCAATAATGGCAGTGGTCTCAGCTTCAGAGAAAGGTGGATGGTGATGTCTACACATCCCACCTGACAGACATGAAGAGGGGAACACATCACAGGACTGCATACATTGTCTCCACAATATACATACCCTGCACATCCACAATTGCCACCACTATCCACCGTTAGCTCCCACATCATACCCCACCATCTATCACCACAGTATGTATGTGGCTGTCAGCAACATAGTGTCAATACATCATGCATTGCCCCCAATCCTGATGTTTCATGCTACTTGCTGGATGTGCTATTAGGTGTTCAAATACATTTGCTTGTTGGACCTATTACTGCTTGTTTATAGCCTATCTAGAAGGTATGCTGTGCTGTCAGCCTCTTAGTGTTGTAGTAAGCACCTGGGCTGTAGGTGACCCCTCAGGTCTCCCTGGTCTTCCTCCCTCAGATTCTGGACTATATGGCTGGACATTGTCCTACAGTTTCCCTTGCTAGTGTGGTTAATATTGGTGGCCTGGCACAATGTAGCACCTGCCTCATGTACACAGATGAACAACCATCTACAAACACCACCAAGGAACACACTGTGTGAGAGATGCAATGACAGTAGGAAACTGCAGTCCATGCTCCCTCCATGTCAAGGCCGCATATCTGTCCCCAGACAGATGGTTAACACAATTCGTAAACCTCACACACCACCAACACCTCCACAACATAAGCACGCACACATATGCAGTGAACCTGAAAATACACATCCTGAAACAAAGGAGGCCTACTAGGCAAAGTCACACATGAACGCCACAGCCATACATGGGACATACCACACATGGCCGCACACCTGTGTCCCACAATAATGCAGGTGTCAGTACATGTCAAGCATGTTACATATAGCAGACTCCACTGTGAGACAGAGTGATGTGCCTCTCACCTGGCTGTATATGTGGATGGTCACAGTTACTTGTGTGTCAGGTGACAGAGTCCACCATATTACATATGCACTGCTGTCTCTCACAGCAGGTACTGTCATGAGTCTTTCATTGTCCATGTTTGCGTGGCTGACCTGATGTATGTTCCGGGCCTATATGCAGTGAGACATGAGTGAGCACACTGATTATGTACCCCAGGCAGGTATGTGCCTAGCCATATGCAGCATTCCGCTGTCACCCAGACTGATGTCACAATACATTCAGGACATAATTGACCTTAACATGTGGCCTTTTATCCTGTTATATTCCAGGGGGTTCCAGTACCTGTGAGCCTGGGATGCTATGGTCAACAGACCACAATGCTCTGCAACAGATGGCCTCCATCTCTCTCAACTGGCCTTCAGGCATCTGGCAATGGTTCTTGTCACCCCCATAGTGCCTTTATTAGGAAAAGTGGTGAGGTTCTCACTACCAACATACAACTGTCAGTGCAGCTCACATTCAATGCCATGCTGCTAAACCCAGGTGTCTACACATGACTCTGCCCTCAATGCAAACATTCTTAACCCTGGGAAATGCTGACATCTGTGCAGTCACACACACACATGGTGAAAAGCTGCAGAGAGCACCCCAGCCTTACCTTGTCTACCATTCTATCATACAGTCATACCCCAAAGTGTGGCAGAAATGGCATGGGACATGTGCTCACAGTATATGAGACACATGCACACCTCCATGTTGTACAGGCAGTAAGATGCACATGGGACACAAGAGGGGTAGTTCACCATTGCCAACACACCTATTCAAATCATAGCTAGCTACCAGCCACCACATGTGACCAGAAAGCCCATCCTGCCTATATGGACTTCAACAACTGTATTCTGATTTGGGTCTGTACCCTGAACCTGGGTCACAGAAACAACCCAAACATACATTGGAGGATGTTCCATGCCAGCACACACATGGCCAGAGAGCCATCAACAGTGGAATTACAAACACCTCGTAGCAGCTAGGGGCTACCCTCACATGAGATGAAGGTGTGTTGCAGTTGAGATTAGATGACACAGGTTACCACTGCATCATCCCTACAGTGTCATCCTCTGTGGCAAAGCAACCATCATGCAGTCATGTTTGCAGTGACCATCTCCCACAATACCCATCCAGCTAGGGTCAAATATACATACATTTCCAACGTGGAATGCAGCCTCCTAGGGCTGGTATACACAGCTTCACAGCCCCCAAACCATCTGTAGGGACTGCTGCCAATACTCACACATACACACATGTGCTAGATGCTCATTGGTATAAATGCATGCAGTTAAGTATACCCAACAGGACAACATCATCCTCTGCAAGGATACATACACCTGTCTGGTAAAATCTGCAATGCATAAGTGTCTGTAAGAGGGATGACATATCGCTATCCTATCCAAACTAATGGCAGGTGCCCATTTACAAGTAATGTCTCATTAGTGTGAACAAGCAAATGGGATCACTCCTGGGAACATGCACAGCAAACCCAGAGCCCACATTGCTGACATCCACTACAGACAATCATCCACTGTTCTGCACATATGTCTGCAACATCACAGGAAGCACCTGCATGTGTTCACTTGTGGTGGTCATGGACACCAGCTATACCAGTACTGTAGGTATAGCATACATGATGCCTGACAGAGTCAGTCTAGGCTTCACCCCTGCCCCCCCCATCAATACATCAGGATGTCCACAGTACCTGCTCCCCTTCTCCTAGATGTAGGAAACAGGTCACCACTGCCATGTGAAAGTTATGGTATACATCCACCATGGGAGCCTATCACATGACAGGATGCATCCTACATGACCCTAAGCATAACCTTGCAACAACATAAACCAATGTATTCAAAGGAGCCCTGACTACAGCCTTTGTCCCAGCTGTGTGAAGGATAATCACTGTCACCCCTTTATACTAAGGTGGTGCGTCCACCAGTCTGTCACATTATGCACCCATCAGCCTAACTCGGCTGTTTTGCTAGCCCATAGCACAGTTTATAGTGCAGCTCATTAACAAGGATATTGGTAATCTCCACATACTCCATCATGCACAGGTAGGCTTTGTCAAGGAAGAGATCATGTCTGTTACACTTGGTTGGCCTCTTTGACACAGTCACCAAAGCCATGGACAGGAGGGTGACAGTGCAAACTGCCTACCTTGACCTGGAGAAAGTCTTTGACAGTATAACCCACCTGGCCATAATAGATATACGCTCCCAAGTATGCATCACATCATATGTTACCATAGAGGTAGCACACTGGTGTGCTGACATGACCCACGTGAAACACATAGGGGAATTCACACCAAGCGGTTGACCCATAACTATAGGCATAACATGTTGTACTGTGTTTGGGCCTCTGTTATGTGTGATGTACACTTCTGTGGTGCAGGGCACAGCCATTGGCCTATGGCGGACGATGTCTGCAGATGAACGCATGCTGTGTGCTGTCACTGGATTCCCTAGTGATGTGGACATCTGCCAAGAAGGGTCTCATACAGATACATGACTGGTGCCAGAAACATAGCCTCAGGCCACATACCAGGACATGCAGTGTCAACCTCTTTGGGTGAGTGACATCCCCACGTATTATCACAGTACTAACACCATCCTAGGCATGCAATCAGTCGTATATGATCTGTACACACAGGTCAATGGCAACATGACATTTCACCAGCATGTTGCTTCTTTTCTATGGTAAGCCTTGTATGTGACCCACTTCATACCTACGGGTATGGCATCTAGGGACACGGGGTTCTAACATCCGTGCATTCCCTACAATAAGGCCCACTATTGTTTAAAATGCCCCATTCATCATTCACTTCAAACAGTACATGCAACAGTTGGGGACAAAGGTTCACACCAGGGAGTACCAGGGCTGCAACCATCTACCATAAGCCCAACCCTATACCCGGTTTCATACATACTCCTTAGAAGTAACCTCTTTCTGGCATGCAAGGCAATCACGGACTCCACATTATTGGGACTGCTGCACAAGTGCAACTAAAGCTCCACTTTATTAACACAGGCACATGCCCTCAACCTGGTGGCGTGTGACATCAACTGGACTTCTTGGTGTTTCAGATGTGCATCCCATACACTTACCCTGCTGTGGAATGATCACCCTGTTCACATCAGGCAGATAGCTATTTAGACCTTTGCAGGCGAACCTGGATAACTGGATGGTTAACTGCACATCCACCCTTGGGATACCACCTGTGTCCCAGTTGGACTGGGGCATCAGGTGCTGCATTGCATATACATGGGCTAACATCTGGGCTAGGCTTATGGGGGCTCAGGACCCATAGCCTAGTAACCTCGTATGGTCCTGGGTATAGCAGTTATGGCCTGTGTGCTGTGACAGACTGTGTTATTATGTATCCACACCAATCACTGCCATTGACTGTAGTGTGTCCCTATGGGCAACGTTACAGTACCATGTCATACAGCCAGCATCCGACAAATACGTGAGTGGTACTACAAGTGCATATGGACATTCCAGTAACATCTGTGCTACACAATAACTGAGAGCAGTGCATATGTAGTGTAGGGTTTCCTCCTTGTAAGTGTCCGACATCTGCAGTGCCCAGATGTTTGCAAAATGTGTATATGTGCCTGATATATGTGGACCCCATGCCAGACAAATGTGGATATCTGGATACCAGTTGACCAATATGTAATGGGTGTCACCAGAGTGTGAGGAATATGTCTGTGACATACCAGACCCCTCAGAGCACAGTAATGGTACATTAATATCTGGTACTGCATTTTCTATGACATTGTATAGGCAATATGTACACACTTTTGCTGAGGTGGAGCCTATGTCCCCCCACTACTACTGCCTATAACCTGCTGTCCTGCTGCAGGAGTTCACCAGGTATGCTAACGATGGCTGTCAGCCAATGAGATACAGATGTGGAGTACACAGTGAGCTAACCAGTGTACGTCAGGAACAGTCAGGGACACCTGGACAGTCTTTGAATTAACCCTGTTTGACATTCACAGACTGACAGGGGCTCATGACACTTTATGATGTGATATGCCAGCTGTATCCACCAGTAGTTACTGTCACTATTGTACAACAGACAATTCAGTAGGATTTCTACATGGGCTGATCATTGCTTGTGGGACTCGGGACAGAGTTGCGATCTATGTCACTGCAGAATGAACCAAAAGGCAAGACTGTAGGTTAACAGCAACATGTCATTTCAAGATATGTTGTTGAGACCTACTGTTGAAAGTCCTATTTCCCATGACTGCACCCCCCCCATTTACATTACATTACATTACATGGTTAACTCTATGACATATACAAAACACACACTGTCAGCAGTCAGGAAATCTCGAAAAGGTTTTCTTGTGTAGTTGAACACAAATAACAGCAACTAAAGAATTCAGCAATAAAAATCCACTTTAATAGTAAAACTGGAAAACCACCGGATTGAGCACTTTCATTCCCTGACTGGGGATTTCATCAGAATCAACACTAGTTTCATAACCATGACCATAGATGTTGTCAACTTGTTCACCTCTGTTCCCAGGGAGGAAGGCAAGGAGATGTTCGAAAACAGTATTAGGAGAAATACAATTTTTCACAATGATAGGATAGAACTAATCCTTTTTTTTTTTTTTCAAATTAAATTTTTTATTTCAATTTCACAAGAACAACTGAAATTTCTGCTTATTATAAAAAGTTAATACATGTAGTATACAAGATAACAATGAAGTTACCTAAGGTCAAATTAACACAAACTAATATTGTAGCACAAAATTACGACCTTATCACCGCAATTCAAAACTTCATTCTCTTTAAACATCATATGTAAATAACAATAGAATTAAAATAAACTTGGTGCATGACAGAAAAATGAGAAAGAATTCTTAATGCTGTACTATGTCTATCATAAAAACTATTTACATTATTTACACATATATACACTGGGTTGTCACTCAATAAATTATAATGTGTTTAAAGATTAAGTTGAATGAAACCATGTTTATGAACATTGACTTATCTAGAATTCATACCTTAACTTTTCTGTAATTTATGTTGCACACTATCACAGTTATAAACTTGAAGAGGGACTATCTATGAGTTAGTTTGAGGGTAGAGTAGAGTGTAGTACTGTATACTAGTTTATCTTTAGGATTAAGATATAATTTCGATAAGGATTCCCCAGTATTTCCTGAAATAGGACAATTTCTTTTTGCTGACAGTTTTTAGTTTGTTGGCCAACACATATTTGACAGCTACATTTTTAAATTCTGTCCAGGAAATTTTAGCTCTGTTAAGCCAGTTAAGAGCGATGTAGGATTTAAGCAGTGCACTTAACGTTAGTATGAGATGTTTGGATTCTAATGTGTAAGTATTAGGGAATATGTTTAGAATTGCCATTTCCCATGAGAGGGTGGATTTCATATAGCCTGATTTCTCCAATTTCACTCTCAGAGAACACCAACGTTTATGGACAGTTTTGCAAGACCAGAAGATATGAAGAGTGTCAGCAATTGTGTTGGGACAAAAGGAACAAAGAGGTGAGGAGTTGGGATTAATTTTATTTAGAAAAGATGGTGTATGGTAAGCATTGTTATTAATCATGATTTGGGTATAGATTAGTTTTTTATAGGGTGTGAGTTTTGTGGTTATATCTATTGCTGCTATTTTTTGTTCAACTGTTATGTTTACATTTTTGGACATCCAATATTTTGAGTATAATATTTAATTTTGATATTTGGATCGATTGATTAGTTTATATGTGTTTGAAAGCATTTTAATTTTTTGTAGTAAATAGGAGATAGTTTGTTGATAAAGCTGAAATTCTTGTGGATTTACATTGATTCCTGAAATTTTTAGGTTAACTAAATACTTTATTTGTTTAATTATCAGGCAATATTTTTTATTTGCCTCCAGATGTTCAATAATAGAATCTAAGGGTTTATCTTTTATTTGATAGAAGTCCCATATTGTACAGTTTTTAATAACTGGATATTTTTCTAGATTTAACATATTATTTAACTTGATTTCAGGATTCTTATGGATTGGTTGTGCCATAGTTAGGGAATTTTTTATATTTAGGGAAGAAAAAAGAGATTGAAAACTTATTACTTTGTTAATTATTGTCGGATGAATATTGAGGTTCCTTAGATTTTTTCTGCTAAGAAAAGGGATAGCTTTTGGATTAACATTAAAAGTGGTTAAATATTGGTAATAGATTTTTATCCAAAGAGGGAACCAAGAGGTGTCGTGTGGGTCATAATGTATTAGGCGAGCAATATGATTAGCATTGATAATATGATAATATGTCTGGAAATCAGGAAGATTCAAGCCACCTTTTTCTTTGGGTAATGAAAGTTTTTTGTAACTAATTCTCACATTTTTCGGGTGCCACATGAATTTACTCAATGTTGTTTCCATTTTGGCAAAGAATTTGTTAGTCACGGATTGACTAATGGCTTGAATTTGATACAGGATTTTTGGAAGTATATTCATTTTTATGATTGATGCCTTGGAGAGGAGAGAGAGGTTTAATTTTTCCCATCTGGCCAAGTCTTTTGTAATTTTTGTCCAAACCATGTACAGATTTTCTTTTTTGATTTCCTTTTGTGGGTGGATAAATGTAACACCTAGATATTTGAGTGAGTATTCTATTTTAATTTTTGAGTCTGGAAAGAAAAGCTCCTTGTGGTTAAGAGGATTTAATGGAAAAAATTTTGATTCACTTTTGTTCATAGCATAATTAGATATTCTGAGAATTTGTCGATGGAATTTAAAATTTTTATCAAATCAGTAGAAGGATATTGAAAATAGATGTTGAGGTCATCAGCGTAAGCTGTGTATTTGGTTAATACCTTTGAGATATAAACAGAGTGGATAAAAGTTTTTTGACTTAATTTTAGAAGGAGAGCTTCTAAATAGAGGTTGAAGAGATATGGAGAAAGTGGGCATCCTTGTCTGGTTCCATTTATATGTATAGGGCGTGAATTCTTTTTGTTTATATGTAATGTAGTGGTGGCCTTATTATATAGAACTTTGATCATAGCAATAAATTCCTCAGGTAAAGCAAAACATTCTAATATTTTGAACAAGAAATTTAGATTAACTCTGTCAAAAACTTTTTGAGCGTCCACGGAGAGAGCATATTTCGGTGAGGAATCTTTGATTGTCATATTTATTATAGCGTCTATTGATAATGTATTATCACAGACTTGTCTACTTTTCATAAAGCCTAGCTGTTCGGCAGATATGATGGAGGGAATTACTTTATTCAGTCTATGGGCCAATATTGTTGCTAATATTTTTATGTCTAGGTTGATTAGTGTAATTGGGCGGTAGTCATTGGGATTAATACCAGGTGTATTTGTTTTTGGTATAAAGATTGTTTTAGAGTTGTTAACGTATAGGTCTGTGATTCCAAATTTTATTAAATAGTTTTAAACTTTGAGTAGGATTGGGACTAGTTGTTTCATAAATGATTTATAAAATTCTGCTATATAGCCATCTGGGCCTGGGGATTTTCCTGATTTTAATTTGTTGATGGCTAGGAATACTTCTTCAGCAGTTATTGATGATTTAAGAAGCTCTATCTGCGTGTCTGTTATATGTGGGAAATGTAGGTCATCTAAAAAATTTTTAGTTCCTATTTCATCTTCCAGGGGGTGAGGGCCATAGATCTCCTGATAAATTTCTTTGAAAACCTTTATGATTTCCCCATCCAAATTGAAAGATTTATTTTTATGTTTAATTTGTTTTATTGTTGAAGAAGGTGGTTTTATGTTGATTATTCTGGCTAGGATTTTAGATGGAGTTTGGGCCCATTCTGAGTATTTGTGTAAAAGTTTAATTTCAATGAGACAGAGCTGGTTCATTTGTATTTCTTGTATTTGTTTTTGAATAGAAGTGATTTGTTTCTCTATGACCGGATCATGGCTAAGCTGCATTTGTAATTCAAGTTTTTTTAGATTATGTTCTAGACGTTCAACATGGGATTTAGCTTGTTTTTTGAGTATTGATGCTTTTTGTATTAGTATACCTCTAAGTGTTGCCTTAGTTGCTGCACATTGTATATCCAAGGGGATATTTACTGTTTCTAAATTATTGTTAGTTTGTATAAGTAGTTCTCTTATTACCTGACATATTTCCTTGTTTTTCAATATGTTATGATTTAGGGACCAGGTTATATTATGTTGCTTATCAGTGTTTACTTTGATCTCATTTATTATTAGGTTTATTTTTGCGTGGTCAGATATAGTTCTAGGATCTATATGAAATTTTATATCAAACTTTCCGAAGTATGTTGAGATTAAGAAGAAATCTATTCTGGACCATGAATTGTGGGGGGTTGAGAAGAAGGTATATTTGCTGATTCCAGATTCTTGTCTGAAGAGTTCAAAGTAGTCTAATAAACTAAAATCTTCTATTAGATCATTTATAAGATTTGTTAGATCGATAGGCTGCTTGTTGTCTTTATTTGTTCTATCTAGCTCAGGTCTGATAGTCATATTCCAATCCCCTCCAATTAAATATAAGTTATTTGGAAATTTTTCTAGAATTGAATATATGTCATAGATGTACTCAATTTGGTGCATGCAAGGGCCGTAGTCATTAAGTATTAAGATATTTCTATTGAGAGAAGGAAGGGAGCAATCTAAATAACACCACCTGCCATTTGGGTCATATTCACTTGTTTTTATAGTGCCTTTGAAGGAGTTTTTAACTATTATTGCTACACCCTAAGATGCAGTATCATTACCAGCAGCTATGATTGAGTTTATCCATTTCCGTTTTGTTTCTTTTACCCATTGAGGTCTAGACATATGTGTTTCCTGAATAAGCGTTACCTCCGCATCCGATTTAAATATTAAATGTAGGATTAACTTTCTTTTCTTAATATTCTGGAGACCTTTAACGTTCCATGATTCCAGAAACATCATTTTTCAATACTGTCATTTTGCTACTTTTTGGGTTTGAAGACTAATGTATAAACTTAAGATATGTATTATATATTCTATATGTATGATAAGTATGTTCAAGTATATAGTGTGGAGAGTATATTGAAACAGTTGCTGACAATATAATAGTCAATGAGTGACAACCGACCCCCTGCAGAACCCACCCGTGCCTAACCACGAAACTCCTTTTATCTGTAAGAGGTAACAGAAACATATTTACAATCCCAACTATATTACAAAAGCCTATTTTTATTCTAAGATCCATCAGACATTCAGCACGTTACTAGCTTCCATGCCTGCATTTATTCACTATGTAACAATGTATTATATACTAGTCTTATTGACTCCTTGATAAAGAAAGTTAGTACAGTTCAAAGGGTGATACTTAGACCCTTACTCAATCTAGTAATTAGAAGAGGATAGATTTATTTTTGTATAACGCCTGACTTATCCGCCCTATTATGATTTTAGGTCTCTTTGGTGCATATAAATAATCAAGACTTCTGTCATGTATATTTCAGTACACACTATCACTCTGCTTCTTTTCTTCCTTTTCCTTAACATTGAGCTCATCCACAACTGGAACCAGATAATACATAGTGTTTAAACTATTTACTGTTTAACCATTAAAAAATCATGGCTCGTACTACTGTAATTGAAATCAAGAGATATATCAACCTACAGTATCCTACCTTTAGCTCTTAACTGCATCCTTATGTATACAATATTTCTGCAACATGAAAGCATTTACTCAGAGTCAGGTAGACCCCTGTATAGGAGTCTGCAGTTAAAGAATATTTGTAACGGAGAGGAAAAAAAAAAGTCTGTTGAAGGCTAATGAATTTTAAGACACAGAAATCTCAGTAAAATTAGTTGCCTTGAAAGCCCGTTTATCAAATGAGTAGTCTCAAAAGGACTGGCTATAGATCTAGCCTGTATTATAAATGCCATACTGCCACCAGCTGTGATATTTTCTAAGAAAGTCTGGATTAAATTCCCCAAGTATGCCTTCTCTCCTTGGGTGTGAGAAGGCATATAGATGTCCTTCTTGTTCAAAGCTTAAGATATAGAAAGCTCAAGTGCTTATTTGCTAAGACACACTTAGGGTCTGTGGTGGCAAAGTCAATAAACTGGATTAATTCTGAATAATTCAGTGGGAAAAGACACTAGAAACAGTAGCATAATCTTTGTCTTCTTTGGTTTTGGTTTAAATATTAGGAGGGTCCACTAGATTTTCATATGGTATATTTTCCTCTTTTGCTGTCATGGATGGGAGTGGTATTGTTGAGTATGACTGCTGACTTAAGGCTTCTCTTCTAGTGGCTCAATAAACAATTGTATTTAAGTGTTTATCTGGTACATGACAGATGATGCAGCATGAACCGATTCTCTGCTTCTTGTTATATTGGGACACACTTTCTTATCCCATAGCGGATAGTTTAAGAATTTCTTTGCAGTATCTGAGTCATTAACCATTTGTACAGTTTGTTGAGAACAAAATAATCTTCTCTAAAAATCATTTATTTCCTTTTATTATCCTTTTACAGAATCTTTTATTTTCAGTGCTTGTGCGACTTCCTGCAAATACATGCAATGAGTCTGAGTACTTCTCGTCGTCCACATCCCTTGTGCTGTGCACACTAAAGGAGAATTCGCATGTCAGCTAGTGACAAACCACGCCCCATTGACCTCCAGAGTTGTATTAGCACATCATCAAGTTTCAGAGAGGAGCACAACCGTGTTCGGTATTCTTTGTAGCTCTAGAAGGAAGGGAGAAGACCGGAGATCGTCCATAACACCCGACTCTCCCCACGACCAGCTCACACAAGATTCATTCAGAGTCCAGGACAGGGAACCACCCGACTTCCATATAAGTCAGGTATGCGCTACCTATTAAAAATTGGCATAATTAGGTTTATAAAATGGGATGAAATGGAGATGAATTATTTGCTTGATTAATTGTCATCCGAGAGTATAACTTGTAACTTGGCCTTGGTTGTTTTCTTGGAAAGACACGGATGTATGGCGTTTCGTTAGTGCTTGTGGCATATGTATAAGGTTCTGAGGTACAGACCAGTTCAGTAGTATGAACGAGCTGAATTAAAAGCTCACTTTACTTTAGTGAAATATTTCGCTACAGTTGTTACAGTTGTCCTATAATGATAAAGATGCGTACCATTGTCATTAGATTTAGATGAGGAAGAAGAAACTTGCCCCTGAGATTGAAATCTTCTTTAGGTATATGCAATATCTTTGTTTATTTATAGTCTTTGCTTTGTTTTAGCACTCATCATGGTATGTTAAAAAAGGGACAGCAAATTACTCAGACTAAATGCGTGTGCTTAATTGTTTATCCGAGCTTCCGGCCATTTTTCAGAATCAATACCCAGATTATTTGAACAGTTAAATGCTGATTGGTCCGATTTGACTTACAGGTACATATAATCTCGTTTAAGATCTTCAACAACAATTAACATTTCCAATATGCGATAATTGAGTCTGTTTTGACTTGGAGAGATCTTTTTAGTGCAAAAAAGAAAAGTAGCATTGTAATATTAGTTGCAAAGCTATTATTTAAGGCAAAATGGTTGAAATGTAGTATTTGAGTTAGACTCTCGATCTGGTTTGCTTGAGCATTCTGAGGAATGTGTGGCGTGTTTATTTACAATTCTTTTCCGTGTTCTTTTTTCTTTCTTTTTTCCCTTCCTTCCTTCTGCCTTCTCTTTCTCCTTTCTGCACATTAATTCCTAAGATGCTGTAGTTTGGAACCATTTTTTATCGGAATGACTTGGTATTGACCTGGATGTAGTTGCAAGGTCAGTGTGCAAAGTTTAAAAACTTAAATTTGTAGTCTAGGCCCGATTATGGAATTTTAGGACGCTAAATGGGACTACAACTTAAAATTATTTCTTGAATTATTGGATACCTTAATGCAGCAGTAGTGTATATCGGATGTTCATTGCTGGACAAGGATCAACTGTTAGATTGATATTAAGCTATATTTGCAGGTAGTTCTTTGAAAACAGTTATAAATGTAGATTTAGCCTCTTGCACAGTCTTTATTGCAAAGTTTACATTATTCTGTTGGAAGCAAAGGGTTGCCGGATATTTCATTTGAAATTTAATATTTTTGATTATCAGGTAACTGCAAAAGGGCAACAAGGCTTGTCTTGACTGCTTTATTGTGAGTGGAAGGTCTTGTGATATGGTTATTTTATATCCGTTCCATGTGATGCTTTTCTTTTTTTTGGCATTCACTATTATAGATTGTGCATGATCTGCATTTAGGATTCTAGCATAAACTTGTCTCGGGGTATCAGATATTTGGGATTTTCTAAGAGCTCTGTGAATTCTCTCTATTTCAATCTTTTTAGTTGTATCTTTATTTTCTATTTTATCAATGATTTCTTTTGCAATTCCATGTAGCTGTGATTGGTCATACTTCTCCGATATTCCTCTAATTAAGATGTTATTTCGTCTGGCTCTTGCTTCCAGGTCAATAATCTTCTGTTTCATTTCTGTGATGATGATGTCTCTTTCTGAGGCCTCTTTGTGTAGTTTTTGTATTTTCAATTCATTATCTAGTATTTTTCCTTCATTTTTCTCTATTCTTGTCGTCATGTGTTCCAGATTGCTTCCAAAAGCTGTTAGCTTTGTTGAGAAAGTTTGTATTTCTGACTGAAGGGGGGGTTATAGCTTCTTTGAGGTCTTCTAATGTGAATGTCTGTTCACTTTTAGCTTTTTGAGTCTGTTTAGTTGCTTTAGATTGTGATTTATTTGTTTTTTGTCTTTTTGAAGAGACTTATTTTTCTGGAGAATTAATTAGAGAGAATCTAGATTTAGTAGTTTGTTGTGCCATTTGTTCCATTTTGATTAGAATAAATTTCCTTTGTTTGTTTGATTAGGCAATTTGGAGATTGGTAGGCCGAAGCACATGTAACCTGGTTCACCACTGTGCCACTATGTATAGGGATTACTTCATCCAAGTAAGTTTCTTTCTTTTTTTCGGAAACTGAAGATCAGGTAAGTAAGTTTATAAATCCCCTTATGATCTTTGATGTTTTTAGTTTTTATTCGATAAAGTAGTCACAGATGATTTGGTTGGATTAACTAATATTTTGAGAGCAGGCAGAAATGTGTACTTTCTATCTGGCGGCCATCTTTGAAAAAAAAAAAAGGATGGAACTAATCCTTGACTTTATGGAAATTGTCCTTGATTATAATTTTATTATGTTCGAAGGTGAATACTTTAAACAAAGAAGAGGAGTTGCTATGGGTGCGTCATGCACCCCTATATATGCTAATTTAGTTTTGCTGGAATGGGAGAACAATAAGGCATTTTCAGAGTGAGTTTTATAAAGATATAAAACTATACGTCCGTTTTTTGGACGATATCTTTGTGCTTTGGTCTGGTGCAGCTACTAGGGTCAAAGATTTTGTTGATTATTTTAATCAAACATCTAGTTTCCTGAGATTTACCCACACCAGTAGTAACCAAAGTATAATTACTTGCATACATGCATAGAAAAAGGAAAAACAGGGTTTACTTAAAAAATTCATAGGAAACCCACTTTTAGCAACTCCTACCTCAAATATTCTAGTAACCATCCACAACACCAAAAGAAAAGTATCATCAAAGGACAATTCATCTGTGTAGCCAAAATTACTTCCCAGGAAGATGTGAAAGGAGAATTAAACAAGGTAGCCAATATGTTTTTAGAAAGGGGTTACCCAAATAATTTAGTTAGGGAAAACCTGGAATACATTCTTAAAGAGTGGGGAAAGAGATATAAACCCCTCCTAGGGATTCCTTTTACATCTCACAATACAGTTACAGTAGGAGAGAATGCAGAAAATGATAGTTATGAAAGAGCCATGGTTGTTCCATATTGGACTATTGTACAACAGACAATTCAGTAGGATTTCTACATGGGCTGATCATTGCTTGTGGGACTCGGGACAGAGTTGCGATCTATGTCACTGCAGAATGAACCAAAGGCAAGACTGTAGGTTAACAGCAACATGTCATTTCAAGATATGTTGTTGAGACCTACTGTTGAAAGTCCTATTTCCCATGACTGCACCCCCCCCATTTACATTACATTACATTACATGGTTAACTCTATGACATATACAAAACACACACTGTCAGCAGTCAGGAAATCTCGAAAAGGTTTTCTTGTGTAGTTGAACACAAATAACAGCAACTAAAGAATTCAGCAATAAAAATCCACTTTAATAGTAAAACTGGAAAACCACCGGATTGAGCACTTTCATTCCCTGACTGGGGATTTCATCAGAATCAACACTAGTTTCATAACCATGACCATAGATGTTGTCAACTTGTTCACCTCTGTTCCCAGGGAGGAAGGCAAGGAGATGTTCGAAAACAGTATTAGGAGAAATACAATTTTTCACAATGATAGGATAGAACTAATCCTTTTTTTTTTTTTCAAATTAAATTTTTTATTTCAATTTCACAAGAACAACTGAAATTTCTGCTTATTATAAAAAGTTAATACATGTAGTATACAAGATAACAATGAAGTTACCTAAGGTCAAATTAACACAAACTAATATTGTAGCACAAAATTACGACCTTATCACCGCAATTCAAAACTTCATTCTCTTTAAACATCATATGTAAATAACAATAGAATTAAAATAAACTTGGTGCATGACAGAAAAATGAGAAAGAATTCTTAATGCTGTACTATGTCTATCATAAAAACTATTTACATTATTTACACATATATACACTGGGTTGTCACTCAATAAATTATAATGTGTTTAAAGATTAAGTTGAATGAAACCATGTTTATGAACATTGACTTATCTAGAATTCATACCTTAACTTTTTGTAATTTATGTTGCACACTATCACAGTTATAAACTTGAAGAGGGACTATCTATGAGTTAGTTTGAGGGTAGAGTAGAGTGTAGTACTGTATACTAGTTTATCTTTAGGATTAAGATATAATTTCGATAAGGATTCCCCAGTATTTCCTGAAATAGGACAATTTCTTTTTGCTGACAGTTTTTAGTTTGTTGGCCAACACATATTTGACAGCTACATTTTTAAATTCTGTCCAGGAAATTTTAGCTCTGTTAAGCCAGTTAAAAGCGATGTAGGATTTAAGCAGTGCACTTAACGTTAGTATGAGATGTTTGGATTCTAATGTGTAAGTATTAGGGAATATGTTTAGAATTGCCATTTCCCATGAGAGGGTGGATTTCATATAGCCTGATTTCTCCAATTTCACTCTCAGAGAACACCAACATTTATGGACAGTTTTGCAAGACCAGAAGATATGAAGAGTGTCAGCAATTGTGTTGAGACAAAAGGAACAAAGAGGTGAGGAGTTGGGATTAATTTTATTTAGAAAAGATGGTGTATGGTAAGCATTGTTATTAATCATGATTTGGGTATAGATTAGTTTTTTATAGGGTGTGAGTTTTGTGGTTATATCTATTGCTGCTATTTTTTGTTCAACTGTTATGTTTACATTTTTGGACATCCAATATTTTGAGTATAATATTTCATTTTGATATTTGGATCGATTGATTAGTTTATATGTGTTTGAAAGCATTTTAATTTTTTGTAGTAAATAGGAGATAGTTTGTTGATAAAGCTGAAATTCTTGTGGATTTACATTGATTCCTGAAATTTTTAGGTTAACTAAATACTTTATTTGTTTAATTATCAGGCGATATTTTTTATTTGCCTCCAGATGTTCAATAATAGAATCTAAGGGTTTATCTTTTATTTGATAGAAGTCCCATATTGTACAGTTTTTAATAATTGGATATTTTTCTAGATTTAACATATTATTTAACTTGATTTCAGGATTCTTATGGATTGGTTGTGCCATAGTTAGGGGATTTTTTATATTTAGGGAAGAAAAAAGAGATTGAAAACTTATTACTTTGTTAATTATTGTCGGATGAATATTGAGGTTCCTTAGATTTTTTCTGCTAAGAAAGGGGATAGCTTTTGGATTAACATTAAAAGTGGTTAAATATTGGTAATAGATTTTTATCCAAAGAGGGAACCAAGAGGTGTCGTGTGGGTCATAATGTATTAGGCGAGCAATATGATTAGCATTGATAATATGATAATATGTCTGGAAATCAGGAAGATTCAAGCCACCTTTTTCTTTGGGTAATGAAAGTTTTTTGTAACTAATTCTCACATTTTTCGGGTGCCACATGAATTTACTCAATGTTGTTTCCATTTTGGCAAAGAATTTGTTAGTCA
Organism: Protopterus annectens; assembly: GCF_019279795.1. NCBI lineage: Eukaryota > Metazoa > Chordata > Ceratodontiformes > Protopteridae > Protopterus > Protopterus annectens. Next base: position 598,294,127 of record NC_056729.1, read on the forward strand.
CGGATTGACTAATGGCTTGAATTTGATACAGGATTTTTGGAAGTATATTCATTTTTATGATTGATGCCTTGGAGAGGAGAGAGAGGTTTAATTTTTCCCATCTGGCCAAGTCTTTTGTAATTTTTGTCCAAACCATGTACAGATTTTCTTTTTTGATTTCCTTTTGTGGGTGGATAAATGTGACACCTAGATATTTGAGTGAGTATTCTATTTTAATTTTTGAGTCTGGAAAGAAAAGCTCCTTGTGGTTAAGAGGATTTAATGGAAAAATTTTTGATTCACTTTTGTTCATAGCATAATTAGATATTGCTGAGAAATTGTCGATGGAATTTAAAATTTTTATCAAATCAGTAGAAGGGTATTGAAAATAGATGTTGAGGTCATCAGCGTAAGCTGTGTATTTGGTTAATACCTTTGAGATATAAACAGAGTGGATAAAAGTTTTTTGACTTAATTTTAGAAGGAGAGCTTCTAAATAGAGGTTGAAGAGATATGGAGAAAGTGGGCATCCTTGTCTGGTTCCATTTATATGTATAGGGCGTGAATTCTTTTTGTTTATATGTAATGTAGTGGTGGCCTTATTATATAGAACTTTGATCATAGCAATAAATTCCTCAGGTAAAGCAAAACATTCTAATATTTTGAACAAGAAATTTAGATTAACTCTGTCAAAAACTTTTTGAGCGTCCACGGAGAGAGCATATTTCGGTGAGGAATCTTTGATTGTCATATTTATTATAGCGTCTATTGATAATGTATTATCACAGACTTGTCTACTTTTCATAAAGCCTAGCTGTTCGGCAGATATGATGGAGGGAATTACTTTATTCAGTCTATGGGCCAATATTGTTGCTAATATTTTTATGTCTAGGTTGATTAGTGTAATTGGGCGGTAGTCATTGGGATTAATACCAGGTGTATTTGTTTTTGGTATAAGGATTGTTTTAGAGTTGTTAACGTATAGGTCTGTGATTCCAAATTTTATTATATAGTTGTAAACTTTGAGTAGGATTGGGACTAGTTGTTTCATAAATGATTTATAAAATTCTGCTATATAGCCATCTGGGCCTGGGGATTTTCCTGATTTTAATTTGTTGATGGCTAGGAATACTTCTTCAGCAGTTATTGATGATTTAAGAAGCTCTTGGTATTGACCTGGATGTAGTTGCAAGGTCAGGGTGCAAAGTTTAAAAACTTAAATTTGTAGTCTAGGCCCAAGTATGGAATTTTTAGGACGCTAAATGGGATTACAACTTAAAATTATTTCTTGAATTATTGGATACCTTAATGCAGCAGTAGTGTATATCGGATGTTCATTGCTGGACAAGGATCAACTGTTAGATTGATATTAAGCTATATTTGCAGGTAGTTCTTTGAAAACAGTTATAAATGTAGATTTAGCCTCTTGCACAGTCTTTATTGCAAAGTTTACATTATTCCGTTGGAAGCAAAGGGTTGCCGGATATTTCATTTGAAATTTAATATTTTTGATTATCAGGTAACTGCAAAAGGGCAACAAGGCTTGTCTTGACTGCTTTATTGTGAGTGGAAGGTCTTGTGTTATGGTTATTTTATATCCGTTCCATGTGATGCTTTTCTTTTTTTTGGCATTCACTATTATAGATTGTGCATGATCTGCATTTAGGATTCTAGCATAAACTTGTCTCGGGGTATCAGATATTTGGGATTTTCTAAGAGCTCTGTGAATTCTCTCTATTTCAATCTTTTTAGTTGTATCTTTATTTTCTATTTTATCAATAATTTCTTTTGCAATTCCATGTAGCTGTGATTGGTCATACTTCTCCGATATTCCTCTAATTAAGATGTTATTTCGTCTGGCTCTTGCTTCCAGGTCAATAATCTTTTGTTTCATTTCTGTGATGATGATGTCTCTTTCTGAGGCCTCTTTGTGTAGTTTTTGTATTTTCAATTCATTATCTAGTATTTTTCCTTCATTTTTCTCTATTCTTGTCGTCATGTGTTCCAGATTGCTTCCAAAAGCTGTTAGCTTTGTTGAGAAAGTTTGTATTTCTGACTGAAGGGGGGGTTATAGCTTCTTTGAGGTCTTCTAATGTGAATGGCTGTTCACTTTTAGCTTTTTGAGTCTGTTTAGTTGCTTTAGATTGTGATTTATTTGTTTTTTGTCTTTTTGAAGAGACTTATTTTTCTGGAGAATTAATTAGAGAGAATCTAGATTTAGTAGTTTGTTGTGCCATTTGTTCCATTTTGATTAGAATAAATTTCCTTTGTTTGTTTGATTAGGCAATTTGGAGATTGGTAGGCCGAAGCACATGTAACCTGGTTCACCACTGTGCCACTATGTATAGGGATTACTTCATCCAAGTAAGTTTCTTTCTTTTTTCTTTCTTTTTTTCGGAAACTGAAGATCAGGTAAGTAAGTTTATAAATCCCCTTATGATCTTTGATGTTTTTAGTTTTTATTTGATAAAGTAGTCACAGATAATTTGGTTGGATTAACTAATATTTTGAGAGCAGGCAGAAATGTGTACTTTCTATCTGGTGGCCATCTTTGAAAAAAAAAAAGGATGGAACTAATCCTTGACTTTATGGAAATTGTCCTTGATTATAATTTTATTATGTTCGTAGGTGAATACTTTAAACAAAGAAGAGGAGTTGCTATGGGTGCGTCATGCACCCCTATATATGCTAATTTAGTTTTGCTGGAATGGGAGAACAATAAGGCATTTTCAGAGTGAGTTTTATAAAGATATAAAACTATACGTCCGTTTTTTGGACGATATCTTTGTGCTTTGGTCTGGTGCAGCTACTAGGGTCAAAGATTTTGTTGATTATTTTAATCAAACATCTAGTTTCCTGAGATTTACCCACACCAGTAGTAACCAAAGTATAATTACTTGCATACATGCATAGAAAAAGGAAAAACAGGGTTTACTTAAAAAATTCATAGGAAACCCACTTTTAGCAACTCCTACCTCGAATATACTAGTAACCATCCACAACACCAAAAGAAAAGTATCATCAAAGGACAATTCATCCGTGTAGCCAAAATTACTTCCCAGGAAGATGTGAAAGGAGAATTAAACAAGGTAGCCAATATGTTTTTAGAAAGGGGTTACCCAAATAATTTAGTTAGGGAAAACCTGGAATACGTTCTTAAAGAGTGGGGAAAGAGATATAAACCCCTCCTAGGGATTCCTTTTACATCTCACAATACAGTTACAGTAGGAGAGAATGCAGAAAATGATAGTTATGAAAGAGCCATGGTTGTTCCATATTGGACTAGGGCAAATTAAGTTATTAATAGAGTAGAAAAGAATTGGGACATTTTGAAAAGTAATCCATCCCTGTGGTCCATTGCAAGACCTAAGCCCTTATTTGTTTTTAAAACAGGTATAAACTTTAAAAAAATTGTTTGAGGGAAAGTCTAGAGGTTATGGTAACCTCAAACAAGGTACCACAAGGTGTGGGACATGTTCCCAATGTAACTACATTTGTGATAAGGTTAATATAACATTACATAACACTTTAAAATCCAAAGTTTGGTTTGGCAAAGGAAATTGCCAGGCAAAAGGGGTTGTGTATTTGGCAATGTGTAAATCCTGTCCCAAGAGAGATGCTTGAGGGACAGGGTTTACGAACACATTTATCAAATATCCACACACACCACTAATGCACTTTTTAAACATTGAGAAGGATGCACCGATTTTAATGGTTTTACATTTGCTATTTTAGAAAACGTATTGCCCAGCTCTAGAGGAGGTGACTATAGAAGTTACATAGAAGCAAGAAAGACAAAATGGCAGATAAGGTTACAAGCCTGTCACAGCCCAGGCTTAAATGAAACAATTTCCCTTAAACCCATCTTGGTTAACAAAGCCACATTTCATTAAATTAAATTCAATGACTGACATAGTCATAGATATGCTGATTAAATTAATAAGATAAAAAAACTTTTCAGTTTTAACATTTTGATATATGATTTTACACGAGTTTATTGGTAGAAGTGTTTTTACTTGTTATATATTACTAATTAATTTGTGACGTAATTTTATGTGTATTTAAATAGGTTCAAATGAACCGAGTGTTGATTCTGATGAAATCCCTGGTCAGGAGATGAAAGCGCTCAATCCTGTGGTTTTCCAGTTTTACTATTAAAGTAGATTTTATTGCTGAATTCTTTGGTTGCTGCTATTTGTGTTTGACTAAACAAGAAAACTTTTTCGAGATTTCCTGACTGCTGACAGTGTGTGTTTTGTACTAGTGGTTTTGGTCAACAGTGGTCGCTCCATTTTGTACATTTATTAACTCTATGACATACCTGGTATAGTGCTGCACTCCTTTGTTAGCAGAAATCCAGTGGTGTTTTTCCTTGGACATCGCAGTCTATATCCATGAAGGAAGTCACAGACCTCTTTACCTTAGGCTGCAACTTGCCTTTTGCAGGTAATTCTCATGAACAGGTGATTGCCTGTGCACCATTCTGTGACTCACACTTGCTATTAGCATGCAGAACAGCTGGGTTGCATTGCCATTAGCCACTGGCATGGCAACACAGTGCTATAAGTAAGGCCTTCATGTAGGCCTTGTCCCTTTTCCTGGCCTGTGAGGAGGACATTATCAAGGTGTGGGAAGTACAGCATCACAGAGGGTAGGTAGAAATACTGTTCACTGTTTGGATTGATGTTGTATGTCCACAGTTTTGCATACTGTGTTTTGCCATTGTTAACAGACTTTCTGATTCTGTGGCAGGTTACTGTTTAACAATGTGTGTTGGGGTCAGTAAGGAGACAGGCAGATGTAAGTGTCATATATCATTTTTATCTGAATGTGCAAGTTGCTGCAGTTGATGCTGGTCTATCAGCTGTTTATGTTTCTAAGGGGAGGCTGTGATACATGTCCCTGTCACTTGAACATTCCCCCCAACCCTTTATGTATGGTTGTTGTGTGGATGCCCTTTTCTAGATATTTGGGAGGTATGGTAGGTCTGTAGCAGGTAGCTGAACAAACTGCTGCATGTGTAGCAGGTCACAGCTGCTGCATTCTGGCCAGGAGTCATACTGGAGATTGTGAAGAGGTGGGGGGACAGCAAGCTGTATATGTCAGTGAGGGAGCAGTGTCAGCTCTTGTGTCACAGCATGGCCAGGGTGAGAGTACCCATAACAGTCCAGGTGAGGCATGTGCCTCTGGTACATATGCTTAGTAGTAGTACCATCCAGAGAGTGGTAAGGGACATTTAGGACACATATTCATATGTGTGACATGTCCCACCCTCCAGGCCTTTGACATGCTACTGTGTGTGGCAGTGACTGTGGTAGCCCCAACCAGTTCTGCTGGACAGTCCAGACTGGACTGTGGGCCTGAATTGTGGGTGACTAAATGTCATACATGCTAGGAATGTAATAGATATAGCTACTGAGTCATTATTATGGGAGATGTAGTTGCAAGACATATGTGCATGCATACATTGTGTTACACAGGATTGGCATGAACATGTGTGTTTGGATGGCTATGACGTGTGACACTGACCTATCTGTCGTACTTTTGTAAAATCAATCTGCACTGCCTAGCCACTACTTCAACACACAGAATACCTTTGATGACAACCATGCCATAAGTAGGTGACACAACTGTGGACATTCTGTAACAATCTGTGCAATTGTCAGCTCTTCCTGATATTGTAGGCCTCTTGTCAATCCATCAACATGTCTTTGGCTGTGTACTGGTTTGGTGTCTGCATCACAGGTCAGGTATGCTGTCATTTATCACATTATATGAGGTAATGTCACTGGTAATCAGGATATCTTTGTAAAAAACATCAGTAATGCCCATGAGTGGAGTTGGCCAAGTGGTGTAATGCACTGAAGTGTAGTTCAGGGGGTCCAGGGTCCAAAACTTGGCAGGGGTGTATTTTTTTTTCCCTAATGTTGCATCACTGTCTGCATGATATAGTTACATAAACAGCAGTAGCCCCCACAGCTGAAGTGGCCTAGTGGGCTAATGCACTATGCTGTAGTTCAGAGGTTTCTGAGTTTGAAACTTGGGAGGGATGATTATTTTATTGACATGCAGAACAGTGTCTAAATCAGACAAGATGATTAAAGCAGTTTTAAGATGGTTTGCTCAATGCGCCTCGATGCTAAGCAGCATTTATCCCCTCTTAAACCTGCGGTATATCCAAAAAAAGAAAAGAAAAAAGGGGTGATAGGAAAGTGGTGAAATGTGGGCAAGCATGGGGAAAAACAATATGAAAGGCAACTAGCGATATGCAGAATGGGTGTAGGAAAGGACCATAGCTTTCCATTACTTGGGAAGCAACAGCTGTGCATGATGTGAACAATTTGGAATTTGGAGCCTCACACCCCACACAGAGGAGTGTGGGTGACATAACTTTGTTGAGTAATTGATGGGATGATTGATTCATGGCAGTCTACATGGGGGCAAAATGGAGAGCTATGCATGGGATGAAATTCTTTGGGGGGACAGCCACCTTCTTTTTTTTTTAAGGTGAGAGTGGGATATTGGAGAAGGGTTGTAGGTACATTTGGGGAGGTAAGTTGGGTAGGAGAGATTGCTTTTGCAGACAGATAAGTCAGACAAGACAGTAGACAGGGACAGTGTATGGCACATGACAGGGGTAAACACTTTGAACAAGGAGGGTTGTTGGGAATCTGAGGACCAAATGCCCCAGATGGCAACAGTGGTACTGAGATCCCCACTCATGGGCAGTTACCACTGTCCCTTCATGGCCCCAAAGGTGGTTGTGTTGGGGCCGAGTGCTGGGACCAGCCTGTCTCTCCAGGTACACCAGTCTGCCCTCAATCTGGCATGATCTACCATCCAAGTCAAGTTGGATGACCCTGAGCACCATACCTGAAACCTGAGTCTTGGTGACAACCTCCTCTCTGCACCCGCACTGGGGGGGGTGCATGGGTCCCATTCTTGAGGCAGTTCCACCCATGGGTGGCACAGGACCAGCAGAAGGACAAGCTACAGATTGAGCCTCAGACTTGCTGGGACCTGATGCCATGGTCAGATAAGGTGCGATAGACGGATCCACCAGAACCAGCCTACCCAGTTGCGCTATAGTGTTGAGGTTTGTCAAGGTGTATAGGTTAATCATGAACAGAACATTTAAACATTAGTTGTAACAGCATGCATGGGTGTTCTGATTAACCCAGAACAATAAAATTGCATAGCATACAGAACACAGGCATAAATGGAATAATAGTCAATATTATAACAGCATGCCAGTAACAGTTATGACAAAAGGCCAACAGCAATGGAATTTCAACAAGCCATGTTAGTATGACACCATTGTAATATATTACCAATAATACAACACAAGGCCCAACATTAGTTTTTTCAGAACAACATATGTGCAAATGAAACCATAGCCATAGTATAAGAATAAAGATTTGTGATGAAGATAAGGGGTGGGGGAAGAGAAAGACATTCCATTACCTACTGTATAGGCTGTATTTTCACAACAGTACTGCTCAATACTTTAATAGTCTATCCTTACTTTACATCTACATGTGCCCTATAGCTTCTGTTGCACATACTTACCTCTTGGGCTGTCCACATGGGATGGTATGGTACAAGCTGTAAGAACTATAGCTACATAACTACAGGGGACTATTACATGTCAATGGAACATATATGACTTACAAGGTGTACCCTGCACTGGTGTTGTGTGAGTGTGCTACTGGCATACTTCAACTGGATTTATATCTGTGTCCAGGATTACACTCGAAACTCTCCTTAGCATGGAGAACATCGATATCTGTGCAGTAACAGAAACCTGGTTCAAGGCTCCCGAGAGCACCCCAGCACTACCAGGTTATACCTCATATCATGCTTTTCGGCCCCAAAACTTGGACCGAACCACAAAAGGAGGGGGAGTATCAATATTTGTCAAAGATACCCACACCTCCAAGTTGGTGGCACAGCACGAAGCATCAGAGACTATCCATGTGCAACTAACTGTGGGTAAAACTGCCTTCCAGTTTATAGCCTGCTACAGACCACCCTCCCAAACACAGGAACCCCACTCGGCCTGCCTGAGAATACTGGAAAATATGAAGGTCTCTCAAAACACCATTATATTGGGCGACTTCAACTATCCAAACATAGACTGGGAGCATTACTCTAGCTCCAACACCCTAGCCCAAAGGTTCCTAGAATTTATAAACTCAAATACTATGGAACAACTTGTTACCACTCCCACAAGAGGGGAAAACATACTGGACCTGATCATCACCAACATGGGGACACTATGCTCCAGACCAGAAGTGTATCCCACACTGGTAAGATCAGACCATAAACTAATCTCACTGGATATTCACATCCCGACCCCACCCCCTGCCCATAAAACCACAGTGAAAAACTTCTCTAAAGCAAATTTCACATGCCTCAAAACCGAGGCGAAATCCTTCAAAGCCCCCGGGCCTGTGGAAAATATGGCCCAGACCGCAGAATCCTTTATAAACGCATTCTATGAACACCTTCAGGAATGCATGGATCATGCAATCCCAAATAAAACCAAGACCCAATCCTCCAAAGGCAGACGTCCTGTCTGGTGGACCCCAGCCATAAACAAACTATACAATAGAAGGAGGAAGCTACTACATGATAGAGCAAAATCCCAAAAAGGGAAGGCATCTCTGATCAGTATTAGCAAAAAACTACGGGCACTCATAAAATCATCTAAGGCCAGCTTCAAAAGAAAAATTGCACAGGACACTAAGGATAATCACAAGTCTTTCTTTAGTTATGTTAGGAACCTGGGTGGGAATTCCCAGATATGCTCAGAATTAGTCCAAAATGACAAAAAATACACTGAGCCCACAGACATTGCTAACATCCTAGCTGACAGGTTCAGTGCAAACTTCTCACCCCCCTCCCCAACAAAAGGGCAAATATCTATCCCAACAGAGTGCTGCCCCCCTGACATCTCAGATGCTCAGGTAAGAGCCGCCCTCTCCAAAGCAAAAAACACAGCCTCAATGGGACCAGATGGTGTCCTGGGCTGCGTCCTACATGAACTCCAAGAAGAGCTAAACCCAGACATAAAACTACTGTTCAATCTTAGCCTTACTACAGGATATGTACCCAAAGAGTGGCGTACAGCAACAGTGGTCCCTCTCCACAAAGATGGTGCCTCAACGGATCCTGGAAACTATCGCCCCATAAGCCTGACTAGCTTGGTCTGCAAAGCTATGGAAAGGATCATCATGGACCTCATAAATAAAGATATTGGGGACCTATAGACACTGGATCCTACCCAGTTTGGCTTTGTTAAGGGCAGATCCTGCCTCTTAAACCTGGTCGATTTCTTTGAAACAGTCACCAAGGCCATTGACGAGGGGAAGGTGGTCCACACAGTCTACCTGGACCTCGCAAAAGCCTTCGATACAATACCCCACTCGGGCATTATAGATTAGCTCACCAGCTTAAATATAAACCCCTATGTCACTAGATGGGTTGCAAACTGGCTCAAGGACAGAACCCACATGGTTAGAATTGCTGGAGCCATGTCAGACTCCAAACCAGTTACAAGTGGCATCCCACAAGGCTCAGTCCTGGGACCTCTCTTGTTCGGTATATATTTCTCGGCGGTACAGGCCAACACGGAAGGACTGTGGCTGAACAAGTTCGCAGATGACTGCAAACTGGGCACCATAATCAACTCTCCAGCCGACACAAGCATCCTCCAAAAGGGCCTCATAGAAACAGACAACTAGTGCCAGAGCCATGGCCTCAAGCTAAACGCCAAAATGTGTATAGTCATCCCCTTTGGCAAAAACAAAGTGCCCACAAATTACCACATAGGTGGTAATCCATTAAGTACAGAAGAAGTCATTAGGGACCTGGGGACCCAAGTTGATAGCAATCTCTCATTTGACAACCACGTGGCCAAAGTGGTTAGAAAAACATTTTATATAGCCCACCTAATGATGAAGGGATTCACATCTAGATCAGGGGAGGTCATCGTGCCTCTTTACTCATCCCTCATCAGGCCCATAATTGAGTACAATGCCCCTTTTGGGATGTACCTTACCAGACACCTGCAGCAACTGGAAAGACCCCAAAAGTACCTCACCAAGAGGATCAAAGGGCTCAAACAGATGCCATATGCTGCCCGGTTAAAGAAACTCCAGCTCTACTCAGCGGCATACCACCTGCTCAGAGGCGATCTGTGCCTGATGTATAAAGCCATGTCCAACCCGGAATTAATGGACATGCTGCACCTCAGAAAATCCAAATCCCATCAAGCTACGCGCTCGAGAGACTTGAACCTTAGCACTGAAATAAATAGGATATGCTGGAGGGACAGATTCATAACCCAGAGGCTCCCTTCACTCTGAAATAAAATTCCAGTCCAGGTTAGGCAGAGTCCCTCATTGACTCTCTTCAAGAGGAATCTTGATGAGTGGATGGGAGATCGTAGGTTTACCCTGGCTATCACTTCTGTGTCACTGTTAGACAGAGGCACAGTATACTAACCTCAAAAAAAGGCATAGCAAAATTAATTTAAAATGGGTGGCGAAAGCCAAACACACTCTGGCTAGGCTTATAAATGCCCTAGGGCAGATAACCTAGTATGAACCTATGAACCTATGAACCTATGAACAGTGTGACACTTGAGAGACATGTATCATGCACAGTGCAGAGAGTCTATACCTATACCGCTGTCATTCGTAGGCATGGGGTTAGACTATCAGCACACATTCACAGACATACCAGGCATACAGCCATACCAACAGCAGAACATTTCCATTTGTCTTATTCAGTTGGAATAGTAGTGTACATCATGACATTTTATTTAATGGAGCCTTATCACCTGGATTAGCAGTGCTGTTTACACACTACTACATCTGGACGCAGACATTCATATGACCTTCATATAGCTTCTACAGGCATTTCTTTACTTATAAGTCCTGTGTGGAGAATATCTGTTACCAGTATGTGACTGTTTCTATAACTAGTCAGTACTACTTGTCTGTTACTATAAATAAATCTTACTACCAGTCCCTGGATTCAAACCCTGGTCTGTGTGTGGAAAAAAATAACATATGTATTGCTTATCACACCAAGATAATGGGCTACTGCTTCTTGTTAGTTGACTGATATGTATCTATAGTTCACCTGCTGACAAAGTCTGACCTGGTAATATCAGTAGAGTGTCACAGAAAACTGAAGTGACAGTTGAACATACAGGCATGAGATTCAGGCATGACAGAGATAGTAGGTGAAATGTGTATTAATACTTGGAATGCCAGTGTACACAATTAACCCCTAGTGGATGTGAATATGTGTGATTTGTGCAGACCACATCATGGTGCTGGGATGCCTACCTGACCCATATACATTTGCAGATGGTATATTTGCAGTCTACAGCTACTACTGTGTCATACTTGCCTGCTTCAGCGTACCTACATTCAGGAATGCATATAGCTGAAATGCAAAGATGAACACAAGAGAATCCTGAGGGAAACACACTATAATAGCTGGTTTACTATCAATTGTGCGAACAACAAGCTGTCAGCATGTATGCTGCCAAAAATCAGATTGTTGTTTGCACAATGTCAAGTGTATGGGGCAGTCGAACACACTTAGGCGAACGCAGTAGTGCATTCGCATAAGTGTCTTTGACAAACTGTATGGGGATCGCGGTACAGTGGGGAGTAGAAATTTATTCATATCCCCACTGTAGTGCGATCTCTACAGGGGGAGTGGGGGTGCATGGGAGCTTGCCCCCCCTGCAAAAACGTGATATGTCGTATAGGAGTTTTTTTCTTCAGCTCCTATATGGATAGCATGTGATGTTTTCAGTGCCAATTTCAACTCAAATGTGTCCATCATTTGGGTCGACATTGTGTAGGAGTGGAGAGTCTGGTTTCTGTGTTTAGTTTCACTATTGTGAATGGCAAATGCTTTGCCTTTCACAGTAATGATAGTAAACCATAATAACTTACAAATTACTATTCAAGGTTCACGTTAGTGCAGAACATATATCAAATTGCATTCTATCTTGTACAGCTCCCCATCTACATTTTAGCATAACAGTTCTTTAGAAGCTAAACTTCAGTGACTTTGTGGTGTTTTACCCATATTTGCTTTGTAGCACCTGTAAAATTTAATTTCTTCAACAACAGACCAAAATACACACAACTGGCAGAAGACGACTTTATTGAGAGTGACATGATACAGTCATTGGTATACATTTGAAAAACGTTATTGTTCTCCACTTTAAATAATGCATGCATTGAAGGTGTTCTGTTATTATACAACCTATGTAATACTAACATTATTTCTTTCACAATTCTGACTGCAGTTGTACTGTATTTCCTGTAGATCATGAATGAATGTCATTTATTCCCTTCACAATTAGAATGACAGTGTACTTTATTACCAGATCATTAGTATTAATACCATATACACATGTCATTCCTACATATTATTAATGTTATTGCAGTACACTAAGAACACAATAAACCTACTGGCAGTTACTGCTGTACTCTTTCTTATTTATATTACTACGTATTGCAAAATATATCTGTACTCACCACACTCTCCGTGCATCCTCGCTAGATGACCTTCTTAAGCCTCGAAGTTGTGAACCCTGTCCTCTGCAGCTGAGGGAAGGGAAATGCACCATTATGCATACCTATCTATAAGATATTCATGCTAGTATTTGGTAAAGCAATGGTTCCTATACTTACAAACTTCTGGGACATTGCAGTCCCGAGCATCTTGGATCCATTGGGCCAAGAGCTCCCCCTTCCTTTGCTTCAGGTCATCATAATGATGATGCACCTGCTCACCAGTGTGGGGATTCCAGTAGCATTGATGAGGTCACGTGTCAGCTGGTCCCAGGCCTCGGACTTGTATTCAGTGCCCTGGTACTGGCCCTGCAGCAGTCTGTCATGATGGTCTTTGACAAGGAACCCAACCATGACCATGGACCCCAAAATGCCCCAGCATTGTGCCTGGAAGCACGCTCCCTCTCTGACTTCAGCCATAGCTCCTGCATTGATTAAACTCCAACAGGTTCTAGCTGTATTCCCACCTGTTCAGCTTAAATAAGGCTGTTTTTCCATCATTTGCCCCCATTGGACCATTTTTAAAAATGCTAACTGAAGCTTAGCAACGCACAGCATTTAGTATAATTTCCTTTTGCTGCAGAAAGCTGTGGTTCTATTCCCACATGAGGTAGGTCAATTACTGACATTGCAGTGCAGCTTAAGGGGGTGCTGCACTCCTGAATGTGTTGCCCCTCAGATGAGGCATTAAAATGAGGTCTCATAAATTTGAGTCAGTGGTAGCTCAGGTAGGTATAAAAAAATCCCATGGCACTTACTGAAAAGAGTAGGGGAAGTCCACCATTGCCTCAGCCAAATTTCAACATGTAGTAAAAATGCTACCTCAGGTATCCCTTGAAAAGAGGCTATTGACTTAGTGAGACTAACCTGGTCAGCAAATGATGCATAAATCAATAAAATAAAACAAAAAATGGTGAGGGAACAAGACTGCTAAACGCAGTTGGTTGGGATATCAACATAATGAAAAAATATTAATTGTAAATCATTCCTTTTTTGGGAGGACAAGACCCCCTATACCACTCAACCTATATATATATTTATATATATATATATATATGTATATATATATATATATATATATATATATATATATATATATATATATATATATATATATATGTTAACTGTGTGATCACACAGACAAGAAAAAGGGAGAAATCTTACAAAAGTAAGGAATTAGCTCCCATAATGTTTCATTAATATGGCCACCCAGGATTGGAGTACCTGTTAGCTCTCAAAACAGATTAGGGCAAGTAATTCAAAGATAAACATTAATGAGCAGCATATACAGTACCTATGTAAATGTAACTGCTGTGTATGTGGGTGTCTAATTTGTGCTAAATTAAATCAGAACTGGATTACAGTATCGGAGATTCAGGCAATCACCTGGGACCTAACACTCCAAGGGTAGCCATGGCTAGATGCTTTATTATAGCCACCAAGTCTGCAATTTGAGGGAGGCTCCAGCTCTGCAATTAAATTTCCATTACAAGCCACCTTTATCAAATCTCCTACAAAGCAGACTGCTGTGATTGTCTAAGAAAGTAATATTGTTCATACAAAAAGAATAATCTTGAAGTGAAAGGATACCATTAACCAAATGTCTGCTTGAAGGCCATGCAACATCTGACACTGGCATCACAATTAGCACACTGTGCCGCCCCTGAATGATAGTGTGCTTCTGGGATGTGAGATGTAGCTTAGTGTTTTTATCAAGGTGGCTGAATCTGACACATCTGCATGCATGACATCTCCAGCACTACATTGTATGTAGTGTTGAAAGCAGAAATGAACAAACCGATTGCGGCGGACAGCAGTGTCACCCATGCTGACAACTGTGAGGATTTGAATTTAAACAGTTCTGTGTAATAATCACTCTTCAATAAAAGCTGCTGTCTTAAAATCATACTGCTTCTCAGAGGTGATCTGCTGTGACTGAGTCAGTGTAGAGATACAAAACTGGCAATATGTTTTCACAGACCAAAGTCTGTTGAAAGAGTTAATCATTGCCAACAGAATACCTATAAGTGATTTGATGTTTATAGATGCCTTTATATATTATCAGGTAAATTAATATTTCACATGATTATGCGGGGATCTTATTCTGCCACTGTATTACTTAAGCTACTATTTTTCTCCTTTTCCCCCGGTATGCATTACCAGAATTGGTGTGTATATATATATATATATATATATATATATATATATATATATATATATATATATATGGGTCTGCTTCAGTTGACCTAACCTCCATTTGCCTGACATTCATTTGACTGAGGCCAAATCACCTAAATTTCACTTCACCTAAAACTCATTTCACTGACAATGAGCACTGGCAGTGTGTAGAGCACTGTAAGGCAAGTAAAAGGTGTATGTCCTTTTCCCCATTGTAGTGATACCCTGGAGTTAGAATATATAGTAGGGGGGATGTGGGGGGCACAGCCATCCACAATGGTGGGGGTGTAGTGGGTGTAGCTCCCGACCTACTTTGATTTTATAATCTCTGGTTTACTTTTATCTTGTTCAGTAAAACCAAACTACATGGGGGCTATGCCCCCCCACCCCAGTGTGGAGGGCTGTGCCCTCTGCACCCCCCAACTATATATTCTGACTCCACGTTGGTGATTTGGGGTCAGTCAAATGAATGTCAGGCAAATGGAAATTAGTCAACTGAAATAGATCCATATCTATATATATATATATGGTTCCCATTCAATATATATATATATATATATATATATATATATATATATATATATATATATATATATATATATATATATATGGGTCCACTTTGAAATTTTCAAATACCTAAATCTCAAGTTTTGAGATACCGAACTCAAAACATTGAGATTTTGTTATATCAAAATTCAAAAATGAACCAAAAAAAAAAGTAAAATAATATTTTTGCAGGGGGCAAGCTCTCCCTGCACCCCCACACCCCACTACTTTAATATACCAACTCCGAGATCACGCTACAGTGAAGAGAATGGTAAGTGGATCAGGATCATTACCGTTCTCTTCACTGTAGCACGATCCCAAGGTTGATATATTTAAGTAGGGGAGGTCCACTTACCAAACTCTTCACTGTAGCGTGATCTCGGAGTTGGTATATTAAAGTAGGAGGGGTGTGGGGGTGTGCAGCTGTGTTTTTTTTTTTTTTCATTCACTTTTAACTTTCGGGATTGTAAACTTTCGCTCAAAACTTGAAATTTTAGTGTTTCGAAATTTAAAAGTGGACCTATATATATATATATATATATATATATATATATATATATATACATATATATCTATATATCTATATATATATATATATATATATATATATATATATATATATATACATGCATTTCCTTCCTTTATAT
The DNA here is from genome assembly GCF_019279795.1 of Protopterus annectens. NCBI lineage: Eukaryota > Metazoa > Chordata > Ceratodontiformes > Protopteridae > Protopterus > Protopterus annectens. The sequence continues at coordinate 598,310,085 of NC_056729.1, forward strand.
CCTTGACATACTGAAATATCGAAATTCAGTATTTCGAGTCTATAAAGTCGAAACCTGAAAACAACGAAGACTCAGAAGCTTGAAATTCAAAATCTTGCACACCGGAGATTTTGAAATAGCGCTTCTACTCCACACACACACACACACACACACACACACACACACACACACACACACACACACACACACCTTCCTCCCCACACACAAACACAAGCTCTCTACTACGTAAAAGAAGGGGACAAGCACCCCTGCACCCCCCCATGTGGATGGCTGCACCCTCCACACACCCCACTTAAATATTCTAACACCGAGGATGCACTACATACAGGCACACACAAAACACCACCACACAAGCTACATTCTTCTCGCACACACACATCACAGCAACAAAACATACTAACATACACCATAGTCCCTATCCAAAACCCTTAACAAATAAACTCTTACCTGAATCCACAACCACAGCGAAACACCAGAAGCCCTAATCTCCGGTGTGCGAGGTTTTGAATTTTCTGCTTCTGATGTTTCATTGTTTTCAGGATTTCAGTTTCTATATTTCAGCATTTCGAGCTTCTAAAGTGAATCCATATATATATATATATATATATATATATATATATATATATGTATATATGTATATATATATATATATATATATATATATATATATATATATATATATATATGGATCTATCTGAGTTCATCGACATTTTAAAACCAACTCACTTATCCCACCCCTACCCCTACTAAACACCCATATCCTTTCCCGCCGCAGCTTCTCAGCGTCGCGGTCTTCTTCCCGTCGGTCTTCTCGACATTCATTTGTCGGTTAATTAATTTTTCGACATTTTAACATGTCGATGAACTCAGATAGACCCATATATATATATATATATATATATACACATGCACACGCGCGCACACATATATAAGAGAGATAGCTATAAATATAGATATTTATAAATAGATATAGATATATACTAGCTGAAATGTGAAACACGTAAAATTGCAGGACCCTACAAAATACTTGTTTTTTTTTTGTTTGTTTGTTTTTCTTTTTGTTTATAACCATAGATGTGGTCAAAATATTTTTTGCTGTATTGTGTTTTGACAGTTGTGCTCATCTATGAAATGTAAAATATTTATATTTTTATATACACACCTGTATTCATGTATTTATAAATGCACACAGTTGTATTTATGGAGAGTCCTACATAAATGGGGGGGGGGGGGCATGGATTGAGAACAGTCCAGGGTTTCAGGTACACTTAATCTGCCATTGAGTGAAATGTCTTATACTGTCAATTTGTCAAACAAGTTTCCTAAAGAAAGATGAAGCCATAAGTAATGAAATCTTAATATACAAGGCATTTCATTAACCATTCAGACAGACGTCCATATAATCTATGTATCCATTTTATTCTGTGATTTTAAATTTGGATCACTGTTCTTTAATTATTTCATTGAGTGGTTTAGATTATGTTGCTTTTCATAAACTGGTCATTTTCTGGATGGTTTTAAACTTCTTTAATATATATCTTTTTACTTCACAGGAGCAACATTTGGAAAATTGATTCATAGGTTGGTATTAGGCTAACTGCTCTTGTGGGCCATTTTAAGCCTTGATAATTACCCCATGTAATAATCTAACCTAGCATCTTGGGTTTGTAAGGTAAACACCATAACCGTTATGCCAACCTCACACAAGCAGCAATGCAAAAAATTGAAATAGATCATATGTCTCCTCTTTTTAACATTACAATTTTATAAGCACCATTTACCCATGAACTAGTAGAATTAGATAAACAGCATATGCATGTTTAAAAAGTCTCCCTGCAGAGGTCTTAGGTGTCTTAAATGTAGTCATGGCTGAGTGGTTAAAACAATATACAAGAAATACATTGGGGTCTTTTTGCACAGGTTTCTGTCCTGACAAATAAAAGTGTTTGCACTGGGGGTCACGGTTAGTGTAATGGTTAAGATTTTTATCTTCCGGTCTCAAGATATAGGATTTGATTCCCACTTTTAAAAAAGAAATTAGCTAGATTTATAATGGCCCACAAGGGCAACTAGTCTAGTATTTATCTATGAACCAGTCCTCTGAATAAACATCACATAGGACATTTATCTACTAGTGCCCTTCACAATCCATTTTCCTACATGATAACTTAGCAGTGAGGTCCACTGTAGTCCCATCAGTGTCTATCCGTCTCTGCCTACCACACCTTCTTATCTTTTCCCCATATCAGCCCCTTTATTATAAAATCTATTTCCCTCCTACTTTCAGCATTATCACTGTTCAGATTATCATGTCTCAGTATGTTATACTCCAGTTTTCTGCCAGTCTCATACTCCACTTTCTTTCCTCCATCCTCAAACTACCTTTAGTCACCTATCAGTTAATAACTTCTAATAGGCCCCAGCCTGAAATCTGTCCATTTCTATACAATGACATTTTTCAACTACTACCACCAGTTACAGTTCCACTCAGTCTACCTGCTCCACTGGAATCCTTACATTTTTATCTGAGAGAAGCAAACCATCCAGCTATCCTCAGCCTCTTTACTGTAAATTTCCAAGCAAGCACAATCTGACTTTTTTATCAAGAGCTGTACCCTAGGAAACCTGCATCCCATATGTGCATTACCTGCCGAAACCTCATCACGTTTCCAGCATACCACGTCATCTCACACTCATCCCTGATTAATTATCTGATACCATTGGCATCTTGTCTTGTAGCAGCATATTATACATCAGTCTGACTGATCTCAACCTTTGAATACTAAACCATCCATCTCATTATTTGTCATCTCCACCACAATTCTCTCTGTTTAATCCACCTACTTCTGTACTAATGCAGCTCTTGGCTCCCTTTTTACACCCAAATCCTTAGGAACTACTCCAGTTTGGCCAATCTTTAACCAAATCCACTTCATCTTGTAGATAATCCCTCTTCTGCCCTTTATCTCATCATCCTCTGAAACAACAGCACTTTTCCTTAACTTATTTATTCTCTTATTGAAGCCAACCAGTATCCCTCTTCTAATCCAAGTTTTACTCTTACATCCTGTAAATCGATAGCTTTTTCCTTTCAAGCACTAATATCACATCTGCAATTATCTTAAAACCCCTATTTTCATCAATACCCACTCTCTACACCTTCAACAATTCTCCATTGAGCCATATGTTCCTGCTGTATTTTTCAAAAGTCTATACCATTGCCTTTACCTGATGCATGATAAACCTGTCTGTAGTCCCTTGCACTTCTGAATCTTTGCTAGCTCTTCCTTCCCCTTGTCTATCTTCCATATCACCCATCTTGATTCACCATTCTTTATATCAGTTATTCTCTGAGCCAAATGAATTGTTACTGCATCCATCCAAAAGTCCAATAAACGCCAGTCTCTCAGATGTACTCAGCAATGTCCTTTAGTTAAATCTCATTTAATTTAACTTATTAGATTCAGCTCCATTCTTTTGGTCCTCAGTTTCTCCTTACCAAACCTTCCTCGGCTACTGTTCCATAAAACTTGAACTCTTTCTGCATCTTCCTCATCTTATTATCCTGTGGACTTATATTAAAATGATGCAAAACATACATAACCAATGGAAGAATCACAATCCTTACCACCTCACCCTTTCTGATAAATTATACATCCCTTTCCAACAGCCAAGCCATCTTTTCTTTCAGTTCCAGCCAATGACTGCCCAGTATGTCTGTAATTTGATACTCATTTATACTGAACTATTTATCTCTGCACATAGAGTCTTCAAAGCAGTCTCCCCTCACACTTTCTGTCCTTGATCACCACTAGTTTTCTAGGATGAAAACATAATCTAGAGTCTCCTTCCTGCCTTGTAAAATTTTCCAGTAACCTCTATAACAACATCTCCTCTGCAGGATCATACATTCATCCACAAAGTGATTAATGCTATTGTTTTTAATCTCTTTATCCTACCCTTCCTGAAACCACTTCAGCATTTCTGCTAGCTTTTCCAAAACAATCAACAACAGGTGGAATGGGCACACTTATCTTACCACCACCCCCAGCTAATTCAGGGTTTCTAGGCAAACCACCATGAATCAGAATTCAAAACCAATCTCACCTCCCATATAACACCATAATAATGTTTGACAACTTATCATCTCAAAACATGTGCTGAAATGCATCAACAAAAATCCCTATCACTCACACACATGCAATATCTAAACACTGTTCTGTTTTCTCCTGACCTTTCCTTTCTGTCTAAGCAACATAATTTATAAACAACAAGGGCGATTCTTAGGTCAAGGGGCCCAGAAGCACAGGAGGGGCACATATAAGGGTTTATTTATTATTTCTATAATGGTTATTTAAAAAGTATTTTTGTATATTTTCATGCAATTCTAATGCAGGTGAGTGACAAAAGTGCTTCTGCCAAATCAACTTCCAACAGTGAAGACTTTAGCTTTGCTAGACCTACCCTGTAGTTTTGACTAAATGCTGTGTCAATGTGACTTTTTACCCTTTGGTCTGGATGTTTATTACAGCTGGATTAGTTATATGAGCTAGTGGTTTGACAATGATGTAGCTGGATTAGTTATATAAGCTAGTGGTTTGACAATGAAGTAGAAGACTAGTTGAAGAAAATACCATATTTTATAATGGTTCCATTTGCTACTTTGAAAAGATGGTCTGTGCTGTCATTTTCATTGCAACAATAATTGCATGCTAACTACCACAGTCAATGTATTATTTTCCATTAGATCACTCCACAATATAGCTGACATGGTGACTTTTGTGAAGTTACTCCAGCCATAAAAATTAGAATATGATATGCCAGTAGAAAACTGAATCCAGTGTGTTGCAAACCTGTTTGTTTTTTTTTCCCTTCATCTAGGCAATTGTGGATTTATTATATATATTTCAGTCGAACATGTGAAAATCAATGCATTTTATTCAATGAGTTATTCAATACCCATCTTGCTCTAGAAGTATTTTAGACACTGTAGACATTTTCAGTGTATTATACCTTTCATTCAGTTATGCAAACGACGGCATACTTCAATGTACAAAATTGAATCCAGTATACTTCATATCTGTTTTCTTTTCTTCTGAACAAAGTAGGACACTTCATATCAGCAGCCACATTCCCATTGAACCCAATGGACTACAAATATATATTTTTTAGCTAACCTGTCCTACCTTAATAATATGTACTCTAATACATGACAAAAATAATGCCTTCTTTCAGTAACATATATTCAACCCCACTTTTCTTCTTGAGGATATTTTTAGCTACTGCCATACAGTAGATCACTTTCCAGTAGCATTCATTCAGCTGCACAAACTAGACAAGGCAATGGCAGTGTAGAATGAAATACAAAGAATCATATACTTTTTTTGTAATTGGCATCACATGGCAGTGTGTGTGTGTCTTTCGGCTTTTCCCGGTTAGAGGTCGCAACAGCGGAACTCCGGTCTGCTAATGATTGGCAGTTGATTTTTATGTACCGAGTTGCCAGCCCTGACGTACAACCTTCAACGAAGGCACGCCCATTCACGCATGTCTCCACGCAGAACATGGCAGCATAAAACTGAATTCAGTGTGCTGCAGTTTTCCAACTGCGAAAAGTAGGCTATTGTGATACTATTAATCTGAATGCAATACAATGCAAACCTTTTAGCTCCTTTCAGCTGAGGCAATCTGTCTTTAAATCCAAGATTATACATTTTTTTTTATTTTTCTTTTCCATGGGAACCATCTTGTCTTTATCATATGCAGTATAGCTGAATAAGAAAAACAGTGTAATTTTACAGTTGGCCCTATTCACTTTCTATTACCTTTTTAAGTATATTTCAGACACCATCATGTTAGCTTTTAGTTGTGAAACATATAATCCTTTCTCACTAAAACCACTGAACCCTGTGTCTACATTTTTAGCCATGCAAAGAGTAGCACTTTGTAACATTTCACTGACTCTAATACACCACGCATCTTTTCCCAACTGCACAGTATATAATTGTGATGGACTATAAAAAGGGATTTGAGCCATCATTCTTTTGAAGACAAAGCAATGCAAATATTTTTATTTTTTTAAGCTCAGTCATCCTCCCTTTCCCCTTATGTGCCACGGTTTAATATTGAAAATCTGTTTTTCAGTACAATTGATTTCAGTTTTTTTTTTATTTTTATTCTTACATTTATTTTTATTCACATCTGTATTGGTAATAGTTGAATTATAGCAGCAATTCCGGCACATAAACTAAGGCAAGCCATTGTAACATAAAACTTATTCATTGCTTCTATCTTTCTCTTCTATTCATCTCTAAGCAATCTATGGAATCCTATGGAATACTTCCCTTTACAAGCCTGTTTATTTTTACCACATGCTGTACTTCTGTTATATATTAATATTCAAAGACTGCCATTAATGATATTTGAAGTCATGTGAAATAAAGGGAAATATCCCCATTGGCTATTCATGGCTTTGACGTTTTACTGGATATTATAAGACGAGTAAATGAATAAATGAATGAATCTATGAATAAGTCAGTTAGTCAGTGGCATAATCTACTCTCCCTTACTGTAAATAAATGTGATTTCAAAATCAATTTGGTATTTATTAACAGATACTTATTATGAAAGAAACAACAAATTCTCAGTTCTCATAAAATAACAGCACCATTCAAATACACTCTAGCACTGCTTATGCGTATAACAGAACATTATGCAAACTAAGTCACTACCAAAATATTAAATAGTAAAATGAAACAGCAAGTATTTCTAGAGTTAAATAAATAAACTGCAAAAAAAGTTTTACCCTGGCTAAAGTCATTTTAATCTATTTGCAGTACATCTTATAGATTTTGTGAAAGTAATGCAATGATATTTTATTAATACAAATTGCTGTATGCTGCTTTCCTATGAATATTTTTCTTTGTTAGGTTCTTGTTCTTATATTCACGACTGAGCAATGAAATACTGCATTTAACAAATCTATTTATTTTTATTACAAGCTGTTCTACTTCAATATCTACATCTAAATACCCTAAAATGATATTTGACACTAAACAAATTTATTTTATTTTTTCATAGCAATGCAATCCTTATATCAAGAGAAAACACCACATTTTCCCAGGTCTATATTAAATCAGTGAATGTTTAAAAAAGCGAACGCTGATTTATCAACCCCATGTAAGCGAAAGCTTACAATCCCAAGCACTTAGAACAGTGATTTTTTTCCCAGGGAAAAAAATCGCTGTTCCAAAAAAGAAAAGGAAAAAAAAACAGCTTTAAAACATTACATAAAGTGGGGGGGAGGGGGGGCTTCACCCCCACACCCCTGCAATGTGGGGGGCTGTGCCCCACACCCCCCCCTATATAAATATACCAACTCCGAGATCACACTACAGTGAAGAAAATGGCAAAATAATGAAGGCGCCAGGCAATCTCTTTCCCAAGGAAAGAATTCGCTTATATGCCGTTTCAGTATTTTGCCATTTCATGCTTTCAAGTTCGATCAAGATGCATTCAAAAGAATGCGTCTTCGATCATATAATAGGGAACTGTTTCCCCTACAATCACTTTTTTCTTTCCTAGAATTATGTTTTGTGATTGGACAGAAAACTGTTTTATTTCCAGACCTTTTCTTTTACTGCATTTAGTCTTACTTCTGTGTTAATGCTAAGTTTTCTGATCATGTAGAATCAGATCAATTTGTTTTTCAGAATTTCTATCAGCCTTTGTTAATGAAACATAATTCTTCACAAAAATCAAAATGTTTTATATTGCTTCCAGCAATATTTTTTTTTATAAGGGAAACCAGCAGCAACCTGCTCACCATTCCACATGATATCAAATGTAGTTGAAAAAGGTACTTCTAGCAAACCCCTCAAAAGCTGCAATGCCCCAGACAGAGCCTATCATGAATGAGGAAGGAATACCCATTCTAGAAAAAGTAAAAACAACACCAAGGAAAATTAAGTCAGGGGAAAGCAGCGGGCTCAGATGAAATGTTGGCAGATATGACCAAAATGTTGGGTGAGTTAGGGGAGAAATGGTACCACAAGATGCTCACAGTAGTATGGAGAGAAAGGTGCATCCCAGATGAGTGGAGAATAAGCATTCTAGTGCTAGTTTACAAGAGCAAAGGGGACATTCACAACTGTGGGTAGTATAGAGACATCAAGCTTCTGCCACATTACACAAAACTGCTGGAGAGGGTGATTGATAAACAAATATGCACAGTAATAGAAGGTAGATGGGACACGAGCAGTCTATATTTAGATTAGGATGCAGTACAACACACCTGTTTACAATGAGACAGATAGTTCAGGAGGAGAAGATGATGATGATGATAATGATGAGGAAAATGTTCGACAGGGCATTCCTAGACTTTGAGAAAACTTATGACAAGGTTGCATGAAAGCTGATTTGGCTAGTCCTGCAATGATTCCTATTTGGTTCTTAGTCCCAGAAGCATTGGTCAAATTATTGTAGGTGTTATACAAGTCCCCAGTAATACAAGTACAGGCAGTGTTCAGACTCACAAGGGGTTCCCAGGTGGAATGGGTGTGCATTGGGGTTCAGCTCTGATCCCACTGCTGTTCATAATAGTGAAAGATTATATTAGTACACAGGTCAAAGGGGACATATCAACAACGATGCTGTATGCAGATGATGTGGCATTACAGGCAGACTCTAAAAAAAAGAGCTTCAGTAAATGATAAGAGAATGTAACGTAAAACTGAAGGCAATTGGAATGAAGCTGAGTATGCATAAGAGAATTGTAATGGCAGCAAATAGAGGAAATCAGAAGAAGATAAAAACTGAGATAGAAGGGAAAACAAGAGAACAGATTAACAGCTTTAACTGTCTAAAGTGGTGGTTAAAGAGAAAGAAAGTCTGATTGAGGAGAATAAGATGGGCTGCAGCAAACTGGCACAGAGTCTCTTGGGTAGTTTATGACAGAAGAATGTCAAATGAGCTGTAATGTAAAGTGCGCAAAACAGCAGTGTTACCAGTACTACTTTATGGTGCAGAAATCTGGGCAGTGAAGGCAGAGCAGCTGATGAAGCTAGAGATGATGAAGATGAAGTGTCTGAGAGGGCTGGTAGGATGCATACTGAGGAACAGATGAAGAAATAATCAGACCAGAAGCCCAAATAGCTCTAGCTGCAGAAAAGGTTAAAGATAATAGATTATTGTAAGAATTGATAAGACTGTACTGTAATTAACTGGAAACAACTGAAATGAGACCGAAACAAAAGTCTTTATCTGTTAATTACCCAAACTCATGCTGAACGAGTATCAATCTCTCTCTTATGGCTCAAGTCTTGTGTACTTTTCAGAATGAATTCTCCAAACACTGCAGTTCATTTAATACGGCTTTATTAGATGTTCACAATATCCAAATACTGTCTTCATTAACTGTGCTGATAAACAATAGTTTGTAGTAATGCTGGAATGCTGGTTAGCAGTAAATATTTCCAAAGTGCCTGCACATTATTCTGATTGTCCTGAATAATGTATTTGGCCTGTCTTCTGTACTCAGGCTCAAGTGCTTGTATTGTAACTTAATCTCCTCTGTAATGTCAGGTCGAACTAACTGACTGACTTCCCTAACTGTATCTGAAGTATATTTAATAATACCAAGACCCTGTAATGCTTTACACGCTTTCTCAGCCTTGGTAATCTTGCTTTTCAGGCCTGGTCTTAATCTAACATTCCATTAAGGAACATTCTGTAGCTGGCAAGACTGCATCTTTCCCTTGAGAAAAAAATATCTTTCTGTATTTTCTGCACATTTTATGCTTATTGTTCCTTTCTAATAAACTATCTTTTTCTGAAACTGAATGCACACATCTACCTAAATGTACTATAGTGAATTTACTAAGAACACCCTAACTCTAACAGTTGCCCCTGAGGTCCCTGATGAAAGTGTACAGGGACCTACTTTTGAAGTTACCTTGCATCTGTATTGCTAACTACTGTATACAGCTTTATGCTACCTGACTCATAATCTGAAAATACTTTTTTTTATTTGGTAAATAAACCTGCAATTTTAATTTTGACCATTGAGCCTTTATTACCTGTTCAGATTGAAGTATTTTAACTTTATGATTTAATTATAACTAGGCAATTGTTTTTTTTTTAATCTGATGAATAATTGTATGATTTAGTTATAACAAGGCAATTTTTTTTAATCCGGTGAATAAACTTGCAATTTTAATTTTGACCACTAGGCTTGACGTCTGTTAATGTTATGATTTAATTTCCTTATTTCCTAGATTCATAGTTTTTAAAGTTTTTAAGTCTAAGTTCTGATGTATGAGTGATACATTCAAAACCTGTGCATTATTCTGAAAATGAGTGTACACATTCTTAACCTGTTTTTGTGATTTTTTTATTTAAGTTAGACACAGTATGAACTGTTAACCCTGCCTTTTTTCCATATTTCTGCATGCTGTAATGGTAAAATTACACTGTTTATTGATTATGTTTACCTTATGAACTGGTGCCTTACTGTACCATGATGTCTCTCTTTTATAGCAAATGAAATCTTTTTCTGTTTACAAATTTAAATTTTTACTAAAACCTATATGATCTGTATTTCAGATCTATACCTTTGCATTTTCTATTAACGTACTTTTAAATTTCTGACTAATATACAATAATTTACCATACACTGTATTAACTTGTGTCTATACATTTTCATTTAGATTTGCTCTACAATGCTACTTACTTTTTTAACTTGCTTGTGCTGTAATGGATGTCTGCCTCTTAAATTTGTGTCTGAAATATTTTATGAATATTTGAGCTATAATAGTTTACTAAAACCTCTACTTGTATTTCAGATCTATACTTTGCATTTTCTGTTAATGTCCTTTTAAATGCCTGACTAATGTAGACTAATTATGTAAAATACACTGTAATATGTAAATGTGCTCTGTAATTTGTAAAGTAATTAATAAATTAAGCCTGCCCTGTTATGTCCTGTGTGCATTGAATAACTACTACTACCTATTCTTTAGATAACTTATTTTAATAATTTACTAAAACTTATTCTTTCTGTATTTCAGGACTATAGTTTTACATTTTCTGTTTATGGAAAGTGTTCTGTAATTTGTAAATTAATTCATATTATACCTTGAGTATACTAAATAACTATTACTGCCTATTATTTAGATAACTTATTTTAATAAACCTGTAATAATTCTGTTATTTTACCCTTAAATAATGAGTGAATAATGTGAAGGATGATGTAGTAGAAATGTATGATGTAATAAGCCTGTAACAAATAAGTCTGCCACTTTACCCATAACTAATGACTGAACAATGTAATTCTGTTACTTTACCTTTAAAACTAATGAGTGAATAATGTGAAGTAACTGAGTATTATTTTTATATTCTGAGATTTGACTAAAATGTACTATACTTAACACGTAACTGAGTATGAATGTCATATTCTGAATTTTGACTGAAATGTGATACATATTTATACTGAACATTTAAAATACCTGTATTCTGGAAATGAACTAAACTAATACTAAAATAATATCCTTTGCCAGTGTTAACTGAACACAGATAAAAGCATAACTGAAAACTTGTACATGTTATATTCTGAAAACAAAATTATTAGTACCTTTTTCTGTCAGTATTGTCTGAACATCTGAAAACATTAGAACATTTTGACAGTGTTACCTGAACACAGATAAAAAATGAACTGAAATCTGTTTTCTTGTCAGCATTGTCTGAACACAGATAAACTGAAAACTAGTACTGTTGTACAATTGTCTGAAAACATGAGAACATTTTGACAGTGTTACCTGAACATAGATAAACTGAAATCAGTTGTTGTTATATTCTGGAGACTAATCTATTAATATTTTTTGCCAGTATTGCCTGAGTATGCATAAAAAACGTAAACTGAAACTAGTTTTGTTATATAACTGTCTGAAACATGCATACTTTAACTCATACATTTTAACTTTAAACAAACATTGAAGAAATAACTGAAACACATAGACAGTCAACGTCTGCACCACAGCTCCTGCTAAATGTTACTCTGCATTGTCCCAGTCACTGATGAGGTAAAGGAAGGTCTGCTTTAATGTCAAACTGTTCTTTTTATAGTTAGACCTTTTAAACCTCTTCTTTTCATTTCTTGTGCAAGGCTGGGTGGCTAAAGTTCTTGATTGTATTTAGTATTGGATCCTTAAAATAACATTTTGATTTTTAACAATTTATAAACTGATATCATTGCTTATTGTTCTGACTTTATTTACATTTTTCTGCATGAAAAAAACATTTGATGCTAATAAACTCTTGCAAGTCTGTAAGCAAATTGATAACCTTAAATGAAACTAAAGTAGTAGTGGAACACCGTGCACGTATTTAAAATTAATTTTAACTGTTGAACTTTTTACATTTTCTTTCATGACCTTTAGATTTTAACATAATGTTCTGACTGAAACTCCATCCACTGTCTCATCATAACCATTTTTTTAGCTGACGTCATTTAACTTTTCAGTAGTATTGAGACTGCAAGAATTTATCATTACTGTCTACAATTTTCTTAGATAAATAGTAAAAACTGTAAATCCACACAATTGATTTTCACCATACTGCATTATGGCATACAGTACTGTGTTTAACTCAGTTTGCTCAGCCTGCTGTAATCTGATCTGATGTGCTTGGTAAACTGCCATTTCTGTATGAAATATATACAGTCTTAAATTGATTACATGAATGCATTTATTACCAGATTTAAAACTGATCAGATTTTATACATTTACTTGTCTGTTCAATATAACATAAGAATTGAACCTGTGGCTTTAATGACACATATGATGTACTGTTTTTATGCATGAATGTTTTTTTGTCTCTGTCTGTATTAAGATATTGTTTATGCATTGTGACACTTTAATACAAAGTTTTTAAATAAGCTTCTGATGTCATTCTGGTGGTCCCCTGCCCATATACCCATGAATTACCACATAGGTGGCAGTACAGTAAACACTAAAAGTGTGATGAGAGACTTAGGGACACAGGTGGACAGTGGTCTCATTTTCGATAACCACATCATCACAACAGTCAGGAAATATTTCTATGTGGCACACCTCATCACTAAGGGCTTTTCATCCAGAAAAAAGGAGGTAATTGTCCCACTGTACTCATCCCTCATTAGACCCATTATAGAGTACAACACCCCATTTGGTATGTACCTCACAAGACATCTGCAATAGCTGGAAAGGCCGCAGAAATACCTCACTAAAAGAATCACAAGCCTAAAGCAGATGCCCTATGCTGACCATCTAAAAAAAATCCAGCTAAACTCTGTGGCATATCGTCTACTCAGAGGTAGTCTCTGCTTAACATACAAGACCATGTCAAAGCCTGAGCTGGTGGACATGCTCCACTTAAAGAAATCCATCAAAGCCACACACTCCAGGGATCTAAACCTTGTCATCACAATAAACAAAACATGCTGGAGGGATAGGTTCCTGACCCAGAGACTCCCCATACTCTGGAATAGACTGCCCATACATGTCAAGCAGAGTGCCTCCTTGGCCCTCTTCAAAAGAAACCTTGATGATTGGATGGGAGATAGGAAATTCACCCCGGGGATCACATCAGTTGCCCTGCTAGACAGGGTTCCAGGGAAATAAATATTGTGGGAAGAAATATCCAGGAAATTGTTATGGCTAGGCTTGTATAGACCCTAGGGTTGATAGCCTAGTACCAACCTATGAACCTATGAAAACAATAACACAAAAATTTCATTTGATGGCTTATTCTGTATAGAGGTCGCAGTTTTTATTTATGGAAAACACTGGTATGCTGCTGATTGAAACTTTGTAGTTAAGCTGATTGTTGCACTAAAAACTGTACTTGAAAGAAATACAGCTGTATTTGTTGAAGTTATGAAGTGTTCAGAATGAACACAGACTGCTGATTAGGTTGCCTGGAATGAAACACTGCTGTTCTGTAGTTTGCTATGTAGAACATATGTAGTTGAATGAAACACTGCTATTTTGTAGATTTTTTTGTAGAACACACATAGTCTGACTGCTGATGCAAGGTTTTTATGGGGTTTTGGGAGTTACTTTAACTGTTTTACCCCGTTAATAGTGGCTCGCCATTGTAAGAATTGATGACTGTACTGTAATTAACTGGAAACAATTGAAATGAGACTGAAATGAAAGTCTTTATCTGTTAATTACCCAAACTCGTGCTGAACAGGTGCCAATTTCTCTTTTATTGGCCATGTCTTTTGTACTTTTCAGAATTAATTCCCCAAACACTGAGTTTCTTTAATGAACCAGTTAATCACACTATCCGAATACTGTCTTCATTAACAGTGCTGATAAACAATAACACTCTGTAGAAATGCTGGAATGCTGGTTAGTAGTAAATATATCCAAAGTTTCTGCACATAATTCTGATTGTCCTGAATGATGTATTTGGCCTGTCTTCTGTACTCAGGCTCAAGTGCCTGTATTGTAACTTAATCTTCTCTGTAATGTCAGGTCAAACAATCTAACTGATTGACTTCCCTAACTGTATCTGAAGTATATTTAATAATACCAAAACCCTGTAATGCTTTACATGCTTTCTCAGCCTTGGTAATCTTGGTTTTCAGGCCTGGTCTTAATCTAACATTCCATTAAGGAACATTCTGTAGCTGGCAAGATTGTATCTTTCCCTTGAGAAAAAAACATTTTGTATTTCTGTATATTCTGCACAGTTTATGCTTATGTTTCCTTTCTACTAAACTGTCTTTCTCTGAAACTGAATGCATACATGTCTGACTCCATATTTCAGGCCTTATTCTACCTAAATGTACTATAGTAAATTTACTGAAAATACCCTAACTCTAACAATTATGTTGGTTCAGGTACATGTGCAGAAAAGGAAAAGACACTCTGGTGAAGAAGATTTGAGAAACACAGGAAGAAGGCCAGAGGAAATGAGTGTATCTGGTAAAGTGATGAATGGATTGTGTGAGACAGAAGACCTATGACAATCCAGCATGATTATTGAAGTAGGTAGAAAAGTGTCACTGAATTGAGAGATGATGAGAGCAGATGTGACAATGGGAAAAATTGGCCGAGCAAGATGATGATGATGATGCTAACGATGATGATCTTTTTGCCGTACTCATGAAAAAACATTGCAATGCTGCCTTTCTCAAGGCCATTGGTATTTACTGCAAGCTATACTGTTCCTACATTTGCATTCGAAGAATCATCTAGATGATATTTGCAGACATGTAAAATAAAGGGAAATATTCATGCTGCCTATTTTTGAGTGCTACTTTTTACAATCAATTATCGCAGAAAGAATAATTGAATGAATAATGTAGTTCAGTGTGCCATTTTGCCCATATATTTAATTAACTGACTCATGTTAGAACCAGTCTGTTAGTTAACAGATCCTTGTTAAGTAAGAAAACAATTTATAATTATCTCTCATAAAAACACCACCATTCAATGGTGGTATTCTGGTGGGCAAATAGTACCGTAATAGTTTATATAACTCAAGTCAAATCATAATACTTGTGACCATAAAATGAAGCAGCAAGAAAAAGAATCTTGTCCAAGAATAAGTAGAACAAAGCTCAACATTCTAAAAGCCCCCTGCCAAATATGAACATGCAGCTAGGAGGGTTAATTAACAATTCAAAGGCTAAATTTGGACAAAAATAGCTTCTCAGGCAAAGGAAAACCACAAAACATTCTACAGCTATATCCATAACCTCAAGGCAAATATGCAACAATGTACAGAACTTATTGTAAATGGCATCAGCTGCATTGAACTGGAGGTCATTGCCAACCTTGTGACAGACAGGTTCAGCTCAAATTTCTCCCTCCACTACCCCCCCCCCAGATAGTCCAAAGTAAATACTGTATGCCACAAGCCTCTTAATTATTGCTAGGGAACAGGTCATCAATGCACTTTCTAAGGCCAAGAGCATTGCAATGATGGGCTCTGATAACATCCTGGGACACTTACTAAATAGCATGAAACATTCTTTCTCTAGCCCATTTGAATACCTTTTCAACTAGAACCTGTAGTCAGGTTTTGTGACCAAGGAAGGGAAGATGGCAACAGTCATTCCCCTGCACAAAGGAGTTCCAAACACTGACCCAGGTAACTACAGGTTCATAGGTCTGACCAGTATTATATGTAGGGCCATGGAAAGAATCATCATGGACATGATAAATGAGGAAATAAGTAACTATAAACACTGGACCCATCACAGTTTTGCTTTCTTAAAGGAAGGCCATGCCTGTTAAATCTAATGGACTTCTTTGAAATGATCACCAAAGCAATGGATGAGGGCAAGACTGTGCACACACCTTGCCAAGGCATTTGCTACAATATTCCACTCAGGCATTATAGACAGGGTCACTAAATTAGGTCTAAGGCCTATTATCACCCTTTAGATAGCCAAGTAGTTCACTGATAGGAGCTTGAAGGTCAAAATAGGTGAGGCCACCTCCACCAAGACACCTGCCACTAGCAGAGTTCCCCAAGGTTTGGTACCAGGCTTGCTCCTTTTTAGTATCTATTTCTCTGAAGTGGAAGCAAACACTCAATTTTTATGGCTAGGTTTGCAGATGGTTGCAAGTTTAAGGTTATTATTGACTCCCCTTCCGACACTAGCATTCTTCAAGAAGGTCTATATCTGACTAATCAGTGGTGCCATAGGCATGGTCTTAAAATCAATGCTAAGAAATGTATAATTGTACCATTTGGGAAGTCAACCATCCTGGCTAACTACCATGTTGTTAATACACCCCTAAAAGTCAACCCAGTTGTCAGGAATCTTAGTATGCATGTAGACAGTAGCCTTACCTTTGACCACCAAGTGGCCACAGTGGTGAGGACATCCTTTTATGTTGCATCTAGGTCCAAAGAGGTCATTATCCCACTGTAC
Source organism: Protopterus annectens (assembly GCF_019279795.1). Taxonomy (NCBI): domain Eukaryota; kingdom Metazoa; phylum Chordata; order Ceratodontiformes; family Protopteridae; genus Protopterus; species Protopterus annectens. Next base: position 598,327,015 of record NC_056729.1, read on the forward strand.
TCTGCTCTTATCTGACCAACACAGTGTAGAATACTCCCTTCACTGTGTACCTGACCAGGTATATGCAGCAAATAGAATAACCTCAGAGGTTCCTTACAAAAAGAATACAAGGTATAGCAAACCTGCCTTACACAGAATGCCGTTAGGCCCTTTCCCCTCTACTCAGTCTCCTATAGATTGGCTTACAAGGCATCTGCAATCCCCACACTTATGAATTTCCTGCATACTTGTAGGTCAAGCTGTATCAGAAATACAAGGCCTAGGGACTTGAATTTTGTCTGTGACTTAAACACAACATGCTGGAAAGACAGATATGTGTCTCAGAGACTTCACCTCCTATGAAACAGGATTTCCATCCATGTGAAGCTGAATTCCTCTATTACCTAATTTAAGCACAATCTAGACTAGTTGGTGGGTAGTAGGAAATTTACACTGTGCCTGCCACCCATGTCCCTTATGGACAGAGGTAGCTTATAAATGCCTGGCTCTCAATGTCCTGTTTGGATACAGGACATTATTCTTTTGACAAAACTTGGCTAGGCTTAGAAAGGCCACCCCCGGGTTGTTAACCTAGTAACAATCTATGTATCTATTTCCTAGGTTAGACAAACTGCAAAACAGGAATATTTCAGCTTGACTGAGGTAAAATCAGTTTTAGTTGTTTGCTAGCACTTCTGACATTTTTTTTGTGAAAGTAATATAACTGACTTTTTTTACCAAGGTCCGAATGATATGTGCTGCCTTTCAGCTATCAGGTTTTCACTTTAGAGTGTCTTGTTCCCACATTTATGGGTGACAGTGGAATGTCATCTTTCTCAGTCTCATTTATTAAATGTTGACCTCCTGCTATTATATCTGCATGTAAACGTTTTTCCAAATGATATTAATAATCATGTCCAGTAATTTTCAGTTCCTTGTTAATGTTTCTCAAAACACCTTGGAAAGCAATGCTTTTTTTTATCAAGAACAACATGCTTTGTGTTACTTCTCTGGGATTTTCTTTTCTTTGCTAGCTTCTCACTCTAACATTCACTGCCAAATAGCAGGAATGCTGCCTTTCATAAGCCCGTCTGTATTTACTACAAGCTGACCTGCTTCTGTATCCAGGTACAAAGACTCACCCTCATCAAAATTTGAAACCATGTAAAGTAAAGGGGGAATATTTCTGTTGCTATACTTGTCCATTGTTTGTTTTACTGGTATCAGAGAATAAATTAATTAATGATGATGTCTGCAATGTTTTCCTACAAGTACATATGAATAATTGTTTCATTTCAAACCAAAATTTATGTTAACAGATTTTACTACATAAGAACAATTTTGTATTTCATATAAAATAATGTTAATGCAATAGCAGTTTGCTACTCAGCAGTGCTTCAAGTAAATGAAGGCAAATCATTGTATTTATGACAATAAACTGAAACTAAAGACAGTGTTGCCACAGGAGTACAAGTGAAGTGCAAAACAGAAATGTTTTAATCAATATTTACATATAAACTATCCACAGATCTTTTTATGAATGCAGCAAAGTTAATAGAAATACCATGAAAAGAGAGCAACAACAGATTTTTATATTGAATATGACACAGTTAAGTACTTAAGTTTGTTAACCTGCACAGTTAATCTCACAAAAAAGCAGGAATGTAAAATCAGTGACAGTCGTTCAATACATGTCTCAAATAGTCAGTGACAGTGGTTCAATAAGTGGCACAAATAGTTTGTTACAGTGGTTCAGTAAGTGGCACTAATAATCAATGACAGTAGTTTAATAGGTGTCTTAAATAGTTAATAACAGTGGTTCAGTACTCAGCTCAAATAATCAGTGACAGTGCTTCAGTAAGTGGCTTAAATAATCAGTGATAGTGGTTCAATAAGTGGCTCAAATAGTCAATGACAGTGGTTTAATAAGTGACACAAATAGTCAGTGACAGTGGTTCAGTAAGTGACACAAATAGTGACAGTAGAACAGTAAGTGGCTCAAATAGTCAGTGACAGTGGTTCAATAAGTGGCACAAATAGTCAGTGACAGTGGTTCCGGAAGTGACTCACTTACCTTCAGTGCTGCAATATCAAATAGCTGTACATACTACGTGCTTGGAATCATTTTCTATTATTGACACAGTAGTGCAGCAAAAATGAAGGTGCTGCATTCCTGAGAGTGCTGTCCCTCAGACAAGCCATTAAATTAAAGCCCCCCCCCATCTTCCTGTATTAAACATCACTTACCAAAAAGAGTAAGGATTCTGGATTTTTACATATGCATCTACATTGCTTGCATATCACACATACTTATAAATTCACATATTCACAAATTTATACATTATCAGGAAACATTTCATCTTACCTTATAGGTCTTTCTGCCACAACCACATCCTTATTTATCTTGTGACATCTGTCTGTAAGCATGTTTTATTATACAGCATTTCCTGACATGATGCTAACCAACTATTCCATATTGTTGTTTGGATCACATTATCCCATTTTTCTTTTTCATATCACTCATAACATCTATGCAAAATGACATAAATATTCACATCATACTTTAAGAAATTTACTCATAAGTAATAGTCTGTCCTATAATTTTATAACTCTCCCACAAAATATCACTCCATGTTCTGTAGCCCTTCTGCGTACATATATTATATAATCTGTCAGCTACTGCTTTATACTGTATTGTGATCTCTTTGGATAATTTATTCAGCATCAGTCTCCATAAAAGTTCTTGAGACTCTGCACATATTTTAAACCATTTCATCTTTTCTTTAATAGCTTTTTGTTTTTGCAAATGTAAGTACTTCCATGCTTCAGCATAATACCTTTACAATATTGTCATGTATAACTTTCTATTTCTTTGTTTCAGTAGCTTCAATATATATTCCCAATTGTAGTATTATTCTTTGATACTCTTAAACATTTAGTGTTTTTTTTTCTTTGTCCTCTTAAATATAGTTATTTTTTAGTATTCACACTAGTTTCCACATTTCTTGATATGTGATACTTTGATTTTTGTACTTCATAGAATGACCCCCCAAAGAAAACACAATGACACTAAGTACATACATTAATAATTTATTGGAAGCCTCCATTTTCTGCTTTGTTTATTATAGAGTACTCCTCTCTTGATCAGATAAATTTTTAACTCGCATATTAAAAAATTGCAACAATTCTTTTTTTTTCTGAAAACATAAAAATATTCTAACATAACTCAACTTAACTAATACTACAATTTTTAAAATATAATTTCTTTCTGATAGCTTAAAATTTTCTATAATGGTTTTACGTAATTTCCCAATATTGTTTTACTTCCTAAATGCGTTCCTATTGCATAATTATGATTTTTCATCTCCCAAATGTAATTCTAATATCATAACTGCTATCACTGAAAAATATATTCCTGTAGTTTTTACATTGTCAAATACCTCACACTTTTCTTTGTTCAAAGCCAAACCTTTTACCTTGTGTTTCCACTTGTTTTATCAAATCCTTTACCCAGATTTTTTCTTACTGCTAACACAATATCATCAGCATATGGCACATACATCTCAACTATACAGATTTTTGCAGAATGCCCAGATTTTTGCCCTATATTTTTGGTCAATTTCTCATAAAATTGTGGTTTTCTGGCAAATCATTTGCAAATTATCAAGGGTTGAAGTAAAAAAAAATGGGAGACATTTGAGTGTCAGACTTCATACACTTGAGAAAATGCATACTAATGCAAAACCTGTTATTCAATTAACTTTCTATGTTTGTAAGTGCAATATCTAAAATTGTCCTTATTTTTGTCTTTTGTCCCCTGTTATTTATGGCTTTGTCCAGATTTCTTGCTCTAAAAGGTTGAGAGGTATGATATGGCATTAATAACACATTATTTATCTCTTGTTGACTTAAGAACTTTATTCTACATTATTTCAGCATATTTAGCCATAGCATTTATAACTAGAGGAAAGAGCAAGCCATTCATGAGACACCATTGTTTCAACTCTTTGTCTGTCTTTATTGTCTTGTTCTATAACACTAAGTATGTGGTGCATGCAATGTGTACTTAGTGTTATAATGTATACTACTAGATAGGTAGGGGTTCTAATCTCAGTAAAAGCAACTCTGTATATATGTGTGTGTGTGTGTGTGTGTGTGTGTAAATATATCCCCTACAGCAGTGTACACATGCCTGTATCACTTATCTCTATGCAATGGTTATACATTTCAGGTAACCTGTAAATTGTTCATCTCCCAGGCCTATGCTTACACTTATCAAGGGTATCAGAACTCATCAGAGATTTGAGATGCATGACTAGGCTTAAAAAGGCCCTTGTGGTCATTAGCCTAGTAAACACCTATGAGCAGCCCATTTTTCCCAATTTTGCGCATGGGGTGGGATGTCACTTCAACAGTGGCAATCATCTACAGCCAAGGTTTACACCACTGGGTATCCTGACATGCCACTGTGGTTTTATCACACCACACACTTGCATGCACACTCACATCTATTGCCTATTTAGGGTGTCCAGTCCACCTACTGCATGTCTTTGGAATGTGGGAAGAAACCAGAGCACCTGGAGGAAACCCAAGTGAAAACAGGGAGGACATGTTTTTATTGTTCTGTTCAATCATCCATTACCCGACATTTTGATAATTTCTTTCTTATAAGCTAATCTTAACACTCATTTGCATTACAAGGTATGTTATAATAATCAAAAATCTTCTATAGTTGATGATGCATTATATTATTAAAATGTTTTGAAACAAAATTAAACAATTAAGTTTGTGTCCACTTTCTTACACAAAAATAATCATTAGCTCCTTTACCATTATCAGCATTTGTTTCTGTCAGGATTCAAAAAGAACCCTAGTGCTCTAGGGAGGGGTTGTTGTAAAAAGACCCTCAGTGGGATTAAAAAAACTCTGTGCAGGATTTGCGTGAAGCCTACACAGATTTTGTGTTTGCATGGTGAGCAGCAGCAGTAATTACATATTTATGTCGCACATGGTGTTTAAACGTAAACAAGCACTGTTTCATGGCTGCCAACAGTGTTGCCAGCCAGGAAACCATATTAAACAATACAAATAGCGAACCTGTTTACAGTAGAGCCATCTAGGTTAGCGGGATTGTGCAGAATGGCACAATGATTACCAGGGTTTGTTATATAGCAATGTGTACAGTCTAAACACAGTACTGGACAGTGTGTACAGTCAAAATATTCTGAAGTCTCCTTCCAGCCATTCTGTACAAAAGTTATGTAAATGATCTGTAAGGGTACATGTACTGCCATTTATAATAAACAGTCAGGGGAAGTGTGCATATTGCATAGGGACACACAGATGGATTGTAGGAATGAACACAGGAAAAGAAGACAGGTGAAACATCGTAATGTACAGTTGATAAGGGCATGTAAATGGGAGACAGTTGTATTAGGAACACTAATCACATATCAACATGGTACAGTAAGGGCATCACAACAAAACTGTATACTATGCGACTGTTAGACAAGGTAACATAACAGAGGAGAAGATTCCTTTGTGAGATAAGCATCCTGACATGAACTATAGAGAGAACATCTATTATGGATGTTATATACAATTGGTGTTGGGTGCATATTGTGAAGCTGTGCAAACTGATTTGCCTGACTATGTGTGTAATGTAATGTCAGCAGAGATCTCCAACAAATGAGACACAGTTACAGGCCTATGGACAACAGTAAATGAAACATGCAGAATCATGTACAATATCTATATTTATAATATATCTATATATATAATTGATAAAGTAGCTAAGAAAGGTGGATGGGTTGCTATTTTATTAAAATCTGGATTACAATTAATCATATACAACTGTAACCTACCTCTAGATTCCCATACTGAAATTCTCATCTCTAAATTTGAACTTAATGCCAAATCAATCTACATTATCTGTATCTATCTGCCCCCTGGAAATAACATAGCCACCATGGAAAATATCCTTTCCTGGCTATCCCAACACCTGCCTCAAGAAACCATAATCCTAGGCGATATAAACCTGGATTGGAATTCCTATTGTACTAGTCTTCCTACCTCCCACATTAACCTACATGTTTTTTCTCAAACCATTACCTCACCCACCAGAATAAATAAAGCTAACAAGAAAGCTAGCATACTTGACTGGATTCTTATAAACAATCATACTCACTACTATAATTCTGGAACCCTCCCTGATATAAGTGACCACTCACTTACCTACTTCATCAGGCATAAAACCAACACTCCTATTCTATCCTCTATCAGAAGTATTAGATCCAAAAAGAAATTTAACCCTGATTTATTTCAAACGGAAATAAGAGCATGCAATTGGGTTCCCTTAAAACACCTCCCCTTAGATGAAGCCGTTAATTTCTTTATTACTACCTTCCTTTCCATTCTCAGTCATCACACTCCAACCAGATCTATTAGAATTAAAGCCAACTCTGCCCCATGGCTAGCCAATGAAACCAAACATAAAATTCAACTCAGAAATAAATATTGGGCCAAATGGAGAATGACCAAAAACCCTAATGATCAACAAACCTTTAGACAACTTAGAAATGACACTAAGAAGGCCATACTTAATGATAAAAAATATTACTTACAACAAACCACAAAAATTCTGGGCTAGCATTAAGCAGTCACTCCACCCAGATCAATCCACTACACCTAACCCCCAAAATACAGACCAAAAAAAACCTATCCATACAGCTAATACCTTCAACACTTTCTTTACAGATGCTATCCAAACATTGGCTAGTCAACTATCACCTAATACCTTCACACTACCTTCTTACACCTCAACCCCACCCCCTCCTTTTCAGTTCCAACCAGTCCCAACCAAACTTATTCAAAATCTTTTGAATAAACTGAAACCATGCTCTCCTTCAGCAAACCAACTGCCTTCTGAATTTCTACAGTTATCCTCCAATGTTATTGCCTACCCTATTTCCATATTGATAAATAGAACTATAAGCGAAGGTCACATTCCCACCTTATGGAAAGTCTCCCATGTTATCCCCCTGCATAAAGGAGGACACTCCATTGAGCTATCAAACTATTGCCCTATTTCCCTACTCTCTCCATTAGCTAAGATTATGGAGAAATGTATCCACAGGCAATTACTCCACCACTTAATTGAAAACAATTTACTTTCCAACTGTCAACATGGTTTCAGACCCTCACACAGCACTACCACTGCCCTCCTTTCCTTTACTGATTACATCAACAAACAACGAAACCTAAATAATCTTTCTTCTGCTCTATTTATCAACCTGGCTAAAGCATTTGACATGGTAAACCACCAGATTCTCATAAACATACTAAAATCTCTGTCGTTAGTCCCACTTTCCATAAAATGGTTCCAATCCTACCTTGACAAATGGCAGCAAGCAGTACTATGGCATAACACTCTATCTACCCATCTACCCATTACCATAGGCATCACCCAGGGGTCCATACTAGGACCTCTTCTCTTCTCCATATTTATAAATGACCTTCATCTAGCTATCCCCCAAGCCACTTGCACACAATATGCTGACGACTCCACACTACTATGCTCAGCCACATCCTCCCAATACCTTCACTCTCTCACCCTGAAGGTATTCAATATAGTAGAACAATGGTTCACTCAGCGTTGCCGCCTTCTGAACCCAAAGAAAACCAAACTCCTCCTCTTCACTCCTACTCAAAAGTCCTCGCCTCTTCATTTCTCTGTGACATCCACCAATGGTACCATAATATTTCCAGACTTTACCACTAAATTTCTAGGTGTCACCATCAACAATAATCTGAACTTCGGCATCCATATCAACAATACTATAAAGACTGTCAACAAAAAAATCGGCACTCTCTATAGGATTAAACCCTTCCTTTCTCCTACTGCCAAAATTACTATAGCTCACACTCATTTGATCTCTAAACTCCTTTACGCTTCTCCTATTTTTACTAATCTATCCAAGACTGCCTTCAGCAAATTGGAGTCATCCTATAACAACATTGCAAGATTTGCAACAGGAAACCCATTTAGAACACACCATTGTATAAATCTAAATCAGCTAGGATGTTAGAGCTACAACACCTGATTAAGTTTCACCAACTAACCATTGCCCACAACATTCTTTACAAACCTTCTAAAACTCCTAGTTTAGCCTCATTACCCCCTATAAAAATCTGAAATATCTACGCTCCTCACACAAACTTCTTGTACACACCTCCAAATCTAATAACAGGGCTGTGTATTCTCTCTTCTCTTATACTGTAGGTAAATCCTGGAATCTTCTCCCTAATGACCTCTCTCACTTACTTCCTTATCACTCTTCAAAAATAGACTTAAACTTTACCTCAAATCATACTGGCTATGCCCCTGTACCAAACCAGACTAGCCATCTATCTCTTTATACTTGACCTTGCCTATCTTGTGCTTGCTATCCACTGTTACATTTTCCTTCTTACTATACTTCTCTCATGTCTCCCTATTAGGCATTATTTCACTTCTCCTTATATACCTTTTTTTCTAATAAATGCTTGTAAAATCACTTCACAACTAACTTCCTTCTCCACTATTGTCTTTACCTGTAATTAGTCCCTGTACGTTCTTTTTGCACTGTTTAAGACTCTTGTCTTCTTTACAAACCCAGTGATAACCTCTATGCCTTACTGCACATATTACCATTGCTTGGTTATTTTTATTATATTTGTTTTACTATTTTTTGCTATTTTTTCTTACAATTTTTTTTCATTTTGTAGTTTGTAATTTGTTATTTGTATTTGTATTTTATTTATGTCTTGGAGCTTATCTCCCCGGGCCTCTACTGAAAATGGACATATATCCAGTTAGACTAGCCCGGTCAACAAATGTAAAATAAATAAATAAAATAATAAAATATCAGAATAATACCACTAGTAACCCCGTGTTTCTAACACAACATATATGATTCTGAGTGATCATAGATGGTTCTGCATGAATGCACTCGTAAAACTATTATGACATGTCAGCAATCTAAGAGGGCAATCAAGCACACCATTCTGACACTGTAACATTTGCTGGAGGTGTAAGGAGGGACACGTTATACTTGCATGTGACATTATGATAAATCCAGGATAGTTGACTAGTGTGCACGGCATATATATGGCACAATCCACACTGTCATTAATGTAACCCATGCCATCAGTGTTTTCAAACAGCTATGTATGTACTGTGTGTATCACAGGAACAGGTATCACACATGCATTTGACGTAACACCTCAATGGCTGTTCTCCACCATCAGACAATCATGTTTATGCAACAGAATACTTAGGTATGGCCAATGACATGTGTGACATCTCACTGTGATAAAGGTGTTACATTTCAGTTATACATCACTAGAAGATGTGTAGGGGGGTACATGAGGAAGGGTGCATTGTACTCAGTTATTGGTGTAATGAGGGCTGTGAACTATGCAGGTATTATGGCCTTTGATGTGGATGTTCTGCTCATACTCAATATTTGTGTTATATACAAGGGCCTACTCACCACTGTGCCAATATGCTGGTGGACGTTCCACATACCATCTACCCCTGGATACAGGTAACATCCAAATGGTCTGATTATAGGGTGTAATGTCTACATTATCCTTGGGTTGTGCAGTTCTTTTCATAATGTAACAATTACCCCAGTGTTTTTTGCTTCATCTAATGTGTTGTATTGGGTGTGTCAGCAATCTCTGGTGTGTGTTGATACTGTCTGTATTTTACTAATATCACAACTAGAGTCAGTAATTGCCACAATCTATAGTCTTCCAAATAGTTGTTTGGACATGGCATGTGTGTGTTATTCTTGATGTTGGTGACTTAAATAATGGACTGCAAAGGGCCTAGCAGACATCCTTGATGTATGGACCTGATCATTGGACCAGAAATATATGTCACTACATGCATTTCAACATATTTAAATGCCACACATGTGATCCAGTGGTCTACCCACTTGGTGATATAGGTGTTTATGGCCACATTTGACAGTGCTGAGTGAATACCTCAATGTGGATTTGTGCCAAATGCCTTGACCTGCTCAGTTTCTACAGTGGGATAGTTTTTTTCATCATGCATGACCTTGATGACCTCTTTCAGGTCATCTAACAGACATAAAAGACATGGATATAGCATTAACAACTCACATATGTCTGTTGCACATAGCCAAGATATTTCTAGTGCCCATAAAGAAAGGGCACATAATTTCTCAGAAAGAAAATACAGGGCCTACAAAGCAAGCCATGATGTAAGTGGATAGACTGTAAGCCCTGTTACTGTAATCTGTATTATATAGGATGAGGTGACTTGTGTCTGGCCTACAGGCCAGTCTCTGAATTTGCCCTAATGGAAATACTGCAAACTTGCAAATAAGTTATAGCTAATGACATCAACAGTGTCTGGTGAGGAGAAATTGGTAATAGCAGTGTACCACATGCTGATGTAAAATGTTCTCTCTAATGTCAAGCAAGTGCACAAACACACACAACCCCAGCTGACTGGGGAAAGAACAAAACCTCTACCAAAGTACACCAGCTAGAGAACTCTGTATTTAAGGCAAGTGCCACAACTCAAGTCTGACTTGGAGAGTGTCAGACAACAGTTTATAGTTGATGACATCAGCAGTGTCTGGTGAGGAGAAACTATGAATAGCAGTGTCCCACATGCTGGTGTAAAATGCTCTCTCTAATGTCAATCAAGTGCACAAACACACACACACCAAATGACTACAGTGAGACCAGAACTCCTACCTACACAAGTACAATGACAACAGAACTCTGTAACTAAGGCAAGCACCACAGCTGAAGTCTGATTTACAGAGTGTCAGACAGCAGTTCATAGCTGATGACATTAGCAGTGTCTGGTGAGGAGAAACTGCTAATAGCAGTGCCCCACATGCTGGCATAAAATGCTCTCTCTAATCTCAAGAAAGTGAAGAAGCTCCACACACTCCAGATAACTACAGGGAGAACAGAGCCAATACCTATATATGTACATAGACTGGAAAACAGCGTACTTTATGCAAGCACCATGACACAAGTCTGGCTTTTACAAGGCTGCAGTGCAACGTATAGTGGATGACATCAGCACTGGATGGTGCAGAGAAGATGTTAGGAGTCCTGCATGAAATGGATGTGTATACATGTGCAAGTGCCAAAATATTGTCAGTTTATGTAAATTGGGTGGCAGCTGTCAGATACACACATATGCTCCTTTGTTTAGATAGACACACACACACAAACATACACACCTCCCAGCTGACTGAAGTAAGAAGAGAACCCCTATTTATCTAGGTGCACAGACTGTAGAACACAGTAGTTTACGCAAGCGCTACAGCACAAGTCTGCCTTTTGCAAAGCTGCAGAACAACTTATGGTGGATGACATCAGCACTGGATGTTTTGAGAGAAGTTGGAAGGCTTGCATGAAATGAATGTGTAGTGATGTGCAAGTGTCAAAATGTTGTCAGTCCATCGGATTGGAGTGGTAACTGTTGGATACAAACATATGCACCTCTGTGCCCCATTTGGTATGTACCTCACAAGACATCTGCAACAGCTGGAAAGGCCACAGAAATACCTCACTAAAAGAATCACAGGCCTAAAGCAAATGCCATATGCTGACCGTCTAAAAAAAACTCCAGCTATACTTTGTGGCATATTGTCTACTCAGAGGAGATCTCTGCTTAACATACAAGGCCATGTCAAACCCTGAGCTGTTGGACATGCTCCACTTAAAGAAATCCCAATCCCTCAGAGCCACACGCTCCATGGATCTAAACCTTATCACAATGAACAAAACATGCTGGAGGGATAGGTTCCTGACCCAGAGACTCCCCATACTCTGGAATAGACTCCCCATGCATGTGAAGCAGAGCGCCTCATTGGCCCTCTTCAAAAGGAACCTTGATGATTGGATGGGAGATAGGAAATTCACCCCGGGGATCATGTCAGTCGCCCTGCTAGACAGGGGCCCAGCGAAGTAAATATTCTGGGAAAAAATTCCAGGGAATTGTTATGGCTAGGCTTGCATAGGCTTTAGGACCAATAGCCTAGTACCAACCTATGAACTAGACAGACACATACACCTTCCAGTTGACTGCAGTATGAACAGAACCCCTATCTATCTAAATACACAGACAACAGAACTCCGTACTTTACACAAGTACCACTGCCCAAGTCTGATTTTTGCAAGGCTACAGGACAACTTATGATGGATGACATCAACACTAGATGTTGGAGAGAAGATGTTGGGAGGCCTGCATAAAATTGATTTATCTTCATGTTCAACTGTCAAGATATTTCAAGTTATGCATGTTACCAGAATGATGAGTATGCAATGTATAATATGTACTGCTTGAGTTCCAATGTGCAAGTGCACTTAGCTTTACAAACTGTATGCAGACTGGTGCCCACATTACTACAAGTATTTAAAAATCTGAATGCATATTGTCATTCTAAAGATGTGCATGGTATATAACACAATATTTGTTATTAATTTATGTTGTAGTGTAGTTGATATATGTGTGAACAAGTGCTGAGACCAGGTTTGCAGTGCATGGGTGGAACTAACACATGATTGCATTGCAAATATGTGACATTTTCTTAGGATGTTCATTTTGTATGTTTCCACATGTAGTTTCATTGCATAAAGACTAAATGCCTAGTAAACAGAAGCAACACATGCTATTATTTTCTTTGCATTGTGAAATGGTTAGCAGTGAGCTTGTGCACTGACTAGCAAAATGTTTGCACATGCAAGATACAGATTTATACTACTTTCCCTGTTTGCATGTAGTTAAGCAGTCTGCAAACATGAGGCTCATTGCTATAATTCTGAGAGTTAGCACTGAGTGTATGAAACACACCTGCTGCTTAATTGACTCTGTGGCAGCAAGTGTAAATGCATTGGCATGTTCCTTTTTGAGCCCAGATGATATGGATTTCAGATCCAGGTGTATGTAATACTTTTAAATAGGTATTGATAAAGCAATGCAATTTTACTTTACTCTATCTTCTCCGTGTGCTACTGCATTTTGATGTACCACAGCATGTTTAGGCAGTATTATGTAGAGTTATGCACACCAAGAAAAGATCTTTTCACAATCACTTGACATTGGTGTGCAGTGCCAAACTCCACACAAAAACAGAGCCCAGAAAGTGAAGGTCTCCTTTGGTTTTCTTGGTACTTGTGTGTGATTCTATTTTTTGACCAGAATATAGGTGTTAAAATGGGATAGGTAGGAAAGTGGTGAAATGGGGGCAAGCAGGGGGGAAGAACAAAGGGGAATGCAGAAATGTTCAGGAGGGAGGTAGGAAAGAACCATAGCTATCCATTTCTTTACCAGTGTAAACAGAAAATATGCACAGAATATTAGCTGAATTTGGACTGTCACATCCATAAAGAGTGGTGACAACAATACAATCCTGTTATATAGCCAACTGGACTGAATCAAGTGTGTCAAGAAGTCGTGTGTGCAAAATGGAGAGATATGTATGGGGATGATATTTTTTGGTGGGATGGGACAGGTGCCTATTTTAATTACTTTAGCAAGAGAGGAATGCTGGGTAAGGGAGAGTGGTATTTCTGGTCAGGTAAGTTGGGCAGGTGAGGAAGCAAATGCAAACAAACAGGACAAACATGGCAAGACACAGGGACTGTGAAGGACATGAAAGTTTGGGGACACCATTATTGTAGTGAAGGATGAAAAATGAAAGCTCATGCCCATCATACACAAAATAGAGAGAATCTAGTCCTCACCTGCAGAACTGTCATCACTGTCCCCTTACTCCAGTGGCTGCTGGACTGCTTGACATCCTGTCCTCCTACAGACCATGTCAGAGAGCAGCAGATCAGCCTCCTCTCCATCTGGAATAGGAGTACATCAATGATGTTGTGCATGACCCTACCCACCAACCTTGGTATCTTCTGGTGGGTGATGAAATCCCCACCTCCACCAGTACTCTGGAGGGTACCAGCACACCAGCTGCCAGGGTAGTACTACTTGAGGATGCAGTTAGTGCATGGGAAGTAGAGGCAGTACTGATAGGTTGGATCCCAGATGAACTATGCATCACTGCTGGTGACAGTGCAGTGGGGGCAGGCTGACCCACTGGGATTGGCCTATCTCACTGTGCTGTGAAGCATTTAGTGATTTGTTACAGATGGATGACATAGAGACATTTTAATGACACTTAATAGAAAATAAAAAAAGAGATAAGGGTTGAGGGCAAGATAAAATTAGTACCGTCATATGTTACATACAATATATTATCACAATTATTCAACAATTTTATCTGAACAACTATATTTAAGTATGTTGTTGTTTTTCTTTCGGCTTTTCCTGGTTAGGGGTTGCCACAGCGGAACTCCAGTCCGCTAATTATTGGCAGTCAATTTTTGTGGTGCCAAGGTGCCAGCCCGACACCCAGCCTTTAACGAAGGCACTCCCATTCACACATATCTTTCGAACGCCACTGTCCTAAAAACTGCAAACTATAATTATGGATTACTCAGAGTAATCCTTGCAATGTACATATATTGCACATGTGCTTACTCCACTTATACAGATTACAGTTAACAGCAAGGCATTTATGCCACTTGTATAGAGTTTAATTTATGTAACATTATTAAAGAAATGCAGTATTGTATAGTTGTTACTTGCGGTATTTGAACCCACAAACTCTGACTACTGTCTTACACTTGACTCCTAAAGTTGGTTTGTACTACAGACTTATGCTTGCATACTTATTTTGCCAGCTAGGACATGCATGCTCACTTTGCTACTACTGTATAGAAAACAAAAAATCTGCAATAATATTTCTCTTGTGCTCCATATTACCACTTGCTTCCCTCAGTCTCTCCAGTTAATCAGCATGAGCCTGCTGATTCAATTCAATTTCAGGATTAGCTGTGAATTCAAAAAAAAAAAAAAAAAAAAAAAACAACAGAAGAGCATTATGCATTCCAGTCTTGCCTATATTTAGCTTTCTATGTATTATTTGTTCTCTTTATTATGATATTTACAAAACTGTGGGATATCACTATTCTGAAAATCATCCAACCACTGGTTGAGCATATCCATCCTGTGCATTTTTAGGCCATTGAAATGGTGCCTATACTGTTCTCCAGTGCATGGGATGCCAGTCACATTGGGTACAGCATTGGCCAGACTATTCTAAGCCTCAAACTTTGTACTGGGAGCCAGAATGGTCCCCCTGCAAAAGCCTTTGGCTGTGACACTTTACAAAGAGTCTAAGAAATGTTCTGGACTCCTGAGCACCCTAACTCTGCCCCCTAAATTGGGCACTGGGCACTTTCCCCTCTAACACCAGACATGTCTAATCCCAAAAGTAGAGCAATGGCAAATGGTGGTTTTTTGCAATTTCTGTTATGTTTTACTGCATTGCAAACATGCAGTGGGTGCATAAATTTCATGACCTGACACATTTTGATTTGGCTTTATACACTGATAAAATTGATTTTTACAGTGTGGGATTCAAACCTATGCATAAGGGACAAAACATTTTCTTCTACAGGGATGGTTTTCCATCTTTGCCACAGAAGTGCTTTTTGGACATAGTCATGAATCATTCATAAATACAGATGACAGTTTGAGGTGTTAAACATGTATGTGTGACCTGACAAGCTGATTCTATATAGACTAACTTGTGTATGTGTCTTATTTATGTGTGAAGGATATCCAAGTCCAGATAGCAGAAATATACTTACACAAAGAAAGTAGACAATATACCTCCAGTCAAACATCTTAAAACACATTAAGGGTGTCTTATCCCTCATACATGTAATTCATATCAGCTCCACTATTTATGATAATGGCTAAAATGTTAGAAGTGAAATTGAATATAATGTGAAATGGAACAACAGTAAAAATCTATGGAATTTCCTGTGTTAGAACACAGGACCACGTGTATGGCAGCCCTACATGTGCACCTGTTGCCACAAGAATATTAAAATGACACTTGTATATTTTTCTGTTCATTATTATAAACTATAAAACAGTAAAAATATGTTGCACTTCCTGCATTAGAACCTATGATCATCTGTATCACAGCCCTGCACTTATGCCTGCTACTACAGAAATAGTTAGATGACAGTTGCATAATTCCCTATTCATTCTTGAGTTCTGTGTGTTATCCACTATGCAACGCCATTTAGCGTTTTTGTGCAGTTCCCAATAGAATTAATGGAATGCATCTGTTTTAAATTGTTGACTGTCTGTGTCCTGTCTGCTTGTTTTGGGGAAGCTTGTTAACCACCACCCAATGCCAACATTGTGCGATGGAAAGCAAAAACTATCCACTGTCTACACCCTGTCTGCTTCCTGTGTGGACCACTAATCCAGGTTTGCACACTCCTAAGCATCATGCAAACGAAATAAGTGCAGCTAAACTTGACATTCATTATGTTTCTCCATTTGCCTTGTTTGCACTATGCCACACCCTGTGCAAACACTGGCATTAAAAAAGGGAAAATTAGTTGAAATGTAGAAAATAAATATATTAAATAATTTATGTTGGTACACATGAAATATTTTACACAGGTCTGGACTTGAACTATTACTCCAATGAACTTGCAAAACACAGTAAGGGTGTTCTATCCTTCTTTGTCATGCATACAGCTTTGCAGCAGAGAATTAGTCATTGTGCATACAATCAACTGCAACTTATTTATTTTATTTTATTTTACATTTGTTGACCGGGCTAGTCTAACTGGATATATGTCCATTTTCAGTAGAGGCCTGGGGAGAAAAGCTCCAAGCATAAACAGTGACGAAGTTAACAATATATAAAAAGACACGTAAAAGCACAGTACAGAGGCAACATTGGTCAAAAGAAAAATTATACTCAACACAATAGTAAGTTTGAGCAAGACCCAATTAGGAGAGAGGACCCTTTTCTTTTATTCTCATACTATAAAGGAAAGTGTAGTGACTAGAATTATAGGCATAGGTTAGAGGAGTAGAGAAAGGGGTGAGAGCAGGAAGGGGAAAGAGATATCAGTCTGGGCATGGACAAAGCCAGTGAGTTTTAATATGTTCTTTAAGATGTTTTTTAAATAGAGAAGTAGAAGCAAGAGTTGATATTTCAGAAGGAAGCTGATTCCAGTTTTTACCTGCTGTGTTCGAGAAAAGTGAGTCACCAGCTTTGTTCTTAGATTTAATAGAGGAAACTAGGAGCTTATTAGCAGAGCGTAGTGTAGCCAGATTTTTGTATGGTGTAATCATATTAGTGAGGATAGGGGTGTTGTTGGAGTGGTATAGGATCTTTTGAGTGATAAGTAATTGTTGACAAAGTATGTGGTTCTGTAATTCTAGCCATCCCAATTGTTTGAGGTTGAGGCAGTGGTGAGTTTTAAAGGGGGAGCAAGTGAAGAATCTCGCAATGCTGTTATAACAGCTGGAAAATTTCGAGAGGTTGTTTTTAGATAGGTTAGTATATATAGCAGAGGCATAGAAAAGGGAAGAAATAAGGTGGGTCTGGGCAATAGTTTTTCTGGCAGAAGAGGTAAGGAAGGGTTTAATTCTATAGAGGGTACCAAGTTTTTTATTAACAGACTTTATAGTGGAGTTAATGTGGTCATCATAGTTGAGGTGATTATCAATTGTAACACCTAGTAGGTTGGTTGTAGTATCTGGGGTTATGTTGGTAGCATTGTTAGAGGTTATTGAGAAGAATGGATGAGGTGATTTATGAGTTGGAGTAAAAAGCAGTATTTATTTATTTATTTATTTATTTTATTTTACATTTGTTGACCGGGCTAGTCCAGCTGGATATATGTCCATTTTCAGTGGAGGCCCGGGGAGAAAAGCTCCAACGATATTACAAATAATTCACAGAAACAGTCAATACAAGGTAAAAATTAATAACACATTGAGTCAGAACATGAGATATACATGCAGACAGGCATAGTCATAGCAGGAAATTACATAAACAAAGTTTAGTAGATATTTGCTATACAAATTCTAAAAATATAAGTATATAATATTGAAAAAGGTGAAAAGAAAATAATTAAAATATTTTAAAAAATATTTTTTTTTTTTTTTTTACATATGTCTATAGGATGTTGTGTGAGGAGGAATTAAGGAGGAAAGGAAAAAGAAAGGTTAATCTGGGTTGTTACAGGAACAAAGCCAGTGTTTATTGAGATGTGTTTTCAGCTGTTTTTTAAAGAGTGGAAGACTAGACAAAGATGAGATATCAGATGGCAGTTTGTTCCACATTTTTCCAACAGAGTTAAAAAAAGGCTGTCACCTGCAGAGTTATTGGGTATGGTAATATTAACCAGTAGTTTGTTTGAAGAGCGTAGGTGTTTCAAGTTATTATAAGGCGTAATGAGGTTAGAGAGAATTGGTGTTTTAGAAAGCTGATATAGAATTTTGTGAGCAGTTAAGAGCTGTTGATAAATCAGCCTGTTAGGAAGTTCAAGCCAGCCTAGTTGTTTTAGGTTATGACAGTGATGGGTTCTGAAGAGGGATCCTGTGGCAAATCGAGCAATATTATGGTAAGATGTAGCAAGTTTCTTGAGGTTATTTTTAGAGAGATTGGTATAAATAGTGGAAGCATATAGAAGGGTAGAGATAAGGTGAGAACTAGCTAAGGTGGTCCGAGCTTCAGGTGTAAGGAATGGTTTGATTCTATAAAGGGAACCAATCATTTGTTTATTACTTTTATTGTGTTGTTTATATGAGAATCAAAATTGAGATTGTTGTCAATAGTTATTCCTAGTAGTTTTGTAGTAGCATCAGGAGAAATCAGAGTGTTATCAGAGGAAGTAATAGAGAGAGCTTGATTTGTGGGTAGGTGAGAACAATAGCAACTTTGTTTTCTTGGGGTTGAGGAGTAGGCAACGGTCAGAGAACCAGTGTTCAACAGTGGAAAAAGCGTTTTGGGTAAGTGACAGGAGTTCAGTCTGAGAGGAAGCAGTGCAGATTATAGTGGAATTGTCTGCATATTGTATGCAAGTAGTGTTTGGAATAGCTGACTGGAGGTCGTTAATAAAGATAGAAAATAGGAGTGGGCCAAGGATAGACCCTTGAGGTACACCTAAAGCGATAGGAAGGAGATTAGATAATGAGTATTTCCAAAGTACTGCCTGCTGACGGTTTTCTAGGTAAGATGTAAACCAGGATAAGGAAGAAGGATGAATTGAAAGAGATTTTAGTATATGCAGAAGGAGTTTATGATTAACCATGTCGAAAGCTTTTGAAAGATCTATGAAGATAGAAGATGATAGATTAGTGTTGTTACGGTTATGGTTGATAGCGTTAGTAAAGGAGAGTAATGCAGTAGTCTCAGGTCTCTCAACAGCAGGTACAAGTATGACTCGGTCATTGTCCACGCTGGTGTCAACGACCTGAGACGTACCTCCTTGGACTACATGAAAAGGGACATCGAGGAGCTCTCTGATTATGTAGCCCAGGCAGGTATGACCCTGACCTTGAGCAGTATCCTACCTTCACCTAGAATGATGCCACAATACAGTGATAAGATGATCAGCTTTAATAATTGGCTTAAATTCTGGTGTCATTCAAAGGGGATCCAATGTCTGTCTGCCTGGGATGACATGCTGGACAAGCCACGCTGCTTCGCAAGGGACGGCTTGCACCTGTCACCCCTGGGCTTCCGGATATTGGCAAAGGCTCTTGCCACCCCATAGTGCCTTTTTAGGCAAGGCTCAAATTCTAAACCTACCACCCTAGAACACCAAAAGGAAAAAACTAAGGGTAATGCTGCTCAATGCCAGAAGTCTCAATCTCAAGATGCACGCACTTGAGGCCCTTCTCAATATGGAGAACATCGATGTCTGTGCTGTGACAGAAACCTGGTTCAAGGCTCCTGAGAGCACCCCAGCACTAACAGGTTTCACCTCATATCATGCGTTCCGGCCCCAAAATCTGGACAACATCAAGAAAGGAGGGGGGGTGTCCATATTCATAAAGGACACCCACACCTCAAGGTTGGTGGCAATGCACGATGCATCGGAGACCATCCAGGTGCAATTAACCATAGGCAAGACTGCTCTGCAATTTGTAGCATGTTACAGGCCACCCTCTCAAACTCAGGAACCTCACATGGCCTTCCTGAAAACATTGGAGGGGATAAATGTATCTCCAAACACCATCATACTAGGTGACTTCAACTACCCTAATATAGACTGGGAACACTACTCAAGCCCGAACACTCTAACCCAAAGATTCCTGGAGTTCATAAACTCAAATGCCATGGAACAACTAGTCACCATCCCCACAAGAGGAGAAAACATACTTGATCTCATCATCACGAACATGGGATCAAAATGTTCAACACTGGAAGTATACCCCTCACTGGTGAGATCAGATCATAAACTAATCTCGCTGGAGGTCCTCATCCCGCCCCACCTGAAACAAAAAGACCACAGTGAAAACTTCTCAAAAGCCGATTTCACACTTCTAAAAACTAGTGTGGTCTCCTTTAATGCCCCTGAGCCAGTGGTAAACATTACTCAAACCGCTGAATCACTTACAAATGCCTTCTACCAGCACCTACAGGACTGCATGGATCAGGCAATCCCAAACAAAACTAAGACTCTCTGTACCAAAGGCAAGCGTCCAGTCTGGTGGACCCCAGCCATAAACAAGCTCTACAACAAAAGGAGGAAGCTACTACAAGATAGAGCAAAATCCTTGAAAGGTAAGACACCTTTGATCATTATAAGTAAAAACTAAGAGCTCTCATAAAATCATCCAAGGCAAATTTTGAGAGAAAAATCACCAAGGACTCTAAAGACAATCATAAGGCCTTCTTTAGCTATGTTAGAAACCTAGGAGGAAACTCCCAGATATGCTCAGAATTAGTTCAAAATGATGTGAAAATTACTGAACCTACACACATTGCTAACATACTGGCTGACAGGTTCAGTGCAAACTTATCCCCTTCCCCCAAAAGGAGAGATATCTATTCCAGAGGATTGTAGCCCCCAAACATCTCCAACGCCCAGGTGAGAACTGCCCTCACTAAGGCAAAAACACAGCATCCATGGGACCGGATGGTGTCCCCGGCTGTGTGCTTCATGAACTCAACGAGGAATTAAACCCACAGTTAGGACAGCTGTTTAATCTTAGCCTCACCTCAGGATACGTACCCAAGGAGTGGCACACGGCGACTGTGTTCCCACTTCATAAGGCGGTGCCTCCACACACCCTGGAAATTACCGCCCATTAGCTTGACAAGCCTTATCTGCAAAGCCATGGAGAGGATCATAATGGAACTCATAAATAAAGACATAGGGAACTTGCAGACTTTGGATCCAACCCAGTTTGGCTTTGTCAAAGGCAGATCCTGCCTCTTAAACTTGGTTGACTTTTTCGAGACAGTCACCAAGGCCATTGATGAGGGAAAGGCAGTCCATACAGCCTACCTCGACCTGGCAAAGGCCTTTGACACAATACCTCACTCAGGTATCATCGAAAAACTCATCAGCTTGAATGTAAACCCATACATCACAAGATGGGTTGCAAACTGGCTAAGTGACAGAACCCACAGGGTCAGAGTTGCTGGAGCCATGTCAGACTCAAAGCCTGTCAAAAGTGGTGTCCCACAGGGCTCAGTCCTGGGTCCACTCTTGTTTGGCATCTACTTTTCTGAAGTACAAGCAAACACAGGAGGGTTATGGCTGACAAAGTTTGCAGATGACTGCAAACTGGGCACCATAGTCGAAAACACATCTGACACAGATATCCTCCAGAAGGGCCTCACAGAAATGGATAACTGGTGCCAGAGCCATGGCCTGAAGTTAAACGCCAAAAGATGCATAGTCATACCCTTCGGGAAAAACAAGGTTACCCCTAGCTACCATATAGGTGGCAATCCACTGAGCACAGAAAAAGTCATCAGGGATCTGGGGACCCAAGTTGACAGTAGCCTTTCGTTTGACACTCATGTTGCTAAAGTAGTTAGGAAAATCTTCTATATCGCCCACCTGATCATGAAGGGATTCACATCTAGATCAATGGAGGTCATCGTCCCCCTGTACTCATCACTCATTAGACCTATGATTGAGTACAATGCCCCGTTCGGAATGTATCTGACCAGACACCTGCTGCAGCTTGAAAGGCCCCAAAAGTTCCTCACCAAAAGGATAAAGGGTCTCAAAAATATGTCTTATGCTGCCCGACTGAAAGAACTCCAGCTCTATTCAGTCCCATACCGCTTGCTCAGAGGTGACCTGTGCCTGACATATAAGGCCATGTCAAACCCAGATTTGATGAATATGCTTCACCTCAAAAATCTAGATCCCTCAGAACCACAAGGGCGGGAGACTTAAACCTTGACACGGTTATAAATAGAACGTGCTGGAGGGACAGATTCATCACCCAGAGACTCCCTATGCTGAGGAACAAAATCCCGGTACATGTGAGGCAGAGCACCTTGCTGGCCTTGTTCAAGAGGAATCTTGACCAATGGATGGGAGATCGCAGATATACCCCAGGGATTACTTCAGTGTCACTGCTTGACAGAGGCACAGAAAAATGATAGGCATAGTTTTTATTCAAACTAAAGGGGTGGCGAAAGCCACATAACTATGGGCTAGGCTTATAAATGCCCTTGGGCAGATAGCCTAGTATGAACCTATGAACCTATGAACCTATGTTGACTGTTAGCAAGTAGGTTGTTATGGAGAAGGTGGTTAAGGAGTTGTTTATGGATACACTTTTCCATGATTTTGGCTATAGGTGATAGCAATGCTATGGGACGAAAATTAGAGAAGTCATTAGAATTGCCCCCTTTGTGTAGTGGGATGATGTGAGATATCTTCCAAATGGAAGGGAAAATTCCTTCCTTTATAGATCTATTTATCAGGATTGAGATGGGATAGGCAATGGCTTTAGCTCCTATCTGCAGAAATTCTGCAGGAAGTTTGTCTGCAGAGGGTGTGGTGGGTTTCAGTTTATGGAGTAGGGATAAGATAAATGAGGTAGATACAGGTTGAAGGTAAAGGGGAAGAGAAGTGTGTAAAGCAGGTGTGGGTAATTTGGAGATGTCAGGAGGTAGGTGATTTGCTAGAGTTTGGATAGTATTGGTGAAGAAAGAGTTGAAGTCATTAGCTATTTGTTTAGGATTGTTTGGATTAGAGTCCTGGGGATTTGGTGTGAGTGACTGGCCTGGGGATAGAAGATTATTAATACTAGCCCAAAATTTGTGGGTTCTTTTTTGGTAGTTTGTTGTAGTTGAAAGTAATAGTTCTTTTTGTCTGCCAGGATGGCTTTTTTTTGTACTATTTCTAAGCTCTTTGAAGTTATGGTGGTCAGTTAGGTTCTTAGTGGAATGCCATTTATCCCAGGATTTATTTCTGAGAATGATTTTTTGCTTAGTATTGTTGGTTAGCCAGGGTGCTGTTTTAGCTTTGGTTCTAATAGTGCGATTTGGGGCATGGTTATCTACTATGGATAGGAATGTAGAATTAAAGTATTCAACAGCATCATTAAGTGGAAGGTGTTTTAGTTGGGACCAATTACATTGTCTTAGTTCAGCAAGAAACTGATCAGAGTTGAATTGTTTTTTTGATCGTAGTGTTTTGTAGGTGGTAGGTAAGGCTAGGTTTGATTTGCGTCTAATGATATAAGTTAGTGAGTGGTCACTAAGATCATCTGGAAGGGTGCCTAATTGATAGGTTTGTTGGGGAGTATTAGTAAGAATCCAGTCTAGGATGGTTTCCTTATTGTTGGTTTTATTAGTTCTTGTAGGACTACTAGTGAGTTGTTTAAAGCCATATAGGTTTATATGGGAGGTGGGGTTAGTACTGTTGCAGGAGAACCAATTGATGTTAAAATCGTCTAAGACTAGTGTTTCTTGAGGGAGGTTGGTAGAGAGAAAATTGAGGATATGTTCGAGAGTGTTGATATTGTTTCCAGGAGGGAGATATGCACATATGATATTTATGGCTTTAGAAGTATTGACTTGGAGTTTGGAGCTAATTATTTCAGCATTATTGTCAAGTTTAAAAGTCAGATTTAAAGTACTAATTTGGAGTTGTGTTTTGTAGAGAATAGCTACTCCTCCCCCTTTTTTGGTACCGCGATCATGTCTAATGATATTATAACCGGGTGGGCTAATTTCATTGTCTTTGATTGATGGCTTTAGCCATGTTTCAGTTAAGCATAACATATCAAATTGATGGGTTTCAAGGAGGGCATGGATTTGACTAATTTTGTTACAAATACTTTGTATATTGAGATGGGCAATAGAGCGGGAATTGTTGGGTATGGAAAGTGAGAGAGATGTAGTTTTATCTAGTACTTTGTGTGTTTTTGTTTTATTATGTTGTGGGCCTGGATTAGGATGAATGTCTCCATCTAACAAAAGGTGGAGGAGTTTAAGGTATTTTGATTGACTGAGTAAGTAGAAGATGTCAGATATTTTCCTGGGTTTAGGTTTACTTAACTTGAAGTGAGCTATTCTATGGTATTTAGCATGTAGATAGTTGGGTTGTGTGTTAAGGTTGGAGAATGAAGGAGAGAGAGGTGATATATAAGTACTGGTGTACTTAGAGGGGAATGAATAAGAAGAGTTCAGTGGGTATTCATAAGAGGTTAGGATGTAAGTAATTATAAGAGAAGATATAATTGATAGGCTGAAGAGCTGTTTAAGCTGTGGAGGGGTGATTGGTATACCCATTTTTGTGTGACTAGAGGTTAGGAAAGAGTAAGATGTAGTTTGAGGTATGTTGAAAGGTAGTTGTAGAAGAGAGTAGATAGGGGGAGGAGGTTTAGATAATTAGTGGGTGTGGTGTTCAAAGGAGAGATTTGGGTTGGTTAGTGATGTTAGGTGTCTGATTGGTATGGAAGGATAGGGTGTGTCTACTAGTAGTATAAAGGTAGGACCACTGGGGGCGGGTGAGAATTGGGGGCAGGGTAGGGGAGCGGAGTGAGCCCGCAGGGCGAATGGAGCGGGTAGAGACAAGAGAGAGTGCTGTCGAGGAAGACAATAATTTTGTTTTTTGGGGATTTAGGAGGAGACAGTCTTGCATAAACCAATTTTCATCATTATGGAAAACAGTTTGGGTGAGGGACTGGAGAGAGGCAATGTTCTTAGCTGTACAGATTAAGGTAGAGTCATCTGCATATTGAATGCAGGTGGCTTGTGGAATGTTTATGTGTAGATCGTTAATAAATAAGGAATAAAGAAGGGGACCTAAGATAGAGCCTTGGGGTACTCCAATATTTACTGGAAGTAGTGTAGACAGATTGTTATCCCAAAGTACTGCTTGCTGTCTGTTTTCCAGATAAGACCTAAACCATTGCAATGCTTGTGGATTGAGTGAATTGGCTTTTAATTTGTCTGGAAGTAAATTATGGTTAACCATATCAAAGGCTTTTGACAGGTCAATAAATAGCGCAGAGGAAAAATAGTTATTGTTACGATTTTTGTTTATAGCGTCGGTGAAAGATAGCAGGGCAGTTGTTGTGCTATGGAATGGCCTGAAGCCATGTTGGCAGTTTGCCAGTAGATTATTTTGTAGAAGGTGGTTAAGTAGTTGTTTGTGAATACATTTTTCCATTATCTTAGCTATTGGGGAGAGTAAGACAATAGGCCGAAAGTTAGAAAGCTCAATAGATGATCCACCTTTATGTAGAGGGATGATGTGGGATACTTTCCATATGGCAGGGATTTTGCCTTCTGAGATAGTTCTATTAATAAGGATAGAGATGGGATAGTCTATGACTTTTGCAGCAATTTGTAGTTATTCAGCTGGGAGACAGTCAGCAGAAGGGGTGCAGGGTTTAAATTTTTGAAGGAGCTTACAGATGAGAGATGTAGGTACAGATTGTATTTGAAAGGTAGGAGATGAAGTCTTTGAGGTATTTAGTGGTGAAGCAGTAAGAGGAGGTAAAGAATTGGCTAGGGTTTGAATGGCTTCTGTAAAGTAGTTATTAAAGGGATCACGGATCTGGTTGGAGTTATTTTGGTTGAATCTTACAGGGGCAGGAGTAGTAGAGTGGCCAAGCTGAAGAAGTTTGTTTATCCCTGACAAATATTTTTGTGGAGTTTGTTGACTGGTTTGTTGGAGGTGAAGGTTGAAGTCTTTTTTGTCTCCAAAAATAACTTTCTTGGTGGCATTTCTTAACTGTTTAAAGTGGAGGTGATCTGATGGACATTTGGTGGCTCTCCATTTAGCCCAGATTTTATTTCTGAGGAGCATCTTTTGCCTAGTTTGTTTTGTGAGCCATGGGGCTCATTTGGTTCTTAATCTAGAAGAGCAATAAGGTGCATGGTAATCTAGGATTTGAAGAAATTTGGTGTTAAAGTAGGTCACTACTTCATCAAGTTCAAGATGAGTCATTGGTGACCAGTCACATGTTTGTAGTTTGTTTTGGAAGCTGTCTGGATTAAAGAATTTTTTAGAGTGGGAGGTTTTGAAATTATTAGTAGTTGGGATATGGACTTTTTGTCTAATAATGTAAGTAAGCATATGGTTGCTGATATCATCAGGAAGTGTTCCTGGTGTATAAATTTCAGGGTGGTATTAATAAGGATCCAGTCGAGCGTGGTTTCCTTGCTGCTGGGTTTGTGGATTCTGGTAGGAGTGGTTATTATTTGTGAGAATCCGAAGAGATTTATGTGATTAGTAGTGTAAAGGGAACTGCAGGTGAACCAGTCGATGTTAAAGTCACCCAGTACAATGGTCTCCTGGGGTAGTTGGGTAGAGAGGTAACTAAGTAAATTTTCAAGAGTATTGGTATTGTTACCAGGGGGGGAGATACGTGCAAATTAGATAGATAGATTTGGAGTTGTTGGAGTTTGGCAGTCAGGGTTTCAGATTTTGTATCTAATGATGGGAGCACATTAAAGGGGGAAATTTGGAGATTAGATTTGTAGTGAATGGCTATACCTCCACCTTTTTTGGTTTTACGGTCACATCTAAGGATATTATAGCCAGGAGGGGTAATTTCCTGGTCCAGAGTAGATGGTTTTAGCCAAGTCTCTGTAAGGCAGCGAATATCAAATGAGTGCACTTCTAGGAGTGCATGCAGATGGGAAATTTTATTGTTCATACTTCGAATGTTAAGGTGAGCTATCAGGAGGGAATTAGGTGGTTTAGTTAATGTAGAGATCACAGGGAATTTTAAATTGTCTAGGTAATTGGTATAGTCAGTATTGGGGCCAGGGTTTGGATAGATATCACTGTCTAGGAGGGGGTGTTGCTGGGAATATTGCAGAAATTTAAGGATTTTGTAGAAATTATTAGAATTCTTTTTAGTAGTGAAGTAAGTAACATGGGTTGCTCTGTGATATTTTGGTAGTGTATAGTTAGAGGTACAGGTTATGTTACTGTGGCTAAGGGAGTAGGTGAAAGAAGATGGTAAAGTTTTCTGGAAGAGATGGTTTTGTTCAGGAAAAGAAGGATTTTCTAGGAAGGTTACTGAGTAAGGTATTGTAAGAGAGGCTATTGTGGTAGTTAGGAGTAGTATGTTTGTGAGAATAGTTTTGTGTATTGGGGCCATTGTAATAAGTAGAAATGAAGTAGGAGTAATTTGTGTGAGTAGGTGAAGTAGAGAAAAAAGGAGAGAGTGTTATAAGAGATTAAGCAGGGTTAAATTATGCAAATAGGAAATTAGTGGAGGTTGTATAGGAGTTGATTTGGGAAGTAGTCAGTGCAGTAAATGGTGAGGAAAGGTGAGTAGCCCAAAGAGAGTTAATTATTACTAATGAGGAATGATAGAGGTAGGGGAGTGGCTTAGTGATGAGGATGATAGTGATAGTATGAGAAGAAGGGGGAGTGGTTAGTTAAGTATAAGTGTAGGAGCACTGGGGGTGGGTGAGATTTGGGGGTAAGGGTAGGGGAGCGGAGTGAACCCGCAGGGCGAACGGAGCGAGAAGAGCCAAGAGAAGGAGAGTCTGAAAAAACAATCAGTGGAATTCTGACTATTAGAGGTAAGTTTAGGGGGAGGTAGATAAGGAGGTGATAGGTTAACTACTAGTCAGAGTAGGTAGGGTAGTTAAGTGGAGTATAGTAAATATGGACGGTTAAAGTGGGTCTACAATGAAGTAAGTAGTGTAAAACTGAGGTCCTAAGTATGTCTAGTGTGAGTCAGTAGGAATGATATAGAGGGGAAAAGAGTGCCATCTAGTGGGTAAAAGCTATACAGCAGCAGTGGTACAAGGAAGGTAAGGAGTAGAACTGGTAGTAAAGGAGAGGAAGAGTGAAGCCAAGAAGGGGGAAGGGGAGGAGGTAAAGAGAAAAGGTGTAAGGCTGCTGGCTGTCCTGGCAGGGAAGGATAATAATTATAAATACATTAGTTGTTTAGACAAAGTAACATTAGTATCTGGTAGATAACATACTTTCTTGTTCCCTTGAGCGGGTAAGTTCAGGGAGAGGTAATCCTCTATTCCTTGATAGGAAGAGACAGCAGGTGCAAGTTTTAAAATAGAGAAACCAGGTCATCAGGCAGGGCAGGTTCTTAATTCTAATGCAGGACAGGTTCTTAATTCTAATGCAGGGCAGGCTGTTTGCAAGGTTTCTTGTTCCCTTGAGCGGGTAAGTTCAGGGAGAGGTAAGCCTCTATTTCTTGATAGGAAGAAACAGCAGGTGCAAGTTTTAAAATAGAGAGTCCAGGTCGTCAGGTAGGGCCGGTTCTTAATTCTAATGCAGGACAGGTTCTTAATTCTAATGCAGGACAGGCTGTTTGCAAGGTTTCTTGTTCCCTTGAGCGGGTAGGTTCAGGGAGAGGTAAGCCTCTATTCCTTGATAGGAAGAGACAGCAGGTGCAAGTTTTAAAATAGAGAGTCCAGGTCATCAGGTAGGGCAGGTTCTTAATTCTAACGCAGGACATGTTCTTAATTCTAATGCAGGACAGGCTGTTTGCAAGGTTTCTTGTTCCCTTGAGCGGGTAAATTCAGGGAGAGGTAAGCCTCTATTCCTTGATAGGAAGAGACAGCAGGTGCAAGTTTTAAAATAGAGAGTCCAGGTCGTCAGGTAGGGCAGGTTCTTAATTCTAATGCAGGACAGGCTGTTTGCAAGGAGTGAGTATGGACAGTGGAGCACCCAGAACGCACAGCAGCCAAGAGCTAGCCTAGGAACTGCAACTTCATCCACAGTACTGACAAAATGTATGACAGTTGTTTGTACACATATTAATGTACAATTATTCATTTCAGAGGTAGTGCAATGAGTGATCACACAACCATTTATGATTATTGCTTGCATAAATGCAGATATTTCTTATCTCTCTGCGTTTGTTGCTCATTCTTGTCTTATCTGATTGGTGATTTGAGACATGCAGTCTCTAAGGCATTCTGTAATATTATCCTTAAAATGTGTGAGGATATCAAAAGGTAATAATATACAGTTGTCAAGAAATGAAGGGGAGACTGGATGCTGCTGAAATGAAACTGTGAAATGTGTGCTGCCTACTTACATTTAAATCCTTGATACAAATATTTTAACTTTGTAAGTTTAACCTGGCTGAAACAGTCACTCGAGGTAGGGGTGTTTGCATTGCTGTTGTGTGTTCCTTCTCCCTATCAGTAATCATTCACAGTTGCAATCCATTAGCAACAAACACTGAGGGAGTGCCTGCAGTATGTTTACATCTACTACACGGAGCCAAGTATTTGGGATTCAGCATGAGTTCACACTTCATTTGCATATTCATCATGCTCACAGTCCTGAATCTGCATCATAAAAAGGGAACTGTGTAGCTAGGGAACCTGAAGGTGAGGAGACTTGTTTATGTGGCTACCAAAGAAGAAGATATTACTTTGGGTTTTATCTGCACGGAAGACTATTGATTTTGATAAGGTATGCATGCATTTTTTTCTGCTATATAATACATGTGC
Source organism: Protopterus annectens (assembly GCF_019279795.1). Lineage (NCBI taxonomy): Eukaryota > Metazoa > Chordata > Ceratodontiformes > Protopteridae > Protopterus > Protopterus annectens. The sequence continues at coordinate 598,356,858 of NC_056729.1, forward strand.
TGATATGTCAGTAAGAAAAAAATCTGTTAATAGATGTATTTATATATGAATTAGCAAATGCTATTTTTATCCGTCTGTATTTCTAAGAAGTGTACTGATGGCATGGTCATGTTTGTCAGGGCTTTTCACTTTCTCAGATGCACAGCCTTATTGACTGTCATCACAAGTGCTAATGTTACAACTGTTTTTCTCTGTGAACTCATCTATTGTTATTTCTGTAAAATGTAAATGTACTGTATTGTCAATGATGCAGGGGTGTTGGCCTTCTAGGATGGACCATACACCCTTCTAGGGAAGTGCTGGCCACAGGTAGACATGACTGGCAATAGCTTAAAATGCAATGTTCTGTGATAAATATGTACACAGCTTTCAGGGACAGTTTTATTGATAGAACTTTTAGTAGAGGCCATGTGTCTGAGCACATGTTCCAGGCCATCATAGCTTAGCCAAAGCCAGTATAGCATTTCAGTGAAAGTGATTTTTTTGTGGTCATTGGCTGACTGAGGTTGCCTGGACTACGGCTTATTGGAAGCACCTCATTGGTTTTTTCAAGTTTTTTTTAGTTGTTTCAGGTTTCAACTTTGTTAATTAAGAAGTTAACTTGTGAGTGTTTCTGCCATTTCACACTGAGCTAATCGGAGGAAGTTGGAGGAAGGGCTCTGAGCCAACTAATCTGTGATATATAACATTAAGTATCCTGTTTTTTTCTTTGCTTATTTCTGAGTTATTTATAACACTTTTATTGTCTACTTATACTTTGCTAGCTAGTTTCACTGTGTGAGGTATTAACTAGAAATTTCCTACAACTGTTAAGCATCTGGTTGGGTTTGTTTGTTCTGATTTTTGTTTCCCATACTTGGTGGCTTTGCAGTTGCCCGCCCCTACTGTAAATTTGATCTGGGACACTCCTCCCAGTCTAGTGTCATTATCTCATTTTACCGAATCCAGGGAGAACATTTGAGAAGGCCAACCCAGTTAGTTTCTGTTTCTCCTTTCCCCTTTCCACTTTACAAAAAAAATGTTCTAAGCTTGTTTCCTGCCTTTCCTGTAAGTCATCTAGTCCAGATGCAGATTTGCTGTATCCAAGACTGTTTGTAAGCTTTTAAGCCCCCAAGCCTTTCTGTGTTGGAGGGAAGCCTTCTAGCTTAATTGTGTTTCGTAGAACTAGCCAGTTTTCTACTTTCAGCACTCAAATCTGTTTCTTTGAGCTCAGCACTTGTTCAGAACTCATTGTAAGCACTAAATAAGCTATAAATTACTACAACACTCAACTTTCCTCACTTGTCTAGAGGAAAACAGTTTTTAGTACTTAATAAATAAGCACTTATCCAGCCATGTCTAAGGGTCAGCTCCTGGTGTTTTCTCCAGTCTACCTGATGAATCTGGGCATCTTGGGGTAATGCAGCAATTGCCTCATGTACACTGGTGAGACAACCCTCTCCTCCTATCACCTAACACTACAACCTGTGAGAGAGATGCACTTATATAGCCAAACTGGAAGCAAAGCTCTCTTCACCCAAGACTGGACTAGACAGTCAAGAGGAGAAGGTAAACACTTGCACCACATCACACTCATCACATAGCCGCTCAAAACCTACACCACCAAAACACACACATAGAAACACAAAACACACACCTACAGTCACGGAGGCTCTCAAAAAAAATCTACCCAAGCAACAGGGACCTCCAAAGCATAAACGCAAGCAACCTCCACCCCCCAACACAACCCAAATGACACATAGCCCACAAACTCAGTGTGCCACTCAACCACAGCCCATAAGGCATAACAACGTACCCAACACTCTAGTCATAGTTGACTCTATAGTCAGGCACACTGATGTTTCACTCACCAGGCTAAACAAGGAGAAAGTTACTGTTAATTGTGATGATGGTGTCCTTACCTTTTGTTTAAATTCTTCCAGAACCATCATACATAGGAAGAATATCATCATCTGCTCATGGAAAGTCAAGCATTTTTATGTTAGTACTGATGAGCAGTTCAAAGAAATATTTATTTTATCCAGTGCATTTCACACTGAGCTATTTGGAGGAAGTTGGAGGAAGGGCTCTGAGCCAACTAATCTGTGATATATAACATTAAGTATCCTGTTTTTTGCTTATTTATGAGTTATTTATAGCACTTTTATTGTCTGCATATACTTTGCTAGCTAGTTTTACTGTGTGCGAGGTATTAACTAGAAATTTTCTACAGTTAAACATCTGGTCGGATTTGTTTGTTCTGATTTCCTAAGGATTGTATCATATAACTTTGCAATTAAAAGCATTCTCTAGAGTCTCCTTGATCATTTATCTGCTTAAACATTTCTGCAGTTTTTTTTCTACCTAAGTAGTGTTGGTAGTGTAGCATTGTCCATATTCAGGCTTGTGTTTTGGGACTAGTTGTTTGTTAGTAGAGGCCATGTGTCTGAGCACATGTTCCAGGCCATCATAGCTTAGCCAAAGCCAGTATAGCATTTCAGTGAAAGTGAATTTTTTGTGGTCATTGGCTGACTGAGGTTGCCTGGACTACGGCTTATTGGAAGCACCTCATTGGTTTTTTCAAGCTTTTTTTAGTTGTTTCAGGTTTCAACTTTGTTAATTAAGAAGTTAACTTGTGAGTGTTTCTGCCATTTCACACTGAGCTAATCGGAGGAAGTTGGAGGAAGGGCTCTGAGCCAACTAATCTGTGATATATAACATTAAGTATCCTGTTTTTTTCTTTGCTTATTTCTGAGTTATTTATAACACTTTTATTGTCTACTTATACTTTGCTAGCTAGTTTCACTGTGTGTGAGGTATTAACTAGAAATTTCCTACAACTGTTAAGCATCTGGTTGGGTTTGTTTGTTCTGATTTTTGTTTCCCATACTTGGTGGCTTTGCAGTTGCCCGCCCCTACTGTAAATTTGATCTGGGACACTCCTCCCAGTCTAGTGTCATTATCTCATTTTACCGAATCCAGGGAGAACATTTGAGAAGGCCAACCCAGTTAGTTTCTGTTTCTCCTTTCCCCTTTCCACTTTACAAAAAAAATGTTCTAAGCTTGTTTCCTGCCTTTCCTGTAAGTCATCTAGTCCAGATGCAGATTTGCTGTATCCAAGACTGTTTGTAAGCTTTTAAGCCCCCAAGCCTTTCTGTGTTGGAGGGAAGCCTTCTAGCTTAATTGTGTTTCGTAGAACTAGCCAGTTTTCTACTTTCAGCACTCAAATCTGTTTCTTTGAGCTCAGCACTTGTTCAGAACTCATTGTAAGCACTAAATAAGCTACAAATTACTACAACACTCAACTTTCCTCACTTGTCTAGAGGAAAACAGTTTTTAGTACTTAATAAATAAGCACTTATCCAGCCATGTCTAAGGGTCAGCTCCTGGTGTTTTCTCCAGTCTACCTGATGAATCTGGGCATCTTGGGGTAATGCAGCAATTGCCTCATGTACACAGACAACCCTCTCCTCCTATCACCTAACACTACAACCTGTGAGAGATGCACTTATATAGCCAAACTGGAAGCAAAGCTCTCTTCACCCAAGACTGGACTAGACAGTCAAGAGGAGAAGGTAAACACTTGCACCACATCACACTCATCACATAGTCCCTCAAAACCTACACCACCAAAACACACACATAGAAACACAAAACACACACCTACAGTCACGGAGGCTCTCAAAAAAAATCTACCCAAGCAACAGGGACCTCCAAAGCATAAACGCAAGCAACCTCCACCCCCCAACACAACCCAAATGACACATAGCCCACAAACTCAGTGTGCCACTCAACCACAGCCCATAAGGCATAACAACGTACCCAACACTCTAGTCATAGTTGACTCTATAGTCAGGCACACTGATGTTCCACTCACCAGGCTAAACAAGGATCTGTCACATAACGCATGCACTCAGGTCACTCCACAACAAGTACAAATATGACTCTGTCATTGTCCATGTTGGTGTGAATGACCTAAGATGTACCTCCCTGGACTACATGAAAAGAGACATGGAGGAGCTGTCCGATTTTGTAGCCCAGGTAGGTAGGACCCTAGCCTTGAGTAGAATCCTGCCATCACCCAGAATGATACCACAGTACAAGAACAAAATGATTGACTTCAATAATTGGTTAAGCTTCTGGTGTCATTCTAAGGGGATCCAGTATCTGTCTGCCTGGGATGACATGATCGACAAACCATGATGCTTTGCCAGAGATGGCCTGCACCTGTCACCCTTGGGATTCTGGATACTGGCTAAGGCTCTTGACACCCCTATAGTGCCTTTTTTAGGCAAGATTCAAATAACAAATTCACCACCGTAACAGGTACAAGCAAGCAAAATCTGAGGGTAATGCTACTTAATGCTAGAAGTCTAAACCTCAAAATGCACTCACTCTTGGCACTCCTTAAAATGGAGAATATCCACATCTGTGCAGTGACAGAGACCTAGTTCAAGGCTCCAGAAAGCACCCCTGCATTACCAAGCAATAATTCATACCATACCTTTCAGCCACCTAACATGGACCGAAGCACTAAAGGTGGAGGCGTGCCCATACTCATTAAGGATATTCACACATCCAGGCTACATGCTCAACATAATGCATCTGAGATTATCCAAGTGCAACTCTGGGCAAGACCATAATCCAATTGTAGCTTGATACAGATACCCCACCATGCCCCAGGATTCCCACTCCTCATTTCTTGATACACTGGAAAATATTAGGGTACAACCTAACACCCTAATAATGAGTGATTTCAACTACCCCACCATTAACTGGAAAAACTACTCATGTACCAACTCTTGTGTTCAACATTTTCTGGAATTCATACATTCCAATGCCTTGGATCAACTTATCCACACCCCCACCAGGGGCAGCAATATCCTAGACCTGGTCATTACCAACATGGGCAACTGGTGTTCCACACCAGAGGTCAATTCCTCGTTAGTCAGATCTGACCACAAGCAAATCACCCTAGACATACACATCGCACCCCCACCCCCCATTAGGGAAACCACCGTAAAAAAATTCTCCAAAGCCAACTTCATGCTTCTTAATACAGAAGTGGCAAACTTCACGACACCTATGCTGACAGACAATAGAGGTACGACTGCTGAATCCTATACAATTGCACTTTATAAGCACTTACATGAGTGCATGGATCATGCAATCCCTAGCAGAACCAAGATGCTATCCTCCAAAAAAAGGAAGCCAATCTGGTGGTCCCCTACCATAAACAAACTCTACAACAGAAGAAATAAACTGTTGCAAAAAAGAGTAAAATCCCATGATTGGAGGAACTCCATGGTCAGCCTCAGTAAGAAGCTGAGATCCCTCATAAAATCCTCCAAAGCTAATTACAAAAACAAAATTGCCACTGATTCTGAAGACAACCACAAAGCATTCTATAACTATGTCAAGAATCTCAATGGCAGCACTCAGATCTGCTCTGAGTTACAGCACAATGGCACTAAATATACAGAATCAACTGATATTGCCAGCATCCTGGCAGATAAGTTCAGTGCTAACTTTACCCCTCTCTCATCCCCTAAGGGGCCCATCTCTATACCAGAATAATGCAAAGTTCCTGTAATCACAGCTGCACAGGTAAATAACACACTCTCCAAAGCCAAGAATTCAGCATCCATGGGACGTGACAACATCCCAGGCTGCATTCTACATGAACTATCAAACAAACTGGCACCCCACCTAAGTACCATGTTCACTCATAGCCTCACCTCAGGCTTTGTGCCCACTGAATAGTGCACAGCAACAGTTATCCCACTCCACAAAGGGGGATCCACCACGGACCCCGGGAACTACCACCCCATTAGCCTGATGAGCTTGGTCTGCAAGGCTATGGGATGTATCATCATGGAACTTATAAACAATGCCATTGGTAATCTCCAAACTCTGGACCCTACCCAGTTCAGGTTTGTAAAAGGCCAATCATGTCTTCTAAACCTGATAGACTTCTTTGAAGCTGTCACCAAAGCTGTAGATGAGGGTAAGGTGGTTCACACAGCCTATCTAGATCGTGCCAAGGCTTTCAACATCATCCCCCACTCTGGAATTATAGACAAACTCACTAAACTAGGTATAAATCCCTATGTCACAAGATGGGTTGCCAACTGACTCACTGACAGAACCCACACTGTGAAAGTAGCAGACTCTAAATCCAACTTCAGACCGTTGACAAGTGGAGTACCACAGGGTTCAGTCCTAAGTCCCCTCCTGTTTGGTATCTACTTCTCTGAAGTACAGGCTAACATAGAAGGTCTTTGGCTAACAAAGTTCGCAGATGACTGCAAACTAGGAGCCATAATCAAAACTCCTAATGATGTGGACATCCTACAAAAGGGCCTCACTGAGACAGATGCCTGGTGTCAAAGCCATGGCCTCAAGCTCAATGCCAAAAAGTGCATTGTCATCCCTTTTGTTAAAAACTCTGTACCCATAAACTACCACATAGGCGGTAGTCTACTTAACACAGAAAGTGTGATAAGAGACCTTGGGACACAGGTGGACAGTAGTCTCTCCTTTGATAATCACATCACCACAGTAGTCAGGAAATCCTTCTACATGGCATACCTCATCACAAAAGGTTTCTCATCCAGGAAAAAAGAGGTCTTTGTTCCCCTCTACTCATCACTCATTAGACCCATTATAGAGTACAACACCCCTTTTGGTATGTATCTCACAAGACATCTACAACAACTGGAAAGGCAAGAGAAATACCTCACAAAGAGGATTATCAGCCTCAAACAGATGCCCTACGCAGACCGTCTCAAAAAACTCCAGCTTTACTCTGTCGCATATCGCTTACTCAGAGGCGATCTCTGCCTAACATACAAAGCTATGTCAAACCCAGAGCTGTCGGACATGGTCCACTTAAAGAAATCCCAATCCCTCTGAGCTAGACGCTCTAGGGACTTAAACCTTGTCACCACAATAAACAGAACATGCTGGAGGGATAGATTCCAGTCCCAGAGACTTCCCATACTTTGTAACAAACTACCTAGCTATATCAAACAAAGCTCCTCATTAGCTCTCTTCAAGAAAAATCTTGATGATTGAATGGGAGATAGGAAATTCACCCTGGGGATCACTTCTGTGTCTCTGCTTGACAAGGGCACAAGAAAATAATTTTCTTGGGTGACAAAAGCCAGGGTACCATTTGGCTAGGCTTATATAGGCCCTAGGACCAATAGCCTAGTACCTACCTATGAACCTATATGTGTGCTGTAAATGTCAGGGCTGTTGTGTGTATTGCTGTACTGTCTGTAGTAGTGGCACCAATTATAATTTGTTAGCAAAAATTAGACTATGGTAGTGTAGGTATTCATTTTCTTTTATGTGTTTGTTGCTTATTATTAAAAGTCATCCTGACAGTGGAAGTGTAGGACTCTTACCACTTGATGTTAGAGTATCAGCAGACTCTGATGATGATGGTGGCCAAACAGAGGTACAGCTGGGGGTTGCAGAAGTTGAATCTGACACTGAGGTTAACATTCAGCCATCCCCTGTACTTCCATCGGACACAGCCAGTAGGCCTATGCCAACCCATTTCAGTCAGCCCTCAGATATTGGACAGGTGGAGGGTGAAACACTCAATCAGGGAAGTATGGTTACTGTGGCTACATTGCCTGTTGACTCTGGCTGTAGCCAAAGTGTAGGCAAGTTACCATGCAGGAGGGTTGCTAGGGGTGCTTGGAAGAGTGTTGCTGTCCATTCTCCATCTGTTACAGGTGTGTCTTCCTGTGCTACTCAACATATGTCTAAAACCATCATGGAGGCACAGGCATATTCCAATAGGTCCTCCAGGGAAATTCTTAGGGTTGTAGGTGTGGCATAGGCTGACATGCATAACTGCCTCCACCACATTGCCAATTCAATGGCTCAGGTGACTGATACATTGGAGCAGACGGTGTCTGTGATGGAATGTCTGCTGGGAGAGGGATGGCATCCAGGTGGGTGTAGGTCAGCCACATCATCTGATGTTACCCGACATGGTTGTGCCTGGTCATGGTCCCATAGTGTCACTAATTCCAGTGCTCTGTCAGTAATTAAGGTGTTCATACCCAGATATTGCAAGCCACAAGGTTGTGGTCCTGGGTGTTCTTGTGGGGGGAGCTCATTCAGCAGATATCAGTCATGTTCAGGTAGCAGCAGTACATCTGGCCATGGGCATAGATGTGGCAGTGCAACTCCTGGCAGAGCCAGTTCTCATGGTCAGGTATGACAATGATGAACTGCCACTTCTACCATGCATGGCTCACACCTGTCTGACATACCAAGACATAGAGCTAGCACAGAGCTTGACTGTGTTCCTGCAGGCACTCACATACCAATTCCACCTGGAGGGCCCATACAGACAGATGCACAAAATTTACATAGTTAAGCTGTGATTTTGTCTCACTGGCCATTTGCTACATTATCCAAATGTCTGCCTGCTTCTCTTTCTTACTCATGTACACTCACTGACCTTTTATGTCAGCCTAGGCTTCCTGCCCCCCCCCCCCCACACACACACACACACACATATACACACAACATCCTGTGCAAGTGATGATAACTGTGCCATATCCTTGTTTTCTATCTTTTGGATTCAGGGATACATAACATTTCTGTTTGATGCTAAGGGTGCATAGCTGACTTAGTGCTTAATATATCTGAGTTGGTGATGCTGTTTTGCTAATTGTACTTTTGACATATTTTGGTCTTAGAACGTTAGACAGTTGATAGAATCAAAACTTTTTTTTGCATCAGTATTTTTAATGATCTTCTGAGGGTTATGAAGTCTGAAACCGAATTGTCTCTCATTACTTTCTAACTTCTCTCTTTAATGATTTTCCATTACAAATGTATGAGGCCAAACTAAGGACATTCAGTGACCATCAGTTCTTTTGACAGGTATGAATCTGCGAATCTTTGATTCCTGAGGCCTACTACTTGATAGAGGACACATCTATTCACATAAGTCTCTGCTATTGTATGTTTACATCATTTCTGTACAAATCGCCCATTACCAAGTAACAACATGCAAGGATATGCCATTCACACATATTATTACACAATACACTCCAGGTTTAGCACTTACCTTGTATATCCAGCAGTAGCGACAGTTTTAGTTCAGGGGTGACTCTCTCTGATGCAAGCAGTACACAGCTATTACTTGAGTAGGTAAAGGTTGTGAGCATTGCCTGGCATCAGTGTAAGTATATGTATTTACTTAGGATAAAGGTTTTAGCCCCTTAGATGAAGAGTGAGTGTGTTATGCATTGCCTCTTAGCCAATGCAAGACCATATTGAGCAAACCTACATCTGCCTACACCCACAGTAGTTGCTGGATCCCCCTCTGACTCTTCACCTGTGTGCGGCTGTGCTGACTTGCCATTGGTGGTGGGATGTGTGCCCTTTCCCCTAGCCTAGATGATCCTACTGAAGCTGCTTTGTCAGGATGATGTTGTGAAGCATGGTACAGATGGTGAATATTTCAGTACATGTACATGGATTGTACTGCAGAGTTCCTCCAGATGTATCTAGACACCAGAACCACAATTTCAGCAGCCCAAACATCTTCTATGATATTTCTGGTTTAAATGTATGCCTCATTATGGTGTTCTTCACTAAATGTGTGTGTATTTCTGATGGGCATCATCAGCCACAGTTCCAGTGCATAACCTGCACACCTCAGTAATTGACCCTGTGGGATATCAGCCCTCGTGAACATCTGATACAGTTGGGGGGTGTGCCAGATATGTGAGTCGTGGTAACTGCCTGAGTTGCCAGAATACACATTCAAGATGATTCCCTTAGAATTACACATGACTTGGCAGTTAATAGAGTGGAAGCCCTTTCTATTTATGTTGAGCCTTCCCTTTCCCCAGGTGGTGCCTTAATTTCTATATGTGCGCAATCTATGTCACCCAGTAATTCAGGGTAGTGTGCCACAGGGTCTTATTTGTGTCCCTGTCTTCAGGACTACTGAGAAAATGTATGTAGCCACTTGCATGTTGGAGCATAGCATTCAGGAAATAATGGAGGATCCTGGATACTGATGCCCGTGATATCCCAGCATGCCCCCCATTTGTCTCTGAAAGATTCCTGTAGCTAAAATTCTAAGTGCTACTTATACCTTTGTCTCCACTGTTATGGGTTCCCCTTGGTTTGCCTTTGCTGTGAGTTGACAACAACAGAGATTGCGGAGTACCTGTAGTGTGTCTCTATCCCCCCTGCAGCCCTCTACAATTTCCACCTCATACAGACTGTGATAAGTTAAACAGGGTCTGAAAACTCTTCTTCTTCTTGGCCGTGGTCCATCAGCAGCTGCAGCAGCAGCATAGACTTTTGTCCTGTTGCACATACACATGAATTAAAACAACAGCAGTAAAGATCAACACTTCCTTCAATAGTTAACACTGATGGCCGTTGCATAGTGTTAGTAGAGGCACCACCCCCATTCATTCTCCCACATCCATAAACACACACACAACACACACACACACACACACACACACACACACACACACACACACACACACACACACACACACACACACACACACACACACACACACACACACCAGATGCCTCATACATGTCCCTGATTTGTTAAAACATCCTGCTATCTCTTTTTTAATGTCCCTGTAAATAAGAGATGATTGCAGTCAGTCATTAATACCAGACATTAATGTTTTACATGTCATATCCTTCAGTAAATGTGTGATAGTGCAAAAGTTGTTATTTTAATGACTTTCTAAGTTCAGATCCATCCCTGATGGTGTGACTTTATCCCAATGTACTTTTTTCTTTGTCTTGGTATCTTACACTATTAGGTTGAGTGATATGTTTTATGTTCCCTTTCCATCTCCCTTGTAACTCAAAATCTTGCATGTGTTAAGGAATGCCTGAGATCTTCATTACATGTTTAATAGAAAACATTGCTATAATAGGCTTAACAGTTAGTGCAACAGACTAATGCTGATGTTTTTTTATCAAGGGTGCAGAGTCTGAGGTCTCCACTGAGTTGCGATTTATTTTATTTTTTGTTTTTCCCTCATCGCATTTATTGTTTACAAGACATCCCTCATGTCTAGAGGTGGTATAGAGGACTAATATCCTCCATGGAATGTTACAGCTTTGGAATACTTTTTAGTGCCATTAAAGCATTCTGTTTATAAGTACCCTTAGAGGTTCCCATCTCCATTTTTTTTTTCATTTAAATATCTTTAAGGCATGCTACAGTGGATATCCCTTTTGGTTATTGTTCCTCTGACCCACTTCTTCAAAGTCAGCCCTAGTGTCTAGTGGCCCTCACACCCAACCAGTCCCCATGATATTTAAGTGGCATTAAAGGATGAAATCAATGGAGTTTTCCATGGTGTCTTATGCCCCCCCCCCCATCTTCATGATGTTTAAGTACTGTTAAGATAAAAAAAAATCACTGGATCGCTCTTTGGTGTCTACTGTTCCTCACTGACACAGGTTATTTATAATTGCCCTAATGGCAGGGTTTTAAAACATTATCCCTGGTACATAGTGTTTCCCATAACCTTAACTGCCATTTAAGTATGAGATGAAAAAGTTCCCCTGGTGGCTAATGGTCTCCTGTCCAGTGTCTTCAGAGCTGTCTCTGGTGGCTAGTGGTTTCCCCAACCTACTGTTGTAGGCTTTACTCATTAGTATTGGAATCACACACACACACACACACACACACACACACACACACACACACACACACACACACACACACACACACACACACACACTTACCTAGCCTACCCTCTAATTAACCACGCTATTCCAACCCCCAAGTAGACACACTCACACATACATTCACACTTGCAGCCCCTCACACAACTGTATGCATATAAACTCTACCTATACTTCACTGCATACTTCCTAGCACTTACCTGTACCATGATGGGTGAACACAGCATTCTTGCTATGATAATTAGCACAGATGACTAGGAGTGGACATGTTAATTTATGTAGCCAAGCAATTCTCTGAATCACTCAGGTGAGAAAATGCTTCGGAGATAGAGCACATGGCTAATTAGCATGTAACTCCATTGTACTGCCTTATAAGCATGTAGCACAGAAGCAGAGACAGCCCACCACAGCACTGCATAGTTTTATGCAAAATCGTTTTACTCCATAAATACCTTCTATTAATACCGCATTCAAAATTTCCTCAAATCTTTTCTGAAGGAGAAAAAAACTTTTATTATTGTTTTATAATCTATAATATTAAACATAATTGTTTTCTGATTATCAAAACCTGCCTTTCCCATATCAGCCAAATTATACATTCACTTATTTCTTCCTTTATAGTGTCTTTGTTTCCATTCATTCAGAACTTCACACAAATTCTAACTCGCTCCCTTGAAATATAGTGATAAAATTATATCCAGATCATTACCTGGTACTAAATATACATTTACATTATTCAAATCTACCTCTATCTCATCAATTGGAACATTTCTGTTTAGCATAGCAATTGCTTCTTTGCCAAATTGTTTTTATTTTGAAACTGTCCTTGCTTCATACTGTGTATCTCCTCAACATCTTTCAACTTATTTCATTATATCCCGTCTGTTACTAATCTTTCTCCACCTTTGTTTGCTAGCTGTCTAATCATAAAATCTTCTTTTCCATATTTTTTTGCTAAAAAGGGTGAAACTTCCTATTTTTCACTTGTTAAAATACTTTTGCCTGAATAACAGCAGCTGATTTTTTCTGTATTATCTCTATATGTCTCCTTCTTTCTTAAACACTTTCCATATTGTTCTTCCATTAATTCATTAAACCCCTTAATCATTTTCTGAGATTTCTTTCACTATTTGGATAAAGTTTCTTTTCCACTTCAATGCATATTTACTTGGAATTCTGTTTACAGCACAACCACCATTCTATCAATGTTTTATAAATGGAATGCAGTGTTATGTGATCCATCCATAACTGCATCTCTTCAACACCTTTCCCTTCAATTAGTATATGTCTACTCTCACTAATAGTAGCCCAAACACTCAAGTGATCTAAACAAAAAAAGAAAAGAAAAAAGAAAAAAAAAATATTTACATCCCCTAACTCTTTCTGGATCTCAGAAAAAAACAGTGTAATCAATTTCTGAACAATTTATTAATCCTTGCACTTTAAGACATCTTCCATAATTTCAACTGACTTTTTCATAAGGTTACAACTAAATTCTTACTATTTTACCCAGATTTGTTTCACATATACTTTAATTTCTTCAAATACCTTATTTTCTTTATGATTTCTACCTGCCTACATAACTCCTAACTTTTCAAAGTTAGTATACCTATAGTTATTCTTGTAGAGGGCACAACCTTCCGTGTTGGCATTCAGGGATGATTCACCCTCTACATAAAGTCTTGCTGCATATTTTGTCTTGTGTGTTTTGTTAACCCAGCCACTGGGGAATGCACAAGCCATTCTTTGTGCCAGTCTCAATCCCAGATAAATGAGGAGGTTTACATCCGGAAGGGCATCCAGAGTAAAATTTTTGCCAGATCATATATGCAGACAACAATACAGATTTCCATACTGGATCAGTCAAGGCCCAGGTTAATAACGACTGCCACCCATACTGTTAGCCAACAGGGTGCTGGTGGAAATTGGGCTAGTGTTGGCCATAGGAGAAGAAGAGGGGGAAGTCATGCCTGGAAGCAGGAGGAGAGGAGGAAAGTTAGAAGTGTGAAAGTGAGGGTAGGTACTATGAATGTTGGCAGTATGACTGGTAAAGGGAGAGAGCTAGCTGATATGATGGAGAGAAGGAAGACTGACATATTTTGTGGGCAAGAGACAAGATGGAAGGGGAGTAAGGTCAGGTGTATCATAGGTGGGTTTCAATTGTTCTACCATGGTGTGGATGGGAGGAGAAATGAGATAGCGGTTATCCTGAATGAATAGTATGTCAAGAGTGTTTTGGCAGTGAAAGGAATGTCAGATAGAGTGATGTTTTGAAGCTGGTAATTGACAGTGTGATGATGAATGTTGTTAGTGCATATGCTCTGCAAGTTGGGTATGTGATGAATGAGAAAGAAAAATTTGAGAGTGAGTTAGATGAAATGGTGGAGAGTGTTCCCAAGGGTCAGAGCATGGTGATTGGAGTAGATTTCAGTGGGCATGTTGGTGAAGGGAACAGAAGGGATGAGGAGGTGATAGGTAGGTATAGTGTTAAGGAAAGGAATGCAGAAGGTCAGATGGTAGTGGATTTTGTGAAACGTATGGACTTGGCTGTGGTGAATACATATTTTAAGAAGAGAAAGGAGCATAGGGTGATGTACAAGAGTGGAGGAAGATGCACACAAGTGGATTATATCCTATGCAAGAGGGCCAGTCTGAAGGAGATTGGAGTCTGCAAAGTGGTGACTGGGAAAAGTGTAGTTAGACAGCATAGGATGGTGGTCTGTAGGATGACGCTGGCAATCAAAAAGAGGAGGAGGAGAGTGAGGGCACTGCCAATGATCAGATGGTGGAAGTTGAAAAATGATAGCTGTAAACAGGAGTTCAGCGAGGAGTTAAGACAGGCACTGGGTGGCAGGAAGAGTTATCAGATAGCTGGGCAGCCAAAGCAGAGGTGGTAAAGGAGTCAGCTAGAACGGTGCTTGTGTGACATCTGGACCAAGGAAGGAGTCAAAGAAGACCTGGTGGTAGAATGAAGAAGTACAGGAGAGTATACAGAGGAAGAGGATGGCGAAGAAGAAGTGGGAGTGTCAGAGAGACAAAGAAAGTAGACAAGAGTTTAAGGAGATGAGGCATATGGTGAAGAGAGAGCTGACGAAGCCTAAGGATAAGGCATATGATGAGCTGTATGAAAGGCTGGACACTAAGGAGGGAGAAAGAGACCTATACAGATTGGTTTTACAGAGGGCCTGAACTGGGAAAGATGTGCAGAAAGTTAGGGTGATAGAGGATAACTAGGCAAACATACTGACAAGTGAGGAGAGTGTGTTGAGCAGACGGAAAAAGTTCTTTGAGGGGCTAACGACTGAAGAATATGAGAGAGGGAGAGAGAGAGAGAGAGAGAGACGTTTGGATGATGTGGGGATAGTGAATTGGGAAGTGTGACAGATTAGCAATGAGGAACTAAGGATAGATACGAAGAGGATGAAGAATGGAAAGTCTGTTGGTCCAGATGACATACCTGTTGAAGCATGGAGGTGTTTAAGAGAGATGGCAGTGTTTTTTTTAACCCGATGTTTAATAAAATCATGGAAAGTGAGAAGATGCCTGATGAGTGGAGAAGAAGTGCATTGACACCGATTTTTAAGAATAAGGGTGATGTGAAGAGCTGTAGTAACTACAGAGGGATAAAACTGATCAGCCACAGCATGACATAATGGGAAAGAGTAGTGGAAGCTAGGTTAAGAAAGGAAATGATGATTACTGAGCAGCAGTATGGTTTCATACCAGGACAGAGCACTACAGATGCGATGTTTGCTCTGAGAGTGTTGATGGAGAAGTAAAAAGAAGGTCAGAAGGAGCTGCATTGTATCTTTGTGGACTTAGAGAAAGCATATGACAGGGTGTGTAGAGAGGAGTTGTGGTATTGTATGAGGAAGTTGGGAGTAGCAGAGAAGTATGTAAGAGTGGAACAGAATATGTATGAGGGCAGTATGACAGTGGGGATGTGTTGAAGGTGGAGATAGGATTACATTTAGGATCAACTCTGAATCCTTTCTTATTTGCTATGGTGATGGACAGGTTGACATACGAGATCAGACAGCAGTCCCCGTGGACAATGAAGTTTGCAGATGATTTTGTGATTTGTAGTGAGAGTCAGGAACAGGTTAAGAAGACCCTGGAGAGGTGGAGATATGCTCTAGAGAGGAGAGGAATAATGGTCAGCAGGACTAAGACAAAATATATATGTGTAAATGAGTGGGAGGACAGAGGAATGGAGAGTGTGCAGGGAGTAGAGTTGGAGAAGGTGGATGACTTTAAATGTTTGGGATCAACAGTTCAGAGTAATAGTGAGTGTGGAAAAGAGGTGAGGAAGAAAGTGCAGGCAGGGAGGAATGGATGGAGAAGAGTGTCAGGAGGGATTTGTGACAGAAGGATACCAGTAAGAGTGAAAGAGAAGGTCTACAAGATGGTAGTGAGACCAGCTATGTTATATTGGTTGGAGATGGTGGCACTAACGAAAAGACAGGAGTCAGAGCTGGAGGTGGCATAGTTAAAGATGTTAAAATTTGTACTGGGTATGATGAGGATGGACAGGATTAGAAATAAGTATATTAGAGGATCAGCTCAGGTTGGCTGATTTGTAAACAAAGATATAGATGTGAGATTGTGTTGGTTTAGGCATGTGCTAAGTAGGGATATTTGGTATATTTGGAGAAGAATGCTAAGGATGGAGCTGCCAGGTAAGAGAAAAAGATGAAGGCCTAAGATAAGATGTGGTGAGAGAGGACATGCAGATGGTTGGTGACAGAGCAAAATTCAGAGAACAGGAAGAAATGGAAACAAATGATAATATGTGGTGACACCTAATGGGAGCAGCTGAAAGAAAAAGTTTTATTATCAAAGATTTGATGGCTTGTATCCGATGTGTGATCATACTTGCAATTGCCAGCATAGCCAGTTGGAGTTTTGTAAAGAATGATATGTCATTTTATATCAAACTGGTTTTGTACAAATACTTGTGATGAAAATGTATTTAGGTTCATAGGTTCATAGGTTCATACTAGGCTATCTGCCCTAGGGCATTTATAAGCCTAGCCAGAGTGTGTTTGGCTTTCGCCACCCATTTTAAATTAATTTTGCTATGCCTTTTTTTGAGGTTAGTATACTGTGACTTTGTCTAACAGTGACGCAGAAGTGATAGCCGGGGTAAACCTATGATCTCCCATCCACTCATCAAGATTCCTCTTGAAGAGAGTCAATGTGGGACTCTGCCTAACCTGGACTGGGATTTTATTCCAGAGTGAAGGGAGCCTCTGGGTTATGAATCTGTCCCTCCAGCATGTCCTATTTATTTCAGTGCTGAGGTTCAAGTCTCTCGAGCGCGTAGCTCGATGGGATTTGGATTTTCTGAGGTGCAGCATGTCCATTAATTCCGGGTTGGACATGGCTTTATACATCAGGCACAGATCGCCTCTGAGCAGGCGGTATGCCACTGAGTAGAGCTGGAGTTTCTTTAACCGGGCAGCATATGGCATCTGTTTGAGCCCTTTGATCCTCTTGGTGAGGTACTTTTGGGGGTCTTTCCAGTTGCTGCAGGTGTCTGGTAAGGTACATCCCAAAAGGGGCATTGTACTCAATTATGGGCCTGATGAGGGATGCGTAAAAAGGCACGATGACCTCCCCTGATCTAGATGTGAATCCCTTCATGATTAGGTGGGCTATATAAAATGTTTTTCTAACCACTTTGGCCATGTGGTTGTCAAATGAGAGATTGCTATCAACTTGGGTCCCCAGGTCCCTAATGACTTCTTCTGTACTCTATGGATTACCACCTATGTGGTAATTTGTGGGCACTTTGTTTTTGCCAAAGGGGATGACTATACACTTTTTGGCGTTTAGCTTGAGGCCATGGCTCTAGCACCAGTTGTCTGTTTCTATGAGGCCCTTTTGGAGGATGCTTGTGTCAGCTGGAGAGTTGATTATGGCGCCCAGTTTGCAGTCATCTGCGAACTTGGTCAGCCACAGTCCTTCCGTGTTGGCCTGTACCACCGAGAAATATATATCGAACAAGAGAGGTCCCAGGACTGAGCCTTGTGGGATGCCACTTGTAACTGGTTTGGAGTCTGACATGGCTCCAGCAATTCTAACTATGTGGGTTCTGTCCTTGAGCCAGTTTGCAACCCATCTAGTGACATAGGGGTTTATATTTAAGCTGGTGAGCTTATCTATAATGCCCGAGTGGGTTATTGTATCGAAGGCTTTTGCGAGGTCCAGGTAGGCTGTGTGGACCACCTTCCCCTCGTCAATGGCCTTGGTGACTGTTTCAAAGAAATCGACCAGGTTTAAGAGGCAGGATCTGCCCTTAACAAAGCCAAACTGGGTAGGATCCAGTGTCTGTAGGTCCCCAATATCTTTATTTATGAGGTCCATGATGATCCTTTCCATAGCTTTGCAGACCAAGCTAGTCAGGCTTATGGGGCGATAGCTTCCAGGATCCGTTGAGGCACCACCTTTGTGGAGAGGGACCACTGTTGCTGTACGCCACTCTTTGGGTACATATCCTGTATTAAGGCTAAGATTGAACAGTAGTTTTATGTTTGGGTTTAGCTCTTCTTGGAGTTCATGTAGGATGCAGCCCGGGACACCATCTGGTCCCACTGATGCTGTGTTTTTTGCTTTGGAGAGGGCGGCTCTTACCTGAGCATCTGAGATGTCAGGGGGGCAGCACTCTGTTGGGATAGATATTTGCCCTTTTGGTGGGGAGGGTAGAGAAGTTTGCACTGAACCTGTCAGCTAGGATGTTGGCAATGTCTGTGGGCTCAGTGTATTTTTTGTCATTTTGGACTAATTCTGAGCATATCTGGGAATTCCCACCCAGGTTCCTAACATAAATAAAGAAAGCCTTGTGATTATCCTTAGTGTCCTGTGCAATTTTTCTCTCGAAGCTGGCCTTAGTCGATTTTATGAGTGCCCGTAGTTTTTTGCTAATACTGATCAGAGATGTCTTCCCTTTTTGGGATTTTGCTCTATCATGTAGTAGCTTCCTCCTTCTATTGTATAGTTTGTTTATAGCTGGGGTCCACCAGACAGGACGTCTGCCTTTGGAGGATTGGGTCTTGGTTTTATTTGGGATTGCATGATCCATGCATTCCTGAAGGTGTTCATAGAATGCGTTTTAAAGGATTCTGCGATCTGGGCCGTATTTTCCACAGGTCCGGGGGCTTTGAAGGATTTCGCCTCGGTTTTAAGGTGTGTGAAATTTGCTTTAGAGAAGTTTTTCACTGGTTTTCTGGGCTGGGGGTGGGGTCGGGATGTGAATATCCAGTGAGATTAGTTTATGGTCTGATCTTACCAGTGAGGGATACACTTCTGGTCTGGAGCATAGTATCCCCATGTTGGTGATGATCAGGTCCAGTATGTTTTCCCCTCTTGTGGGAGTGGTAACAAGTTGTTCCATAGCATTTGAGTTTATAAATTCTAGGAACCTTTGGGCTAGGGTGTTGGAGCTAGAGTAATGCTCCCAGTCTATGTTTGGGTAGTTGAAGTCGCCCAATATAATGGTGTTTGGAGAGACCTTCATATTTTCCAGTATTCTCAGGAAGGCCGAGTGGGGTTCCTGTGTTTGGGAGGGTGGTCTGTAGCAGGCTATAAACTGGAAGGCAGTTTTACCCACAGTTATTTGCACATGGATAGTCTCTGATGCTTCGTGCTGTGCCACCAACCTGGAGTTGTGGGTATCTTTGACGAATATTGATACTCCCCCTCCTTTTGTGGTTCGGTCCAAGTTTTGGGGCCGAAAAGCATGGTATGAGGTATAACCTGGTAGTGTTGGGGTGCTCTCGGGAGCCTTGAACCAGGTTTCTATTACTGCACAGATATCAATGTTCTCCATGCTAAGGAGAGTTTTGAGTGCATGCATCTCTAGGTTTAGACTTCTGGCGTTGAGTAGCATTACTCTTAGTTTCTTATCCCTTGTGATACCTATGGTGGTGGGTTTGTCTTTTGAGCCTTGCCTAAAAAAGGCACTATGGGGGTAGCAAGAGCCTTTGCCAATATCCGAAAGCCCAGGGGTGACAGGTGCAAGCCGTCCCTAGCGAAGCATCATGGCTTGTCGAGCATGTCATCCCAGGCTGACAGGCATTGGATCCACTTTGAATGACACCAACACTTAAGCCAATTGTTGAAATTGATCATCTTGTCTTCATATTGTGGCATCATTCTTGGTGAGGGTAAGATGCTACTCAAGGTCAGGGTCATACCGGCCTGGGCTACATGCTCAGAGAGCTCCTCTATGTCTCTTTTCATGTAGTCCAGGGAGGTACATCTCAGGTCATTCACACCAGCATGGACAATGACTGAGTCATATTTATACTTGCCTTGGAGTGACCTGAGTGCTTGTGTTATGTGGCGGATCCTAGCACCCGACAGGCAGCTCACCGTGACCTTCTCCTTGTTCAGCCTGGTGAGCAGGACGTCAGTGTGTCTGACGATAGTCACCTATTACAAGTGTATCAGGTGTGTTGTTTAGCCTTAAGGGCTGTGACTGTTCGGCACACTGGCTTTGTGAGCTATGTGTTGCACGTGTTTTGTTTTGGGGTAGCGGTTGCTTGGGTGTCTGCTTTGAAGGTCTCTGCTGCTTAGGCAGATTTTTATTTAGAGCCTCCGTGTATGTTTTTGTGTGTTTATGTGTTTGGTTTGTTGTCGTGGTAGGTCTATGTGAGACTGGAATTGTAGTGAGTGTGGTTTCCTTCTCCTCCTGACTGGTTACGCCAGCACTGAGTTGAGAGAGCTTAGCCTCCAGTTTGGCTATATGGTTGCATCTCTCACATGTGTTGGAATTTGTTGGGAGGAGGAGAGGGTTGTCTGTGTACATGAGGCAGTTGTAACATTGCCTCAAGATTCCCAGATTCACCAGCTGGACCGGAGAGGAGATTGACAACTGACCTTTGGACATGCTAGAATAGTATTGGGAATTCCTTTATAATTGAAAAAAAGGGCCAATGGGGAACAAGGTACTCAAGGGAGTTTGTGAGGGTGTAGTGCTTTTAATTTTTTAGAGCTGACTTATATAATTGCTTTAGTGAGCAAGTGCCAGGTAACTTAAATGCAATGTGTTACAGGTAACTCAAATGCAAAAACGACAAACAGTAACTTTCTTTCAAGTGAAACAAGAAAATAAGTACAGTAAGCAATGCAGATATCACTAGGGATCCACAGAAGTGCTAAAAGGCCACGTTTTAGGTGGAATTAGCGTTTCAGGGAAATAAACAAACAACAAGCATACAAACAAAGCTAGATTCAGCAGGCCTGGATCTAGTCTATGCTACAGCAAACAAGGTGTACCAATTTCAGTAATAAACAGTTAGAATATGCAGGCACTATAAGCCTTTAACCAGAAATTCCCTGCTCAGAAGGGCAGAGTCCAGCCTCTCCTCCCACAAGAGTGCAGACCGTAATCCTTCTTAACGTAAAATAACTGGCCTGAAGCCCAAGTGCTTAAACCAGAACTAATACAATTTTAGAATAACAGACACTGAGCTCTCAATCAGCAGTTCCCAACTTAGAAGGATGTAAGCTACCTGTCCTGCCACCACAGTGCAGGCCACAAACCTTCCTAATGTAAAACAACTGGTCTGAAGCCCAAGTGCTTAATCCAAAAGACTTAGAAATGATAGCTACACTTTAATCAAGTTACTACCAGCAGTAATAAATACAACTGAATACTTTAAAGAATGCCTGGATTAGTGTTCACGTTATACAAACAAAGCTAGATTCAGCAGGCCTGGATCTAGTCTATGCTACAGCAAACAAGGTGTACCAATTTCAGTAAGAAGCAGTTCAAATATGCAGGCACTATAAGCCTTTAACCAGAAATTCCCAGCTCAGAAGGACAGAGTCCAGCCTCTCCTCCCACAAGAGTGCAGAACATGAACCCTCTTAATGTAAAATAACTGGCCTCAAGCCCAAGTGCTTAAACCAGAATTAATGCACTTTTAGAATAACAGACACTGAGCCCTCAATCAGCAGTTCCCAACTTAGAAGGATGTAAGCTACCTGTTCTGCCACTACAGTGCAGACCACAAACCTTCTTAATGTAAAACTGGTCTGAAGCCCAGGTGCTTAAACTAAAAGGCTTAGAATGAGTTACACCAAGCAGTAATAAATACAATTGAGTACTTTTAAGATGAAGCAAAAGCAAAATAAAGTAGGAAAAAACACAAATACAGTTACATCAGATACATTTTTTTTGTGTGGAAAGAGAGAAAGGAAAGAGAGAAAGGAGTAGCAAAAACTAAGCTGATTGGCCTTCTCAAATGCTCTCCCTGTACTGGGTAGAATGAGGTAATGACACTAGACTGGGAGGAGGGTCCCAGATCAAATTTACACTAGGGTCGGGCAACTGCAAAGCCACCAACTATAAAAACACTATACCAACAGGGAGGGAGGGTGGGAAACAAACTGCAGAAATGTTACTCACAGCTGAAAAGCAGCAGTGAGCCTTTAAATGAAAGTTTTAAACAGCTAAAGGAGCCACTAGAAAAAAAAGAGTTTAACTGCAACAAGTTACCATAAACAAACAACCCAACAGATGCTTAATAAGAGTGGACAATTTCCAGTTAATACCTCACACACAGTGAAACTAGCTAGAAAAAATACACAGTACACAAAGTGCTATAAACAACAAAGAAATAAAGAACAAAATAAACAAAAAACAGGATACTTAATGTTATATATTATAGCTCCGAGTTTGCTGAATGTCCTTCCTTCGATTAGCTCACTGTAAAATGTAAAATTTGTGAGCTTTGTTTGTGTTGAAATGTATCAGCAGTGCAACCCGCTGAAATGAAGAGAAATGTACGTATATTATTGTAGCTGAATTAAATGCATATGTTTTAAGAAAGCATACTGGCACAGCAAAGGTTGACGTTAAGAAAAATAAGAGAAATGTAAATAAGCTGTTAAATGATTAAAATGGCACCTCACAGTGCTGACTAGGACCAGAGATGTTAGGTCTGGGAAAGAGCCTTTGTCCATTAGCTCAGTAAAAAACGTGAAGACTCAAGGCAGTGCCATAAAGATTTGGATGTGTATTGTAACCATCTGTGCTTATTTACTGTCTCAGCTTCAAAGGAGAACACTGTGAGAACCTAGAGTCAGGTAACCAGATGAGGTAATTCTGTCAGCTCTCTTGGAAATTATATTTTAGATATTAAAGAGAGAAGTTTCAGGGTATTGAGTATTCTGTTTTGGGAAGCCTGACTAGAAAGACCCTCCCACAGCATATTGGCTTGTGGTAGTAGTTAACTTGGGAACAGTAATTCTTCTAGATTCAGCCAGAAATATAGTGAAGCTTAGTTCATAGAGTGTCTTTCTTTGTTTGTATGAGTATGTCCATCAGTGTTCATTTCAAACTTTTCTGTGTGTTGAACTCTGTGGTTTACTGTAAATATATATTCAATATTTTCCTGTTCTTTTATTATTTATTAAATGTATTTAAAACTATTATTGTGGCTGGTCCTTGTAGAAAGTATCTAACCTTTGAGAGTACTTTTATTTATTTGGTGACACTGTTTGGGCCACTCCAGAAGGCATAGTCTTCTGGTGAACTACTACCACTTGTATTAGTATTAATATTACACAGTATAATTGGGCACCCTTTGTTAAGGGTCTTGGAGTAGCTGATTGGGGAGTGTCTGGTAGCACTGATAACTACCATATTGTCTGGGCAGAAGGGAGCATAGATAGTAAACCTGTGCCAGCCTTTCCCAGGTGTGTGTGTGTCTGTGTGTGTCTGTGTGTGTGTGTGTTTCTGTGTGTGTGTGTGTGTGTGTGTGTGTGTGTGTGTGTGTGTGTGTGTGTGTGTGTGTGTGTGTGTGTCAGCTACTTGGGGCAGGGACACAAAGCAGTGGGTTTACAGAGAGGGTGCTAGAGGACTTGGCTTGGACACTCGGTTAAGGACCTAACCCTACAGCTGTACTAGTGGGAAGTCTTATTGGGGACATGGAGGGAGACAGATATGCATCCAGGTTCCAGGCTAAGTGTGTTTCTTGTGTGCTTTTGGAATCTGTACTTGATGCAGAGAGGTCTGCATCTGTAAATACTGAATGTATCCATTTGTATTTCAAGTACACGTCCTTCTACAGTGTCAGTGGTAAGGATTCAGACTCCTTGATTACTGGTCAAGCATGGGAATGACACATATCAGTGTCCATCACATGCAGGTAGCAGTTGTGTACTAAATGTGCTTGCTTGACATCTGTCCTCTACATATATATATATATATATATATATATACATACACACACATATAGCTATATATATATATGTATATATATATATATATATATATATATATATATATATATATATATATATATATATATATACCCATATTTATTTTTGTTTAGATAGGATTTGCCTAAGAAATATTTATACAATGGAGGCCATAGTTATCTTTTACTGCTCATAACAGTGGGACTCATAATGGGGATAGATTTGTTGTACCAGATGGCCAATTTCTTCTATATAAATTCTATTTCTATAATACATTTTTATGAGAACCATATCCCTGGGATTCAGAAAGGGCTACTGCTCTTTCCTATTCATATTCAGTCTGAATGCAGCAGTTCTACTCTGTCCATAGAATCAGCACAGTGGACTGTCCCCATAGCTCAAACAATGTTAATGAGGGATTCTAGGGGAGCAGCATATGATAATGAGTCCTATGCAGCTCTCTGGAAATGCTTTCAGTAAGTGATTTACATAACCAAGTGATTCATAGAACTACTCGGCTTTGCAAAACAACACCTTTAGCCACATTACTTAATACAGCCAAAAGTCTGTATTCACTCATTACTTCTGATGAGAAAGATTGCATTAGAGGTAAGACTCAAGGAGTTTAGCAAACAGGTAGTGATGGATGGAGAGTGAGTGCGTGTATATGTGCAGAAGGATGTGCATGTGTGCGCATGTGAGCCCACACATGCATGTGTGAGTGTGTGTGTGTGTGCGTGTGTGTGTGTGCGTGTGTGTGCGTGTGTGTGTGTGTGTGTGTGTGTGTGTGTGTGTGTGTGTGTGTGTGTGTGTGTGTGTGTGTGTGTGTGTGTGTGTGCGTGTGTGTGTGTGTGTGTGTGTCTGTGTGTGTGTTTGAATTTGTTCACATTTATGGGGCAGTGAATGAAGGGAGTGCCTGTGCTAAAGTAATGCATGGGCCACCAGTAGTTTCATAATCAAGCTAAAAGGCTCTTTTTGCCAAAACACTTACAGTCTGCAGTTGGGTTCTTTCTGAATTCAGCCATATGTTTTTATACAAGACAGAACGTTGGTACTTTGTATATTGCTACCTCTGTTGTATTTGAATGTAATGACTCTTTGTTATTAGGCTTGGTCTGCGTCATTGCTGCTAGTAAGCACCTGTGTCTTGCTTACTTGCATAACTACCAAAAAGAAATACATAAATATGATAGTGATTAAAAAGTTGTGTCCCTCTTCATTAATAGGCTGAAATGTACTGCATACTTGGATGAATGATTTCAGTATATGCTGAAAGAGTTCTAATCTAGCACAGGGTATTGTTTGCATGCAACTGGCTTTCTACATTCTCAATGACTTTAAAGAGGTAAATAACCAAGAATTTGTGAACTGAATTGTACAATTGTACAAAGAGGCAGGATGGATATGAGGAAGTATTTGTTTTCATACAGTGTGCCAAGTATCTCACCTTCAGTTTCAGTCAAAGGCTGAGGTATCAGGCATAACTTAGAATGATTGAAAGCATGGGTCTGTAGTTAATGTGAAAGGGAATGGAAGGGTTATGGACATGAGTGACACTTAGTTCTGTAGACTACACTGAATATGGTTTGACAGGTCACTTGACTTGTATTTTTATGTCATCATCTTTGTACTGTGTCTGTGTTAAAATGTGCACAATCACTGTACCAGAGATACAATTCAGGCTATGCGCAAGGGGCTTGTCTCATGCATTAGTGAATCTAGGTCAAACTACCTACCTTTAAAGAGCAACAAAAAATAAATGGTATGCTTTTTCCTAAAAATCACAAAGGTTTGATATGCATATAGGCCTACAAAGGGGCACATTGTGCTTAGAAGGTTTCATTGCAGGATTAAAGATTGGTTTTGCATTACAGATTCTGTGGTTTACATTTTATTGCTGAATTCTTATGAGTGGGTAGTTTTGTTGAAATTATTCTGAACAAAATTAAACTCAGCAATGCAGATTTCCCCATAACAGATTTTTGGACCAGAAACTGCATTAACCATCATGTATATAGCAAAAAATGCACTGACTATGTTAAAATAAAGTCCTTTGCAGGAGTCAGCAAGTACTGGAAGACTTGAAACTTTGTAGAAGGAAGAATATGTGTAAAAGAGAACGTTGTACAGCAGTCCCTTCTGTGGCATAGGAAAAGGATATATATTACTACTTTTGGGGTTGCTAAGTGTGAGCAACAAAAATTATTTTTAACCAAGCTTTCTTCATGGGAGAAATGTATTTTATATAATGTCATTTTGTAGGCATTATCATTTTTTGTAAGAACATGATTAGCTCTGTCTACAGAAATGTGACTTACTATTTTTATATTCTGAGGTACTCATGCCTTTATTTGGAAGGACGTCAGTGAAACGTCTAATTCCACACTCTGCAGGAGTCCTGCAAGGCCATGCTTCAGAGCAGCTTATCATTTGGAGTTACAAACCATCTAGTAACATGCTGTGTGTGTAAGGCATGCAATCATGCTTCTCAACTGCCCAGATTTTTGCATCATATTTTGGTTTGTTTCCCATAAAATTGGGGGTTTGCTAGCCAATCACTGATAACTGAAGTCGCTAACACAAATCCTGTTATTCTAGCAACCTTCTAAGTTTATATGAACCCCCCCCCCTTATTTTAGGTTTTGTCCAGATTTATTGAGCTAAGAGGTATACATGCAACACTGCTCCATAGAGCTCAACAAGATATGTACTGCTTACTTAACAGCATCATCTGTAGGCTCACTGACATTAGTTCCATGAGCAGTCACATGCTACTTCCCACCCAGTCAAGAACTTTTTAATGCAAAGACAGATATAACACCTATGTATTTATTTTTTAAATCTGTGATTTGTATCTTCCCACAATCCATCTGTCCCCACTGTGTAGAAATCCATGTCAGGATCAGTGCCTGCATTCATTTTAAAGGAATACCTGCATTTTGAACTCTATATTTTGCACCTTGGATGCAGTAGAACCACATGGTAAAGAATGGAACTAAAGAAAAACAGTCAATAGATACAGAATTATTGATCTGGACCATTTTAGGTTTGCTGATGTTTAGCCAACTTATCTTTCTCTAGCCACAGTCAACATATCATTTTAAACGTGTCAACACTAGGGACACAAAGACCAGTTAGTCCAGGTTCTTAGATAGACTTAACTTGGCTGGTTCTTAAATACTCTACTGGAAGAGAACGTCACTGCCTAAATTATACTTGTACTAAAGTGGAATCGGGAATGCTGAACGATGACCATTATTTTCACTTGTGAATATAGCCCATGCTTCAGTAACAAAAACAAGATGATACTCTTATTTTAAATGGGAAAATGTTTCTTTTTTGTTACATGTTTGTTGGTTGGCTTCCAAAAAGGCTGCTTGGGAATGTCGGTTAATATGTAGGTTAAGAGTGTCAGAGATCAGGGGAAATAAGGATGCAGCATCATGTGGTCAACTAAACATAGAAGAAGCAACAAAAGGAGGCAAAATGTCTATGAAGAAAAGGTTTATATTTTTAAAGCTGGGGTATGAACATGAGTTGATACTAAGTGGATGCTTTTTGCTTGGGCACCCCTCTGTTGGACTGTTTTATTAAAAAAGGCAACTATGAAGAACAAAAAAACAGAAGAAAACAAGCTAAAAAACTATGAACTATACTGTGATGAAGTCAGGATAGCAGAAGTATGTGTTGTGAGTGAAACAGGGTACAGGACATTACATCAGGATGCAGATACCATTTTAAAATGTAGACTGGATGTATTTATCATTTATAGGCTGGATTTCCAGACACTAGTTCCTTAAAGACAGATAACTAAGGCTAACTGTAAGAAATGCATTTTCACAAATAATACAATAAATATTTTGATCAGGGGCAAAGTACCCCCCCCCCCCACCCCTTCATAAAATATACTTATTCAGGGTCACAGTATTGCTGGGAAATTGGAATCATATTTTTGAGTTTACACAATCAGCCTCTAAGTACTAGCGTTTTCAGAGCCGGTCACAGGATTTTGACAGTATTTATTTATATGATAGTTTAACTGTGCCTGAAATTTGTCGCTAAGAGCAGAATATAGCAAAACATTAATCTGACTGATGTCAATCACAGAACTTTACTGAGGACATACCAGAAGCTCTTCACTTGCACCACAGCTGTTGGAGAAAAAGTATGGACAGTCATCT
This sequence comes from Protopterus annectens, assembly GCF_019279795.1. Taxonomy (NCBI): domain Eukaryota; kingdom Metazoa; phylum Chordata; order Ceratodontiformes; family Protopteridae; genus Protopterus; species Protopterus annectens. The sequence continues at coordinate 598,384,946 of NC_056729.1, forward strand.
GCAAAACATCTCTGAAAGTATATCTTATGAAAGGAAAACAGAAATACCCATTCTGCAGCCAAAACTGGAGTGGGTAAGAACTGATATCCAGCATAACACAGTCAGCAACCATTTTTGTTGGCAATAATCTGGCAAAATCATTTTTTAAAATTCTTCTTAGGGAGTAAAAGCATAAGATAGTAACCACATTGGCCAAAAAGTGGTAAAATAACACATCTGAAAACATTTGAGTTAGTTTTGAGTTAGTTAAAGCAGCAAGGTAAACCACAAACCTGAAATACAGTATTGCACAACAGAAGAATTAAAATGAAATGACAATGAAAAGAAAATACATGCTCACTCATTTGCATATTATTTGCAATGGCCTGTAAAACACATAAGTCAACTGAAGGAATAAAGGCATTGGGCCTCATCATCTCGTATACCAGCTATGTAAAATAAGTAATTATAAACAGTCTGGTGCATCTTATTACTTCTTCCTTTATCACTGTGGTGAGGACAAGTGTTCATAAAAAATGTCAGCGTGATAGGCATATCCATGCATCACAGTAAGAAACTAGAGGAACAGTGAAAATGTAAAGATGGCAGTGCAAAACATTCAAGGCATTGTGGGCGTAACCTACTGTGCTGTCAGAGAATGATGAGCAGAGCAATTGTACTTCAGCATAATATAGTAGTGCAAAAATAGTGTGCATATAGTTATGATATCATACTTGTAGGGCAGGAGTATATGATGCTTGTTATTCACATCCTAAATTCTTGTCTGTAAATATTCAGCAAAGCACTAGGTTGTGCAGAGAAGGAAGGGTCAGAGGTCGAGAGGTGAGCAACAAAACAGTTACACAGCGGGTAGCAATGCTGCTGAGAGAAAGAATATGTGATGAGAAAGACATATAGAAAGAACTACTATCAGCCTTGCACATTCAAAGCATTAGGAAACCACAATTACTGTGCTAATGTGGCATTACTTGGTTAACAAAAAGAGTATGTAAATGGGGGCAGGAGATATTGTGCGCCAACATGCACAGCTACATTCAGTGGTTGCTTCACAATAAGGAACAATGCACATTGGTGCAAGAACAGAGCTGTTACACTCATATCACCTCTATAAACAATAATACTTTCAGAAGTCTAAAATCTACATTATGGGACTTACCCTTGCAAGACTGACCACTGTACACTCACATTGTCTTTATATTCTGCAAAACTAAATTCAGTAGAGGAATACCGTCATTAGTGACCCTATCTGATAAGGTGACAGCAGTGGATGCCTGATCTGATGCCATTTTCCTCTATGCCAGTCTGTGGCTTCTAGCCCTCGATGGAAACAATGTCAAACTATTAAATTCCTACCTGAAGAGATTTTCCATCTGTTGCTGTCGCTCACTGCTGGGTAGTTAACTATAGCAGTATTTCTGAAGCTCAAAGAGTTTGTTGACAAAACAGTGTATATCCCTGCTCTTGTGGACCAATGGTAAGATGACAGACTATATGTCTTTATTGGTCACTGGGTCACCCTTCCAATTCTAACCTCAGTTTCTTCCAAATTGTTATCATCATCTCCCCAGTTTCTAGCAGCAGCACCCACACCAATGGTCAATAGTCATTAACAAGCAGCTTTCTTTATTAATGTGTTTGAAAATAAAACACTGAGATGAATAGCTTCATAGGGCCTTGGAAAGAACAATGCATAAAATGATTAATTTCACTTATCACTTCAAGCAATGTGTGTAGCATTTGAAAACAATTCAGTCAGATATGTTGAAAGTTCCACAAGTGATGGATCTGACCTATGCATACCGCTTTGCATGCTGACCTTGGCAGAAAAAAATACTTAATACATTCAGAATATATATGTGCAGAACTTAACTTTTGTTGCTTACATATTTAATATTTTACCCATTAGGTAAAACCAGAAAGTTTATTAAATTATTCAGATTGAGTTTTGAGTTCCTGTACACCCCAAAAAACTGTAAAACATTATTCTCTCTTTCTCTTTCACTCTCGCCAAATACTGGAGAAAATGTATTTATTTTTTGTTTCCCGGGAAAGTCCAACTGGATACAAGTGCCATTTTCAGTGGACACCCAGGGAGAAATACTTCATTTTGCAGGATGAGTAGAAGGCAGTCATACAAAATTTACATAATAAATGCACATACATAGACTAATACTGATATGACAGTTAGTCAAAAAAAATAATATATGTACATAACATACAGTAGTAAATGTGCATGCAAAGAATAGTAAATGAACATACATAGAACAGTAATGATACGACAGTTAATGAAAAAAATGACAGAACAAGAATACAGTAAAATATTAGATAATATCAAGAGTTTAAGAGTCTAGTTACTTTCACATGGAATCAGCTATAAATAGATATTGAGTAGAAGAGTAGTAAGTATAGGATGAAGATGATTACAAACTATGAAGGAGTATTGAGGAGGTCCAGGTAAAAGGGAGATAGAGATAGTGGTGGAGAGGGGTAGACGACAGTCAGATATTTAGAGGTTGTGAAGAAGTAACTGTATTATGGCTGATTACACAAAAGAGTGGTGACAGTAAGGTACTGCAGATTAGCCAGGAACATCATATGTACAGAGCTGGCAACAGAGCAGGTAGGACTTTAGTTGAGTTTTAAATCATTTTAGGAAGTGGTCATGTCATATTGCTAGTTGGATGGAGTTCTAGGATTTAGCGAGCTGGTGGGAGAGTAGTGATTTTCCAGCAGAATTGTTGGGTTTGTATACATGTAATAGATATTTGGTTGATGAATGTAGTGGCTTGGAAGGGTTGTATATTTGTATGAGGCTGGAAATGGATGGGAAGTTGTTAGATTCATACACAATGGTTTGCATTTGTGGAAATTGTGAGATGGTTATATAATGTGAGAATTCCAGCCACTGTAATTCCCTTAGGGTGGCACAGTGATGGGTTGTAATTGGAAGATTGGCAGTGGATCTTGTTTTGTAGTAACGTTGCTCAAGTTTGTTTAACAAGGACACCTTTATGCTGTTAAGGATGGGTGCAGAATATGTTGGAGTAGGCAAGAGGAGAGCAGTGGTGATGTATATAATTATAGTGTGTGAGAGGAATTGTTTTGCTCTATAGTGATAAAGTAGTTTTTAGTGTAATTTTTTCACTGTATTTTGGATGTGTGTGGCAAATTTTAGGTTCTCATCTACACAGGTGCCTAGCAATTTTTTAAGTATGAAAAGTTCAATTTTTGTTTTGTTAGATGAGGTAACTGATGAGGTAACTGAGAAGGAGTTTTTGTTGATTGTAAGCTGTTTGGGAGGAAATAGGATTACTTTGGATTTACTTGGGCTTAGGAATAGCTGAGCAGATGTCAGCCAGGTTTTAAAGCTCTTGCCGTTTTAAGCTCTTGTAGTTTGTTGATGTTTTTTATGATACACATAAATGTAGCATCATCTGCATACTGTGCTAGGGATGCAGTAGTATACACTTTATGTAGGTCACTAGTGGAGATGTTAAAGAGAATGGGTCCTAAGATTGATTCTTGTAGTACACCAGCTAGGACAGGGAGAAAGGATGAGATGCGTTTTTGCCTCTTTACAGCCTGAGCTCTATTTTGGCAGCAACTGAAACCATGATATAGCAGTGGTGTTAAGTCCAAGATTATGATGTCTGTGTAGAAGAATGGAGTGAGAGACTGTGTAAAAGGCCTTGGATAGATGAAGAAAGTGGGCGGACACTAGGTTTCTGCCATTACTATTTGTGTTTACTGTATTGGTGAAACTAAGTAAAGTGGTGTATGAATTGTGCTGGGAACAAAAGCTATGCTAAGATGAAAAGATAAGGTTATTTTGTGTTAGCTAATATAAGGGTTGTGACTGAATGCATTTTTTGAGTATTTTTTGATAGGGGGAGAGGATGTCAATGAGCCTGTAGCGTGAGAGTAAGTTGAATGCCCTCCTTTGTGGAGGGAAAGAATGTGGCTTTTTCCCAGAGAGTAGATACATACACCTGGATTTATGAAGCCCTTTATAGTGTGCAGGATTAGTCTAAGAGCTATTTTCAGCAATATGGCTGACGTGCGATCCAGGAACAAGCTCCCGGGACGTGCACAAGAGCTCTTAGGCTAATCCTGCATGGACCGGGCTCCTGTATGCAAATTACCCTCATTTTCAGGTGAAAACCATGCAATGAGGGGAATCTGTGATCCAGGAAGGTGGCACCTGTCAGTGCAGAATGAGTGCAGTCTGCAGAAATGTACTCGGTTAGTAACGGAGTACATTTCTGCAAACAACAAAACAGAGCTATGACAGCTCCAAATAAAAGCTGCATATTATTGAGGAAGCATACCAATGGCCAAGTAGAAAGCCGCTGGCATTGCAAACTGTTTAAAAAAAACAAAACAAAAACAACTTTTATTTTTTTTTGCCGATCTCGGCTGTTTAAGCATAGGGCAGTGGTATGCAAACAGGATCAGGGGGGGGGGGGGGTAAAATTAACCTAAAATAACCATTCTAACTAGAATCAGTATTTTGCCATGCAAGTGATTGGCAGGCGTAAGACAACCTGGCCAGTGAGTAATGGTTGCTATGGGGGGAGGCTCGGTGTGGGACATGTAACTATGCATTAGCAGGCAATCCTATGCAAATGAGGGAAAGGTTAGTGAATCCCATTTTTTTCCCAGGGTGTGAGGAAGGTCCCAAGAGTATAAATAGCTGGGTGCAAGACTAGGGTATAGGTGGCATCATGGGGGTGTGTGTCAAGCATACTGTAAGCGGATTGTAGCTCTGTGGCACGGAATTGCTTCTAGCTTAGCACAGCTAGGCTAGCGGTATGTCTAAACCTGCCTAGCACTCTTTACAAAGTGTAAGTAGGTGTGAATGCCATGCACCGGGTTTTACAGGTACACATTTGAGCACTCTGTTTGCGTGGCACACACGGGCTTAAACAGGGAGGCAATGGGAAGGGAAAACAGCAGTAGGAAGATAATCAAGGAGAACTAGCTGAGCTGGCAGGTAAAATGTTTCAGAATCAGCCAATTACACAGACAGCAGACCAGCACAGCCCAGAACAATACTATAAACTAAGCAAACACCTTCCCCTCTGGTTTTTCCACACTCTACACCACTGGTGTATATATGCGGGGAAATTTTAACAAACAAACCTACAAAATGAGAAGGACTGCAGCAGGCAACATAGAACATTATGTGGAAGAGGTTGAGGGTGGTGAGGATGTGAATGCTGCCGAACAACCCACAGTGAGGAGAAGGAAAAGAGTATACAGTCCCAGGGAAACCTACCAGGGGCTACATGAGCTGGAGATAGTGGAGCACTATAGGGTGGACAGAGACCTCCTACAAAAAATTGTTGAGCTGTGCCGGCCACACCTGACACACTAAATCCATCCCAGTGGATACCAAGGTATGTGTAGGCCTAGGTATACTAGCCACAGGTACCTCCCAAAGCAGAACTGGGGATATCATGGGGATCTCACAGGCATCAGCATCCAGAGTATTCCACCAGTTCCTGGATGCCATGGCAGCACATGTCAGTGAGCACGTATATTTCCTCAACACGCGTGAGGTGTTGACCAGCAATATGCGTCTCTTCCACCAAGTAGCAGAATACCCTTTGGGTAGTGGGTGCTATAGACTGCACGCACATACACATCAAAGCACCATCCGGTGAGCAGGGTAGGGCCTACATCAACTGCCAGGTCATCTGTGATGCCCAGGGCATTATAATGAATGTGTGTGATGGCTGCCCTGGAAGCTATGACGATGCACACATATGGCATCTGACGCAGCTGTACCGCAGATTTGCCAATGTGGACATCCCCTACGGTCACCTAGTGGGGGATGCTGGGTACCCATTGGAGCCATGGCTGATGATACCCATCAGAAATGCACACACACCTGAACAACAATGCCATAATGAGGCACACGCACAGGCCAGACATGTAATAGAGCATGTGTTTAGGATGCTCAGGTCATGGTTCCGGTGTGTGGACACATCTGGTGGAGCATTGCAGTATTCACCAGCTACATGTACCCAAACTGTTATGGTATGTGCTATGCTACACAATATGATCCTGCGGAAACAGCTTCAGCAGGAACAGCATGTGGCAGGGCCACACAGCCCCCCACCAATGCCAAGGCCTGCATAGGCACAGAGTGACTCAGAGGAGGAACAACCTGAGCCTGCCCCAGTAGGCAGAAAGAGGCATGCCCAGTATGCCCTGGCCTTGGCAAAGAGGCAATGCATAGCATATGCACTGACACAGTAGGGACCCAGGGAATGACACCTCTCTCTGACTCGCACAGACAGTAAAAGGGATGCCAAACATGACACTACCTGTGCTCAGCCATGTATAGGGAGTGTACTATGTGCATCTGACATAGGCAGCCCTCCAACACCATCCTCAAGTCTGGCACACCCTCAAGGTATGTCAATCAACCTACCAATTGCCAAATGGAGTAGAATGTGTTGTTACCTGTAGCTATGGTATGGATGTGAGCATTCAAGGGAATTGTGCGGCTGATTGATATAGCAGCAGACAGTAGACACCCATAGTGGCACCATGACATCTGTAACGCATACCGGAGTCACCATAGTAGCCAGTACAACACAGGGTGACAAAACCCACTGCAGGAAATGGGCTGAGCAACATTTGTGTCCATAAGACCCACAATACTAGTCAGGAAGATCCACATACCCAACAACAGTCTCAGCCAGCAGGACAGGTGTAGACAAACACAAGCAACTGCTGTACTATGACCTCTGAATGAGCCCTATGGGTAACCCCTTCCCCAGGCCTACACAGACAGACTACAGCAGGCTAGGCAGTTGGATGTAAGTTGTGAAGGCTAGTAAGTCAGAAACTAATATGTAGGTAATTAAAGCTAATACCTGTAGTACACTGGTATGCCTCTAGCCAGCATGATAGGTATGACTACAGACTGAAATGGAATATCTGACATACCAGTACAGTCCTAGCAAATGTGTACAAGTGTCAGGTGTGCCCCCCCATCCAACGTACACTTATAGTAACAGTCAAGTGTGCCCCCCTACTCCTGTGTAGAAATGAGAAACAGTCAGGTGCCCCCCCACTATGCAGAAATGTAGCAACAATCAATGCCAAATGACCAATGGATACCCTGAGGACACAGCATGCTACCTGTCGATGTACAACACAAAGGTCAGCACCGCAGTACAAACTAGCTGGACTTGATCCACACATGCAATACAGATGGCCATACTGGGCATGCTCACACACTTAGAGGAATGAAGGCAATGTCAGTCAACAACATACTGAAAGGTCATACTGGTCATGCTCACACATTTAAACAGATGAAGACCATGTCTGCAAACACCAGTGGACCAGACATACCTGGCAGTCGCAGTTCTTCGTGCAGACACATCAGCATGCACCACTCCTGCCTTTCACACATAGTGGATAGGAATACAGACACATATGTAAGGGCAACACACTATAATAAGCCGAGTTAGACAGACATATATACATCTAATATGAATTCATACATAAAATATAAACATATGATTAAAAACAGATTCATAACTGCAGCTAATTTAAATTGATACATTTTTAAAAATATGTATGTATATATCTACTATAAAAACTAATTTGTTAATTCTCATACTCTTAAAAAGAGGTTTTGTAGAGGCTATTTCATTGAGCCCTCTCCCTGTGTCTGCTGTCATAGCAATAATCCAATTAACCCCCCTACTTTCTGTGAAAGTTGGACTTAGATCACCCATGAGACCAAAAGTAGCAGGTGGTGGATGGGCCATGGAACCCATGTCCATTTACATAGAAAAACATCTTCGACCAATCATAGATAAATGTAAGACAGTCTTAAGGGACACTAAACAATTCCTTATTGTTTTATATGAGCATGTGAGTAGCTCTGGGAATGTTGGAGAATTCATCTTTGTTACACTAGATGTTCAGTCTCTTTTCACTATAATTCCGAACACATTGGGTATTTCTTACATACATGATTACCTGTCTAGTGGAAGTGATTATGGTGAGATTAAGATAGATTTAATCTGTCAATTTTTAGAGATTGTGCTGGAGAATAACATCTTTATATTTAATGAACGGATTTACATCCAAAATGATGGCGTAGCTATGGGCACTTCCTGTGCCAATAGCTAAACCAACATGTTCTTGGCTCATTGGGAAAATATTTCTTTGTTTCCACTAGAGGTATTCATACAATGTGTACCTTTTTATCATTGTTTTGTGGACAGGAAGCCAAGAACAACTATTGGATTTTGCTGATAAAATGAATAATCTCACCAGTTTCCTGAAATTTACTACGATGTCTTCTGACGTGAGGATAGAATATTTAGATGTGTTAGTTGAAAAATTATCTGATGGCCTGATAAATACAGGAATTTTTAGAAAAGCATGTTACACTTTTAGCAAGAACTAGTATGCATCTGGGGGTACTTTTTTAAAATTTAATTAGGGGTCAAGGAGTTAGAGTGTCCAGAGTTAACCCCACAGAGGATGTTTTTTTGATGGAAATGAATAGTCTAGAGGACAGACTTATGAATAGAGAAGACCAGCAATGTGAGATTAATGAAAATTTAACATCAATTAGTGATTTGAGGAAAAGTAGGGCCCAACCATATTTTGGACCAACAGGAGTGGTTGAACCAGTAATGACATCTTGTTTTATCAATAGCTCTCTAAATATTTAACTTTTTTATACTAGTGATAATAAACAACTTATAGATATATTTAGTAAGAATTGGTCAATTTTAACATTTAATTCGGATATAAATGAAATAATAGGTAATAAACCTAGGTTCTCCTACAAAAACAAGAAGAACTTGAAGAGGCTACTTTGTTACAATAGTAGTAGGAGAGATGTAGGAGATGTGAATACATCAATGCGACACTGTGGGAGATGTAATTATTGCCCGTATATAAACACCAGTAGTACCTTTATACTTCCAGATAGACATAAGAAATTTCTTTTTAAGACATCATCAGCATGTCTTACACCCCATATAGTATATTTAGCGGAGTGTGAACTCTGTCATTCATTTTATATAGGAAAGACAGATTGTGTCTTTAAAGACAGAATAAGAGACCATCTTTATAACATTCAGATTAAATCTGAGTATAATGCACTGTCCAAACACGTCATGAGTTGAGGAGAAGGGCATAGTTTTACTTTTAGGATGATAGATATTATAAAACCCAGTATTAGAGAGGGTGATATTCGGAATTTCACAGAAAGTAGGGAGGTTAATTGGATTATTGCTATGAGAGCAGATATAGGGAGAGGACTCAATGAAAGAGCCTCTATAAAACCTCTTTTAAAGAGTAGGAGAATTAACAAATGAGTTTTTATAGTACATATATACGTACATATTTTTAAAAACGTATCAATTTACATTAGATGCAGTTATGAATCTGTTTTTAATCCTATGTTTATATTGTATGTATGAATTCATATTAGATGTATATATGAACTATGTTTATACTGTTTTAGCCTAAAAGGCCTTTTTGTATTTCCTTCTATATTCCTTTGTGCTTTATGCCTTTAACTTAATTGCTTAGATAGAAGCTTGTTTATGATTGGACATAGGAAGTTTGAATTTATTTAAACAGGATTATGTATGTTGAATTGCATAAAGGTCTGATGAAGCTATTAAGCGAAAGCGCTCACCAACGTTTGTGACTTTGTTCGAATAAATTTTATATTACATTGAATTGACAGAGAGCCTGGTTGTCTTTGCTACCATTTTGGACTATTTTGATTTATTAGGATGGTTAGGTTATGTGTACTTTCAGGGAAGTACTTCGCTGATAAGTACCTTTTTTATTTTTACTTTCGGGATTTCAGTAGTAAACCCATATATATATATATATATATATATATATATATATATATATATATATATATGCCATTCCCTTAAACTTTTATGTTTCATATTTTATTACATTTGATCCTGCAGCACAATCTATATTTGCTTTTCCTAATACTTTATCTAGCTCACTTAAAGAATTATTCTTTTCCATCTCAGTGTTCTCTTTTTTCTGCCAACTTTTTTACTTTCCATGTTTTTCATTATCTTTTTTTCCTTAAACATTTCTGGTACATATTGTACAATACTATTCATAATCTTTTCCTGAGTTTTTCTATTTCTCCTTTTACATTTTTTTTTATTTCTCGCATTACACTGCCATCTTCCTTTACTAATCTGCTTAAGTAACTCAATACTTCTCTTTTCCTTGTAAAAATATCTTTGCTTATAAAACAAGTCTTGCTTTTCTTTTTAATTTCTTTCATATAATTCTTTGTCTATGCTTATGTTTTAAGTTTTCCATTGCATTATTATATGTTCTTTTATATTTTTTTTCTCTACTTTTCTGACATTATATTGCCACTATAGAAAACATTTGTTATATTTTACATTAAACATTAACCACCATTGAGGCCAATTTTTATAAAATGTTCTCATAGTAATATGATTTTTCGATAACTGTATTACTAATCTTGTTCCTTCTTTATTCCATGCTTTCTCATTTATCCTTTTTATTATTTTGCCTATTTTTACATATTCCTTGTTCTCCTTTATTTCTAGCCACAAGGTTATCAGAAAAGCCTGTTTTAACGACCTCCCTTATCCTATAACTAAACATTATAATACTATAAAATAATTGATTTCAGTTCTATATATACCCCTTTTGTAAGCCCATGAATTTTTGTCCTAAAGTTTAAACTTACCACATCTTATAACTTCTACCATTTTTCTTATATCATTTCCTTTTTTTATGCTTGCCTCTTAAATCACAACTAAAGTCTCCTATTATTATATTTATATTTATCACTACAGTCTAAAATCTGATGAAATAAGCATTCCCTTTCTTTGCAATTAGTGTAAGCATATAATGTTATAATTATGTATACTTGTTCTTTCCATTTAAAATCTAGAATGGTTAATCTTTCCATTTTTACTAAAGTTACATCTAATATCTTTACTATATTTCTGCAAAATACAGCTACTCCAGAACATCTGTTATTTCCCAAATTCTAGATAATTTTTCCTCTCCATAGTTTCTTAGTTTGTAATCTTTCTTCATTTTTTTAAAACTCCTGTGTCTTCTAATATAATTATATCTACATCACTTGTATTAACACCACTCCAAATTCACTATTATTACTATATTCCTAATACTATTCACATTTACAGAAAGCACTGTAAAAATGTCCTTTTCCTTTTTCCTTGGATTCATGGCTTCATAAGTTTATAGCTAATTGCTAGGTTCATAATAGGTCATTCTAAGCCTAGCCAATTTCCCTCCCAAAAGTAAGAATCAAACACTGCACCTTGTCTCTGTGAGTCAAACACCTTAATCATCATACCAACCCCAATCATTAGCTGTATGCGTTCTTTTTTATCCATTTTCTTTCTTTTTTCTTTTGTACTTTTCCCTTTAATTTTTTTTCTGTTGTTTAGGCTTTAACCAATAGAATTATTGTTTCTTTTACTACCTTCTAGCTTATATCTTCTTCATCACATATTTCAGCATCTTCTTCAATGTCCTCTTTATTATCTTTTCTCATTTAATTTTTCTTACATTTCTACTACTTCTAAAAAATCTTTTCTTTGTTCATTTTCTTCTCTTTTTTCTTTTTCCTTACTCTTATTTTCAGTCTTTGCAATCCATCCATAAATGTCCAATTTTGTTATATTTATAACATTTCAATTCATATTTTTACATCACATCCCATTTCCCCACAAATATAACATTTTCTTTTGTCATGGTTACTTATCAAATGTCCTTCTTTTTCACAAAAAAAAAAAAACATCTACTGAGCTTTCCCGAGTATTTTGCAACACCCCTATCCCACTCCACATTTATCATGCTTGGTATATGTAAATATTTTTCTCTTTCTATTTGTAACACACTATTACACTCCCACTACCAGTCCATAAACAGATTTTGTCATAAACATTTGCAATGTCCAGAACTTCTTTACATAAAGTTTCCAAATGTCCCTTCAAAGTCTGTCTTTCTACCTCTGTTCAAAATAGTACATTAACTTTATTTTTTGTTTCCCTTTTAAATGCGTTTATCATATAAATATTTCATTGGTTACAGTCTTTCTTTTTTCATATTCTCCAAGAAACTTTTCCATTGAAAAACAGTCTCAGTTATAATGTCAGAACATTTCTCTTTGTTAATAAGAATAAATGATCTTACCTCATGTTCTTTTACACCCAAAGGAGCTATTACATTGTCCCACACTTCATACCTGTTCATTTTTTTGTCTTCTTTACTTTGAATCCTTAGCACCTACTTCCATTTTTCATTTTCTTCTGCTTTCTTTTCTGCTACGCCACGTGTGCCTTCTTTTATATTCTCTGCACATGTTTTCTTTTGCAACTTATCACTGTTCTTCAGGATTGTCTCTGCATCGTCCTTTTGTATTTTCTCTATAATGACTCCCCAGGAAACATCTCCTTCATTTTCATGCTCACTCTGCCCAATCATTTCTTTAAGTAAATCATCCCTGCAACTCTGCTAACTAGAGGGTTATAACTATACATCCATCATTTGCTAACTCATCACCATCAATCAGAAGTCTTTGAAACATCTCCTCTGAATCCTGAACACATTTTACTGTCTCAATATTTGCTTTCTCGTACATTTCTCTCACCACTCCATCATCTCCTTCTCTTTCCATCTGCCTCCCTATTTCTCCAAGTCACCTCTGTACCTGGAATGCAAACAAGAAGTATTATTCATAGCATTCTCAAGTGAAAACAAAATTAGTTGTCTGTTTAAACAAATCCTCCTCTCTAGTCTGACACTTTCTGTTGTCCGCTATTCAAACCCAGGCCACTTGTTCTGCTGCCCATCACATTTATGATGTACCAATGTGTTAAATAAGGATCCTTCTTGTATCGTCCACTTCATTTTTTTAACAGGCCTGCTCATGTGAAAACTAAGTTAAATACATATGCACTCATTTTCTGACATAACACAATTACACTTTTATATTTCTCATAGGGCTGCAGTAGTTCAGAGCACATTGAAAAACATGGACACTTCAAACATTTTGTTAACCTGCTCAAGCTAATATGAAATACGACTGCATCATACCAAGGTGCACTATGGTAGACTACACCACAAAGGTGAAAGAAACATGAGTAGCCTTGGTCATTTGGGCATTACAAGGCTTATTTGTTAGTTCAAACCACATGGTCTTATAATTCATAAGGTGCAGCTTGAGGAAATATTTATTGTTTAATGGAAGACCATACAAAAATGAAAAAGAATCCGTAAATAAATAAATAAAGAAAGAAATATTAAGAAATGTTGAGCGTGTACTACAGTTCACCTTGTTATGGTACCTCGGGGCTTTAATAACTGACATTAACTCTTGGATTTCTTTGCCTTCAGGAACATATAATAGGCATAAACTAAATACTAAGATGGTGGTATTCAAAGTCATTACATGGACACATTAAGGCTATATGCGCTGTCCATGAATGACCACAGATAAGCCACAGTTCAGATGCCACTTTTAATACCTAATAACTGTGAATAACCCTAACACATAATATGACATAAATGAGGAATGATGCAACTCAGTATATGCTAATGAAAAATTATATCACCTATTTGTGATTCTTAGTGGCATTTTCTCACTTTTTTGTGCTAACTGCAGGTACATTATATAAGTAGGTGATTCGCCAATGCTATCCACTTTGCAATCCATGAAAATTCTATCACTTGCTGCTATTTTTGCTACTTCCAGGTGTAAGCCACTTGTTTGGCTAAACCAAGACAACTTTCACCCAAAGGTGCTTTCTGGCCAAGAAGGCAGAGATATAGGCAAAGGATAACTCGCTATAACTTTGATAATGAGGACATACTTGATAGGTTCAGAGTGGATATGGCTATTATAAGGGTCTTAATGAGTATGTATGAACACCATAGGGGTGGTGGTGGTGGTATGCATGTACTTCCTATCTCCGTGGATGCTAAGTTATATATAGCTTCACTATACTTCCATGGGGACCTTACAGAGACAGACTGGGGACATGTTGGGGATCTCAATTCTGCCTTAAGTATACTGTAGTAGTTCCTGGATATATTCTTGACACATTTGGATCAGTACATTTTTTTCCTGGTGTGCTTGAGTGCTCAACGACTCCTGTTTAGTGATGTATGGTATCACATAAGTAATAATAACATTTTAACTGTTTTTCATAATAAATTATAGTGAGGTAGTTTACCTAAGCATATACATACTGAATGTTCACATGTGGTACAATTTGTAAAAACTGTTAATTCAGTATTTAACAAGAATTTATACCTTGCATTTGAATGAAAATATATGTATATATGTATGTATGTATATATATATATATATATATATATACACACATACATATATATGTAAGTCACAGACATACATCTGCATAAGTATACTTACAACTACTTGTTCACGTATTTATGCAGAAAGCAAAAACAGTTTACATTTCCACATATTTTCATTTAATATTGCATTTCTTTAGGAAGTAACTAAACTACATGCAGTTTGTATAGATCATAGCATTATTTATTAGTAAGATAATTATAAAATATAATAATTTTGTTCCGCAATATTAGTAGTGCATAGAACATGGATGAAGTCAGTCACGCACCACACCTTAGTCAGATTAGAAGTTGGCGAAAGGGGTGTTGACATTGCAGTGTCAAGTGAATATCTAACATATATTTAAGTGAGACATGTCCAGTATTATTATCTCTCTATTACCTCTGCATACATTTAAAATCATCCACTTATATGCTTAGAATTGGTATATGGTTAGAAGTGTCAAGCACACACTTTTGTACTGCAAAGGAAATCAAACTTCCATGACTTGCTACATTGGTCTGTGTATATGGGCCTCCTGACTGAACACAATTAATAGAGTTTCAGGTGCCTCTGTTCGCTAGACACTGGTTATGTCCCTGGCCTATATCTGCGCATGAATAAAAACTTGGTTTGAATTCCCTTGTGCCTATAGGCCACTCCTGCCTCAGATAATCCACATTTCGTTCAACAGCATCTCCGCTACATGTGGAGTCTCTGGTCCTCTAATCTGTCCTTCTCCATGCTTCTAATTAAGCCTGTGTCCTTTGCCTTGTCTCTGCCCTTGTGGTTCTGAGGATGATGATTCGCATGGTCAAGCATTCTCTGTTTATCTTTGCCTCCAAGGTTGGCTCGTATGTCAGGTACAGGCAAGCGTTATGAGGGCGTATGAGATTGGCTAAAGCTGAAACAAATTTCAGTCGAAGACTGGCCTTTATATTTCAGGACCCTTTATCCTTTGGTGAGGAACTTCGGGGCCTTTCAAGCTCTGTCAGGTCAGTGAACCGGGCATTTCCGAACTTCATCAACCCTCAATCATATGAGTAATGAGAACTTTGTCCTTTTTCAATCATGACCCTGTGATCTAGATGTGAATCAGACGGGGATCAGGTCATCGGCAGCACTAGGTTTTCCTAACTACACGGGCAACATGGAGGCCAAAGATCTAGATGTGACCCCATCCTGGATCCCCAGATCCCTGAGACTACTTTCTGTGCCTATGGATTAGCACCTATATGGTAGCTTTTCCTACTTATTTTTCCCGAAGGTATTTTTATGCTATTTTTGGCTTGGTTTGCAGTGGATTGTGACTATTAAAGCATATCCTTCTGCTTCTGGGTATGCTGGGATATCTGTGTCAGAGGCTGGGATTATATGCCTTCCACCAGTTATCCTTTTCTGTTCTGCCAGCCATAACTGTTGTGTCTTGCTTGTTTTAACGACAGAGAAGCATAACAAG